>NC_069500.1:84223946-84823946 GCF_027579735.1 Bombina bombina | reverse complement strand
ACGCCCCAAAGAAAAGAACCAAAATAAACCCCACCAATACTTAAATACAAGGAAACCGAATAAAAAATAGGAAAAAAATGGGAAAAAAAGAATGTTGGTGAAAAAAAGGGAGGGGAGAAACAGACGAATAAAAATAAATATAAACTGTAAAGATAAATAAATATAAAAATAAAAAAAATATAAAAGTAAATATAGATATAAAAAAATAAAAATAATACTAAAAATAAAGTAAAATAGAATAGAATAAAAAATAATAATAAATAAATAAAAATAAAAATAAAATGGGAATAGAGTGTGGACTCTCAAGTAGAAAAAATCTGGATAACATGGACTCCCATGGTAAATAGGCAGATCTCCCTAAGAGCTGGGTCTAATTTACAAGAAACAATGCCAGTCAAACATAGTATTAAGTCCATGTGGTTGCAGGGTATTCAAACGAAAAATCCATTTGGCCTCAACTTGCAGGAGAAGTGTATCCCTATCACCACCCCGCCTTAATGGGGGGACATGATCAATTAAGGTGAATCTCAGATCATGGAGTCCATGGCCTTTCTCCACAAAGTGCCGGGCCACAGGTTGGTCACTAGAGCCCTTCTTAAGGGCCGTTCTGATGGATGATCTGTGGTTAGCGAACCTGGTCCGGGCATCGTCAGTTGTTTTTCCCACATAGAACCGCCCACAGCTGCAGTTTAATAGATATACCACATGAGAGGTGGTGCACGTTAGCACATGCCTAATCTTGAACCTCTGATTGCGATGGGGATGTCCAAACGTTGGTCCTGGAATCATGGCATTACAGGTGGTACATCCCACACACCTATAGCATCCTGGTTTCTTTCTCTGTGTCAGCCATGTCTCAGGGTTATAGCAATGTGTGGGGTCCGTGAGCATCAACAGATCTTTTAAATTTTTGTCACGTTTATAACCCACTCTCGGAGGTTGCCACTTGTTAAATGGAAGAGAGGGGTCACCTTGTACGATGTGCCAGTGTTCTCTTAGTGTTATGCCTAAGGCTCTAGTCGAAGGACTGTATACCGTAGTAAAGGTCATCCGCTGCTCGTCTTTAGGATCGGTTCGGGTAGACATAGTGGTATCTCTTTCCACTCCCATTCTACTTTGTTTCACAAGGTGCGGATTATATCCTCGTACAAATCGTTGCTGCATCTCATCCAGTTGCTGGTGTCTTCTGGTCTCAGCACTATTATTTCTTGCGGCCCGCTGTAGTTGGGCTTTCGGAATAGCCCTGAGAAGTGCAGTCGGATGGTTACTTGTGGCGTGTAGAATAGAGTTCCTGTCCGTGGGTTTCCTAAACAACGAGGTACCCAAATAACCATTCTCTGTTTTAAAGATGTTTAGGTCCAGGAACTCAATGTTTTCCAAATCATGTTTGAGTTTAAGTTTCACTGGATGATTGAGTGAATTCAATTCTTCAAACCATCTTTCCAACTCTGTAGCTGTACCCCTCCAAATGATTAACAGGTCGTCAATATACCGTTTGTAATATATCATTCCTGGATTCTGGTATATCTTCATCACATGTAGTTCGTAATGCTCCATGTATAGATTGGCCAATGAGGGGGCCACGTTTGATCCCATGGCCGTACCTGATATTTGTTGGTGGTACTTTCCCTCGAACCTGAAATAATTGAGACGTAGGCTCAGGTCTAACAGATTTATCAGGAAGTCTCTAGGTGGACCAATATAGGGATATTTGTCCAAAGCATCAGCCACATACTGTTTCCCAGTCTCATGTGGGATGATTGTGTATAAGCTATTTACATCTGCTGTGGCCAAGATGTATGGTTCATCGAACTTGATAGTTTTCAGTTCTGCAATCAGCTGTGACGAATCCCTAAGGTATGACCTCATATTTCTCACAAGGGGCTGAAGAAAATGGTCCACATATATAGCCAACCTAGAGGTGATGGAATTCCTGGCAGAGACAATTGGCCTCCCGGGAGGCTTCTCCAAAACCTTGTGGATTTTGGGAAGTGTGTACAGTATGGGACAGACTGGATATTTAATCCTTAAGAAACCAGCAATGTCTTCATCGATCCACCCTTCATTCAATCCTTCTTGGACCGCCTGCTGTATCAGAATTTGGAAATTGTTAGTCGGATCCCTTTGAAGTGGCTGGTATGTCGTAATGTCACTGAGTTGCTGTTTGATTTCATCACTATAGTATTTGTAATTTAATACAACCACCGCACCGCCCTTATCCGCGGTGCGGATCACAATGTCAGGGTCCCTAGACAACGTTGTGATAGCAGCCTTTTCTTCTGGACTTAGATTAGTATGAAATTTATTGGACTCATATCTTCTCAGATCTTGAGAGACCAATCTCATGTATGTTTTGATGCTTGCGTTGTTACTTGAGGGGTCAAACGAGCTTTTGTTCTTAAATTTGTGTATGTCACCATCCGCGGACTGGACATTGAAGAATTCTTTTAGTCGCAGAGACCGCTGGAATTTCTGGCAATCGATATAATTGGTGAACTCATCACTCTTAGCAGAGGGTACAAAGCTCAAGCCTCTGTTTAGCACCCTTCTCTCTACCGTGGTTAAAACTCTGTCACTAATGTTAACCACTAGGTCCTCAACAGGACCAGTGGTTGTTATTTTCTGGTCGGGAGTGGCGGTTTTCTCTCTCCAGCCCCCCCTCCGTATGTGTGGCCTCTTCCTCGTCCTCTCTGGCCGGCTCTGGTAGTGACCCCCTGAAAAACCTGTTGTCCGGAGGGTTGGCCCCCACTTGTTCTATCTTGGGTCAATGGTGCTTCTGTGTCAGATCCAGAGATGCTGTCTACAGTTTGGAGAGATTGTTTTGTGTGGAATCTTTGTCTCCTACGCCGCGGGGGGAATGGTCTTCTGTTCTCGCCACTGTTTAACCATCGATAAACAGTTTTATCCTTATGGTCTTCAATTACTGTTTGCAACTTTCTGTTCTTGAATTGCACAAGGGTCTCTTTGTATTCTTTAATCTGGGAAGACAATTTGTCAAGCCACTGTTCAGATGAGTCCTCGGTCAGTACTGCAATCTTATCTCTTTCCCATTCCTGTATTTCCACTTTAACTCTTTCAAGTTGATTTCTCACCTCTTCTGTGACCAAGAGGATAAGATCCAAGGAACATTTATTAAGTATTGCGCACCAGCGCTTGCAAAACTCAGGGTTGTTGCGTCCAATAGTGGGTTGATTACGTATCCTGAAGCCCCTAGGAATCATGAGCTTCCTATAATACTCTGAGAGATAGACCCCATGTAGTCGTAAATCAACTTCCTTCTTTTTCAATTTCACCAAAGCCAAATAGATGGCTTGTGCCGTGTTGCCACCGGTAGTCTCCTTTTCAGGGTTAAAGAGAATTCTGGCTGCGTCATCCACCGTAAAGGTTAGGGTCTGTGTGCTTTCTACATCAGGTTCCATTGTCAATTGCCACAGGTCAAGTGTAGTGTGAAGTGTTGGTGGTGAATAGACAAATGTCTAATTGGAGAGAGGTTTCTATCATGTGGGTGCAACAACAAATTGATATCCGTTTAGCAAAGATGTGCACTCTCACTTATATGCAACAACCAGGGTGCTAGTGAAATTAGATACAAAATCAGAAGCAGACCTTGCACTCGCTGGATTTTTTAACAAACTTGTTTACTTGGCAAAAATAGTGACGTTTCGGGGACAGTGTATCCCCTTCCTCAGACAGTGAATGCTTCAAACTTAGGTGAATTTATACAAACAAATAAATAACCCCTCCCCCCAATTAGCAAGAAAAAAACGCCAAAAGTGTTGCTATGGTGACCATATGTCACAAAGTGAACATCGTATATACATTATAATATAAGCAATCAAAGCTATGACAGTGAAGATGATCAAATTAAAAGACCTGTAGTAAAATGAACATGGTAAACAACTTAACATTTCAAGTACTGGTATTCTTAACAAATCCCTAATGTCCGTTATTGTCTGGGGAGCCAGCCAATATTGGAAGCCTTATATGTTGTAGCCTAGGTGGTCAGGCATAAAATACACACTCAAAACCTACCAAGATGGGAAAACAAAGTTCTAATGTAGATCGCCGTGTCCCACGCCACCGCAACTACGACCGCACTAGGTAGAACAGACAAACCCGGAAGTGCATCGGCCGATCACGTGTCTGGCCATGCACCAATCACTCGGGTTGCGGTTGGGGTTGTCATGGCAATGGGTCACAACGATCCAAATAGCAACAAAGAAGCATATCGGACAAATCAGCTACTAAGCATAACATTGTAATAGTACACATCAATAGATACTTGTAATAAGTGCTGCTACAATGGCTATACCACTGCCGTAAATATAACCAGTAAATCATATATATAGAGCCATCTTGCCGTATTCTGATGGGGGTATCATAATATCATACATTCTCCCTAGAGCGCATATATATCATAGTGGATGCTGCTACAGGGACTATATCACTAATGTGCATTCACTATCCAATATGCACAGTGTACCATGATGGAGAATGTGTACAAATTTATACACGGTAATATCACCCATTAAAGAAGGTGAACTGGGATGGCATGACCAATGAGAGAGTACCAAACGCCCCAAAGAAAAGAACCAAAATAAACCCCACCAATACTTAAATACAAGGAAACCGAATAAAAAATAGGAAAAAAATGGGAAAAAAAGAATGTTGGTGAAAAAAAGGGAGGGGAGAAACAGACGAATAAAAATAAATATAAACTGTAAAGATAAATAAATATAAAAATAAAAAAAATATAAAAGTAAATATAGATATAAAAAAATAAAAATAATACTAAAAATAAAGTAAAATAGAATAGAATAAAAAATAATAATAAATAAATAAAAATAAAAATAAAATGGGAATAGAGTGTGGACTCTCAAGTAGAAAAAATCTGGATAACATGGACTCCCATGGTAAATAGGCAGATCTCCCTAAGAGCTGGGTCTAATTTACAAGAAACAATGCCAGTCAAACATAGTATTAAGTCCATGTGGTTGCAGGGTATTCAAACGAAAAATCCATTTGGCCTCAACTTGCAGGAGAAGTGTATCCCTATCACCACCCCGCCTTAATGGGGGGACATGATCAATTAAGGTGAATCTCAGATCATGGAGTCCATGGCCTTTCTCCACAAAGTGCCGGGCCACAAGTTGGTCACTAGAGCCCTTCTTAAGGGCCGTTCTGATGGATGATCTGTGGTTAGCGAACCTGGTCCGGGCATCGTCAGTTGTTTTTCCCACATAGAACCGCCCACAGCTGCAGTTTAATAGATATACCACATGAGAGGTGGTGCACGTTAGCACATGCCTAATCTTGAACCTCTGATTGCGATGGGGATGTCCAAACGTTGGTCCTGGAATCATGGCATTACAGGTGGTACATCCCACACACCTATAGCATCCTGGTTTCTTTCTCTGTGTCAGCCATGTCTCAGGGTTATAGCAATGTGTGGGGTCCGTGAGCATCAACAGATCTTTTAAATTTTTGTCACGTTTATAACCCACTCTCGGAGGTTGCCACTTGTTAAATGGAAGAGAGGGGTCACCTTGTACGATGTGCCAGTGTTCTCTTAGTGTTATGCCTAAGGCTCTAGTCGAAGGACTGTATACCGTAGTAAAGATCATCCGCTGCTTGTCTTTAGGATCGGTTCGGGTAGACATAGTGGTATCTCTTTCCACTCCCATTCTACTTTGTTTCACAAGGTGCGGATTATATCCTCGTTGTACAAATCGTTGCTGCATCTCATCCAGTTGCTGGTGTCTTCTGGTCTCATCACTATTATTTCTTGCGGCCCGCTGTAGTTGGGCTTTCGGAATAGCCCTGAGAAGTGCAGTCGGATGGTTACTTGTGGCGTGTAGAATAGAGTTCCTGTCCGTGGGTTTCCTAAACAACGAGGTACCCAAATAACCACTCTCTGTTTTAAAGATGTTTAGGTCTAGGAACTCAATGTTTTCCAAATCATGTTTGAGTTTAAGTTTCACTGGATGATTGAGTGAATTCAATTCTTCAAACCATCTTTCCAACTCTGTAGCTGTACCCCTCCAAATGATTAACAGGTCGTCAATATACCGTTTGTAATATATCATTCCTGGATTCTGGTATATCTTCATCACATGTAGTTCGTAATTCTCCATGTATAGATTGGCCAATGAGGGGGCCACGTTTGATCCCATGGCCGTACCTGATATTTGTTGGTGGTACTTTCCCTCGAACCTGAAATAATTGAGACGTAGGCTCAGGTCTAACAGATTTATCAGGAAGTCTCTAGGTGGACCAATATATGGATATTTGTCCAAAGCATCAGCCACATACTGTTTCCCAGTCTCATGTGGGATGATTGTGTATAAGCTATTTACATCTGCTGTGGCCAAGATGTATGGTTCATCGAACTTGATAGTTTTCAGTTCTGCAATCAGCTGTGACGAATCCCTAAGGTATGACCTCATATTTCTCACAAGGGGCTGAAGAAAATGGTCCACATATATTGCCAACCTAGAGGTGATGGAATTCCTGGCAGAGACAATTGGCCTCCCGGGAGGCTTCTCCAAAACCTTGTGGATTTTGGGAAGTGTGTACAGTATGGGACAGACTGGATATTTAATCCTTAAGAAACCAGCAATGTCTTCATCGATCCACCCTTCATTCAATCCTTCTTGGACCGCCTGCTGTATCAGAATTTGGAAATTGTTAGTCGGATCCCTTTGAAGTGGCTGGTATGTCGTAATGTCACTGAGTTGCTGTTTGATTTCATCACTATAGTATTTGTAATTTAATACAACCACCGCACCGCCCTTATCCGCGGTGCGGATCACAATGTCAGGGTCCCTAGACAACGTTGTGATAGCAGCCTTTTCTTCTGGACTTAGATTAGTATGAAATTTATTGGACTCATATCTTCTCAGATCTTGAGAGACCAATCTCATGTATGTTTTGATGCTTGCGTTGTTACTTGAGGGGTCAAACGAGCTTTTGTTCTTAAATTTGTGTATGTCACCATCCGCGGACTGGACATTGAAGAATTCTTTTAGTCGCAGAGACCGCTGGAATTTCTGGCAATCGATATAATTGGTGAACTCATCACTCTTAGCAGAGGGTACAAAGCTCAAGCCTCTGTTTAGCACCCTTCTCTCTACCGTGGTTAAAACTCTGTCACTAATGTTAACCACTAGGTCCTCAACAGGACCAGTGGTTGTTATTTTCTGGTCGGGAGTGGCGGTTTTCTCTCTCCAGCCCCCCCCTCCGTATGTGTGGCCTCTTCCTCGTCCTCTCTGGCCGGCTCTGGTAGTGACCCCCTGAAAAACCTGTTGTCTGGAGGGTTGGCCCCCACTTGTTCTATCTTGGGTCAATGGTGCTTCTGTGTCAGATCCAGAGCTGCTGTCTACAGTTTGGAGAGATTGTTTTGTGTGGAATCTTTGTCTCCTACGCCGCGGGGGGAATGGTCTTCTGTTCTCGCCACTGTTTAACCATCGATAAACAGTTTTATCCTTATGGTCTTCAATTACTGTTTGCAACTTTCTGTTCTTGAATTGCACAAGGGTCTCTTTGTATTCTTTAATCTGGGAAGACAATTTGTCAAGCCACTGTTCAGATGAGTCCTCGGTCAGTACTGCAATCTTATCTCTTTCCCATTCCTGTATTTCCACTTTAACTCTTAATATTTATTTATTATTATTTTTTATTCTATTCTATTTTACTTTATTTTTAGTATTATTTTTATTTTTTTATATCTATATTTACTTTTATATTTTTTTTATTTTTATATTTATTTATCTTTACAGTTTATATTTATTTTTATTCGTCTGTTTCTCCCCTCCCTTTTTTTCACCAACATTCTTTTTTTCCCATTTTTTTCCTATTTTTTATTTGGTTTCCTTGTATTTAAGTATTGGTGGGGTTTATTTTGGTTCTTTTCTTTGGGGCGTTTGGTACTCTCTCATTGGTCATGCCATCCCAGTTCACCTTCTTTAATGGGTGATATTACCGTGTATAAATTTGTACACATTCTCCATCATGGTACACTGTGCATATTGGATAGTGAATGCACATTAGTGATATAGTCCCTGTAGCAGCGTCCACTATGATATATATGCGCTCTAGGGAGAATGTATGATATTATGATACCCCCATCAGAATACGGCAAGATGGCTCTATATATATGATTTACTGGTTATATTTACGGCAGTGGTATAGCCATTGTAGCAGCACTTATTACAAGTATCTATTGATGTGTACTATTACAATGTTATGCTTAGTAGCTGATTTGTCCGATATGCTTCTTTGTTGCTATTTGGATCGTTGTGACCCATTGTCATGACAACCCCAACCGCAACCCGAGTGATTGGTGCATGGCCAGACACGTGATCGGCCGATGCACTTCCGGGTTTGTCTGTTCTACCTAGTGCGGTCGTAGTTGCGGTGGCGTGGGACACGGCGATCTACATTAGAACTTTGTTTTCCCATCTTGGTAGGTTTTGAGTGTGTATTTTATGCCTGACCACCTAGGCTACAACATATAAGGCTTCCAATATTGTCTGGCTCCCCGGACAATAACAGACATTAGGGATTTGTTAAGAATACCAGTACTTGAAATGTTAAGTTGTTTACCATGTTCATTTTACTACAGGTCTTTTAATTTGATCATCTTCACTGTCATAGCTTTGATTGCTTATATTATAATGTATATACGATGTTCACTTTGTGACATATGGTCACCATAGCAACACTTTTGGCGGTTTTTTCTTGCTAATTGGGGGGAGGGGTTATTTATTTGTTTGTATAAATTCACCTAAGTTTGAAGCATTCACTGTCTGAGGAAGGGGATACACTGTCCCCGAAACGTCACTATTTTTGCCAAGTAAAAAAGTTTGTTAAAAAATCCAGCGAGTGCAAGGTCTGTTTCTGATTTTGTATCTAATTCCACTAGCACCCTGGTTGTTGCATATAAGTGAGAGTGCACATCTTTGCTAAACGGATATCAATTTGTTGTTGCACCCACATGATAGAAACCTCTCTCCAATTAGACATTTGTCTATTCACCACCAACACTTCACACTACACCTGACCTGTGGCAATTGACAATGGAACCTGATGTAGAAAGCACACAGACCCTAACCTTTACGGTGGATGACGCAGCCAGAATTCTCTTTAACCCTGAAGAGGAGACTACCGGTGGCAACACGGCACAAGCCATCTATTTGGCTTTGGTGAAATTGAAAAAGAAGGAAGTTGATTTACGACTACATGGGGTCTATCTCTCAGAGTATTATAGGAAGCTCATGATTCCTAGGGGCTTCAGGATACGTAATCAACCCACTATTGGACGCAACAACCCTGAGTTTTGCAAGCGCTGGTGCGCAATACTTAATAAATGTTCCTTGGATCTTATCCTCTTGGTCACAGAAGAGGTGAGAAATCAACTTGAAAGAGTTAAAGTGGAAATACAGGAATGGGAAAGAGATAAGATTGCAGTACTGACCGAGGACTCATCTGAACAGTGGCTTGACAAATTGTCTTCCCAGATTAAAGAATACAAAGAGACCCTTGTGCAATTCAAGAACAGAAAGTTGCAAACAGTAATTGAAGACCATAAGGATAAAACTGTTTATCGATGGTTAAACAAACAGTGGCGAGAACAGAAGACCATTCCCCCCGCGGCGTAGGAGACAAAGATTCCACACAAAACAATCTCTCCAAACTGTAGACAGCATCTCTGGATCTGACACAGAAGCACCATTGACCCAAGATAGAACAAGTGGGGGCCAACCCTCCGGACAACAGGTTTTTCAGGGGGTCACTACCAGAGCCGGCCAGAGAGGACGAGGAAGAGGCCACACATACGGAGGGGGGGCTGGAGAGAGAAAACCACCACTCCCGACCAGAAAATAACAACCACTGGTCCTGTTGAGGACCTAGTGGTTAACATTAGTGACAGAGTTTTAACCACGGTAGAGAGAAGGGTGCTAAACAGAGGCTTGAGCTTTGTACCCTCTGCTAAGAGTGATGAGTTCACCAATTATATCGATTGCCAGAAATTCCAGCGGTCTCTGCGACTAAAAGAATTCTTCAATGTCCAGTCCGCGGATGGTGACATACACAAATTTAAGAACAAAAGCTTGTTTGACCCCTCAAGTAACAACGCAAGCATCAAAACATACATGAGATTGGTCTCTCAAGATCTGAGAAGATATGAGTCCAATAAATTTCATACTAATCTAAGTCCAGAAGAAAAGGCTGCTATCACAACGTTGTCTAGGGACCCTGACATTGTGATCCGCAACGCGGATAAGGGCGGTGCGGTGGTTGTATTAAATTACAAATACTATAGTGATGAAATCAAACAGCAACTCAGTGACATTACGACATACCAGCCACTTCAAAGGGATCCGACTAACAATTTCCAAATTCTGATACAGCAGGCGGTCCAAGAAGGATTGAATGAAGGGTGGATCGATGAAGACATTGCTGGTTTCTTAAGGATTAAATATCCAGTCTGTCCCATACTGTACACACTTCCCAAAATCCACAAGGTTTTGGAGAAGCCTCCCGGGAGGCCAATTGTCTCTGCCAGGAATTCCATCACCTCTAGGTTGGCTATATATGTGGACCATTTTCTTCAGCCCCTTGTGAGAAATATGAGGTCATACCTTAGGGATTCGTCACAGCTGATTGCAGAACTGAAAACTATCAAGTTCGATGAACCATACATCTTGGCCACAGCAGATGTAAATAGCTTATACACAATCATCCCACATGAGACTGGGAAACAGTATGTGGCTGATGCTTTGGACAAATATCCCTATATTGGTCCACCTAGAGACTTCCTGATAAATCTGTTAGACCTGAGCCTACGTCTCAATTATTTCAGGTTCGAGGGAAAGTACCACCAACAAATATCAGGTACGGCCATGGGATCAAACGTGGCCCCCTCATTGGCCAATCTATACATGGAGCATTACGAACTACATGTGATGAAGATATACCAGAATCCAGGAATGATATATTACAAACGGTATATTGACGACCTGTTAATCATTTGGAGGGGTACAGCTACAGAGTTGGAAAGATGGTTTGAAGAATTGAATTCACTCAATCATCCAGTGAAACTTAAACTCAAACATGATTTGGAAAACATTGAGTTCCTGGACCTAAACATCTTTAAAACAGAGAGTGGTTATTTGGGTACCTCGTTGTTTAGGAAACCCACGGACAGGAACTCTATTCTACACGCCACAAGTAACCATCCGACTGCACTTCTCAGGGCTATTCCGAAAGCCCAACTACAGCGGGCCGCAAGAAATAATAGTGATGAGACCAGAAGACACCAGCAACTGGATGAGATGCAGCAACGATTTGTACAACGAGGATATAATCCGCACCTTGTGAAACAAAGTAGAATGGGAGTGGAAAGAGATACCACTATGTCTACCCGAACCGATCCTAAAGACGAGCAGCGGATGACCTTTACAACGGTATACAGTCCTTCGACTAGAGCCTTAGGCATAACACTAAGAGAACACTGGCACATCGTACAAGGTGACCCCTCTCTTCCATTTAACAAGTGGCAACCTCCGAGAGTGGGTTATAAACGTGACAAAAATTTAAAAGATCTGTTGATGCTCACGGACCCCACACATTGCTATAACCCTGAGACATGGCTGACACAGAGAAAGAAACCAGGATGCTATAGGTGTGTGGGATGTACCACCTGTAATGCCATGATTCCAGGACCAATGTTTGGACATCCCCATCGCAATCAGAGGTTCAAGATTAGGCATGTGCTAACGTGCACCACCTCTCATGTGGTATATCTATTAAACTGCAGCTGTGGGCGGTTCTATGTGGGAAAAACAACTGACGATGCCCGGACCAGGTTCGCTAACCACAGATCATCCATCAGAACGGCCCTTAAGAAGGGCTCTAGTGACCAACCTGTTGCCCGGCACTTTGTGGAGAAAGGCCATGGACTCCATGATCTGAGATTCACCTTAATTGATCATGTCCCCCCATTAAGGCGGGGTGGTGATAGGGATACACTTCTCCTGCAAGTTGAGGCCAAATGGATTTTTCGTTTGAATACCCTGCAACCACATGGACTTAATACTATGTTTGGCTGGCATTGTTTCTTGTAAATTAGACCCAGCTCTTAGGGAGATCTGCCTATTTACCATGGGAGTCCATGTTATCCAGATTTTTTCTACTTGAGAGTCCACACTCTATTCCCATTTTATTTTTATTTTTATTTATTTATTATTATTTTTTATTCTATTCTATTTTACTTTATTTTTAGTATTATTTTTATTTTTTTATATCTATATTTACTTTTATATTTTTTTTATTTTTATATTTATTTATCTTTACAGTTTATATTTATTTTTATTCGTCTGTTTCTCCCCTCCCTTTTTTTCACCAACATTCTTTTTTTCCCATTTTTTTCCTATTTTTTATTCGGTTTCCTTGTATTTAAGTATTGGTGGGGTTTATTTTGGTTCTTTTCTTTGGGGCGTTTGGTACTCTCTCATTGGTCATGCCATCCCAGTTCACCTTCTTTAATGGGTGATATTACCGTGTATAAATTTGTACACATTCTCCATCATGGTACACTGTGCATATTGGATAGTGAATGCACATTAGTGATATAGTCCCTGTAGCAGCGTCCACTATGATATATATGCGCTCTAGGGAGAATGTATGATATTATGATACCCCCATCAGAATACGGCAAGATGGCTCTATATATATGATTTACTGGTTATATTTACGGCAGTGGTATAGCCATTGTAGCAGCACTTATTACAAGTATCTATTGATGTGTACTATTACAATGTTATGCTTAGTAGCTGATTTGTCCGATATGCTTCTTTGTTGCTATTTGGATCGTTGTGACCCATTGCCAAGACAACCCCAACCGCAACCCGAGTGATTGGTGCATGGCCAGACACGTGATCGGCCGATGCACTTCCGGGTTTGTCTGTTCTACCTAGTGCGGTCGTAGTTGCGGTGGCGTGGGACACGGCGATCTACATTAGAACTTTGTTTTCCCATCTTGGTAGGTTTTGAGTGTGTATTTTATGCCTGACCACCTAGGCTACAACATATAAGGCTTCCAATATTGGCTGGCTCCCCGGACAATAACGGACATTAGGGATTTGTTAAGAATACCAGTACTTGAAATGTTAAGTTGTTTACCATGTTCATTTTACTACAGGTCTTTTAATTTGATCATCTTCACTGTCATAGCTTTGATTGCTTATATTATAATGTATATACGATGTTCACTTTGTGACATATGGTCACCATAGCAACACTTTTGGCGTTTTTTTCTTGCTAATTGGGGGGAGGGGTTATTTATTTGTTTGTATAAATTCACCTAAGTTTGAAGCATTCACTGTCTGAGGAAGGGGATACACTGTCCCCGAAACGTCACTATTTTTGCCAAGTAAAAAAGTTTGTTAAAAAATCCAGCGAGTGCAAGGTCTGTTTCTGATTTTGTATCTAATTTCACTAGCACCCTGGTTGTTGCATATAAGTGAGAGTGCACATCTTTGCTAAACGTATATATATATATATATATATATATATATGGGTGTATATATATATATATATATATATATATATATATATATATATATATACAGACACACAAAACTGGGGGTATTGGCGCACATCCATTTGTAAATAAACAACACATTTTTAAATGCTGCAAAAAATTGCCTACAAAAACACCTATGCTTTTATTATATTTTATTTATTTTTTATATTAAAATTAAGATCTTAGTCGCGCAATATGGCCATATTCTGCTTAGCCAGTCAACAACTTACGAGGTGTCCCAATATAGACTGGTTCTAACACTACAGTACTTTGCCTTTATAGGCTGAATCATTCCTGCTTTTTCTCTTCATAAGAGAATGAGACTCCATGGCTTTATATACACAACTCGGTTACACTGTCATGAGTATACCTGAACTTGGGTGGGGTGCTTTAACCAATGGAAGATGGTCAGTCTCCCTTTTATTTATAAAGTTTGGTTTAGCACACCTTACAAAAAGTTTATATACATCATTGGGAGTGCTGCCAATGTGACCAAATAGTTACCCAAACAGGGGGTATTGGCACACATCCATTTGCAAATAAACAATACATTTTAAATGCTGCTGCAGTGTATATATATATATATTATTTTTGATTGCAATCATTTAATATTAAATGTTAATAATAGGAATGTGTTTGTATGTTTAATACATTTGTTTATGAGTGTGTGTTTAATATCTTTATCTGTGTTTGTGCAATATGTTTACCCTCGCTACCATTCCGACTATACAGTTATCTATAGATTAATTAATTGGCATTATTTATTAATAGACTATACACATCTTACATTGTTTGTGTACACAAATGGGTTAAATGAGATAGTTGTGAGCCTCTGCTCTTTGGCTCTGCCACAGCAACAGAGCTGACATAATCAGTATATCAGTTCAGGGTTACCCAGCAGTAACTGTCTGTGTCATCGGCGCTACATGAGTGATAAAAAATGATATGGATGACTTAAATGTTATTAATGTCACTTTGCTTCTGCACTAACAGGAACAGTCACAGTAAATCATGTCACTAGCTTGTTTTGCCAAGTTTAAAATAATTGGGGGGTTTTATGCTCCTGAAATTAAGAACTTCATTAAATGTATGAAATACTATTCATGAGTAATATTAACCACTTAATGACCACAGCATATTCTGTACGTCGCTGGTCCTTAAGGTTCTTTTGGCCCGTTTTAGGATGGGTCTCGCTGCCAGTGGCAAGACGTCGCTATTACAATCTCCCTTACTGCAGCAAGCCTCCTGTTATAGCTCAGATTCGCTACTGCCAGCGAGAGCTGCGCTATCCCTTACTCATTAAAAGATTAAGGGACAAATTACGAGTGGATCGCTAACAGTTACTTGCGAGCAATAAGGGGTATATCGCGGGTGTTTTTTAGCATGGGTCTCGCCGCCAGTGGCAAGACGTCGCTATTACAATCTCCCTTACCGCAGCAAGCCTCCTGTTATAGCTCAGTTTCGCTACTGCCAGCGAGAGCTGCGCAATCCCTTACTCATTAAAAGATTAAGGGACAAATTACGAGTGGATCGCTAACAGTTACTTGCGAGCAATAAGGGGTATATTGCGGGTGTTTGCACACGTTAGGTTTTCTGCTCGTATTACAAGTCAAAAGTAAAAGGGATATCTTGAGCTCAATCGTGATTTATACTAGAATGATTACCGCGTCAGCAGAACTTTGGTTAACTGTTTCGCAAAACAAAAAAGTTGCACAAAACACATCAAAAATAAATTACAAAGTATAGTTACAATCACAATAACACTATCTTATAAAAAATATTTTAAAAAAAATATTGCACAAAAAAGTTCTCAGGTGTTAGAAAAAAAAAAGGTAGACAAAGGACCTTAACATTGAGATACATACATATACATGTCTAAAGATGTATGTATATTATATATATATATATATATATATATATATATATATATATTATAAAACAGTCCCAGAGCTCCGCACTCACTGTAACCAATAGACAGCAGGTGCCCGGGGTGCATCCAGAGAAAACATATGCATAAAAAAGGAGACGCTAACTACCCCGAAACGTCACTACTGGACATGGTGTATTAAACACACAAATTACTAAGACCCGGCGAGTGCGTCTCCTTTTTTATGCATATATATATATATATATCTATATATATATAAAGTTAAAAAAAAAGGCAGACCCCTTCTAAATTTGATCCTGTGACTTCCAATGCGTCCATAAAAAGTTTCACCAGACTTATACGCTCTGACTGTGAAACTAAGACTGAGATACGTTCCTTTTCGAATCTAACAAAACAAGAACAATTTGCACCTCGATACTTTAATGAATGATGCTTCCATTACCATAAGTCCTGCAGATAAGGGCGGCGACCATAGTCATACAGGACTATGGTGATTATAGACTTGAGGCGCTCAGACAACTGACAGCTCTACATACAAGAGACTGCCCTCCAATCCCACACGTCAATTTAAGAAAATTGTTGACCAACTTATTAATCAGGCCCTACAGATAAATTATATTACTCCACAGGAGAGTGAGTTTTTGACCACTGATCATCCTAAAACCCCGATTTTATACTTGTTACCTAAGATCCCTAAATCTATTTCTTGTCCACCGGGTAGACCCTGTCTCCGCCAGGGAATCTTTATAGCCAAATATGTTGATTTCCAACTACAACCAGTGGTACAAAACTCATTCTCCTACTTATTGGATTCTTCCACTCTGATTAGGAAATTAAATACTCTTGATAAAATTGACACAAATGACATATTGGTGACTATGGATGTGGACAGCCTCTATACTGTCATCCCTCATGATGGTGGTCTGGAGGCTGTTAGGTCCATGGTCACCAATAATGTGCATTATAAGGGCCCACCAACTGAGTTCCTATTGGAACTCATGGAACAATGTTTAACTAAAAATTATTTCTCGTTTGAGAAATCCTATTATCTACAAACAGCGGGTACGGCCATGGGTTCGAATATGGCCCCTGTTTACGCTAATATCTATATGCTATGGTATGAGATTGAAATAATGAAACCGATGTCACATCCCAAAATAGGATTTTACACAAGATATATTGAAGATCTGTTTCTTATATGGAAGGGTGACTCAAACATCCTTTTAAATTGGGTCCAGGACCTGAACCACGCTGATACACTAATTAGGTTCAAAATGGAGCATAATTATAATCAGATTAATTTTTTGGATTTAAATATTTTCAAAAAGATCACATACAGGGTATTAAATTAGGTACTTCTCTATTTTCAAAGTCCACTGATCGTAACTCCCTTCTACTAGCATCTAACTTTCATCCTCAACATCAGAAAATGGGGGTTATATCTTCTCAACTCACAAGGGTCATTCGTAATAATTCTGAACCTTACTTAAAATGCAATTAGATCAGATGTGTGACAAACTAGCCGAAAGAGGACATGACAAGAAGGACATTCTGACCACCAGAAGCAAATTGGAGAATTATACACAATGTTGTTATCTTCAACATCTAGAGATCCTGTGGTTACCGACCAACTTAACTTCATCACCACTTTTACCCCTAGACATCAGATCATAAGTCAATCCATACAGAACAGATGGGACATACTGGGGGCTGATAAAAAGCTTGCCAATTGGAGACAGAAACCTGCGAGAGTTGTGTATCGTAGAGCCAGGAATATTAGAGACATGTTGGTTAAGACTGACAACAAACAAAGCTATCAACGGGAGATATGGTTAAAAACAAGCAAGACGGGTTGCTTTAGTTGTGGTGATTGCGTGACATGTAACAGCATGCATGTGGGGGACTCTTTTCGCCACCCCCATAAAAACAAACGCTTCACCATCAGACACAGACTGACATGCAGCAGCACATATGTTATCTATATTCTTATATGTCCTTGTTCCCTGTTTTACATTGGAAAGACCACCACATCCTTCAGAGATAGAATAGCCAACCATCGATGCTCAATAAGAGAGGCATTAAAAAATGGCAAATCTGACCTCCCTGTGGCACGACATTTTGTAACACACAAACACAATCTGTCCAGCCTACGAAACATCCCCCCACAAAGAAGAGGAGGTGATTGTGCAAAATTGTTGTTACAATTGGAGTCAAGATGGATATACATGTTGGATACAGTATCTCCCAAAGGTCTTAATATTAAATTGGACTTTGGCCCATCCTTGGGTTGAACAATTATGATTATGTCTATATTGTCATGTGACTCTTATCTCCTACACTCGATGCTGTGTGCCATCATCATCATTTCATACATAACAGATCTAACTGCAGTCTCTTTTTATACTTTGCTGGCCATCCCTGACACCATCTGGAAGCGACCCTACATTCTAATTAAACAATACCTTTCATCAACACCGGTTATTTACTAGTTGCACTATTCATCCACTGGGAGTATGATTTCTAATATTGGGTGTCACCCGCTATAAGTGGGGCATGAAGATGGAGCGAGTTCTCCTAGATGCACAAAAGAGTGCTTATGACCATGCGTCAGACTCCCTACTCAGTATTTCTTGTGTGATTTACATTGTCACATTAATTCGCTTGGATTTGTTCTGATAAAAGGACTTGGTATTGTTACATGTGGCTTGAGATGTGTCTATATTATGTGTTAAGTAAACATGACTTAATACACTTATGTTACGGAATCATCCACAGAGAGTGGAGCATGAAGCTGTGTGAATCTGTTTAAACGCGCAACAGTGTTATAATAATCCCTTCATGTGTCGATATCCGTCTTTCATTTTCAAGTATACGAATTGACACGTTGACTTACACGCCCCCATGGATGTCACTACTACATCGCATCAGCTGATATGCAAATTAGACATGCAATCCATTACGTGATAGGAGGTGGATACTAATATTAATTAGAGGTTGCTCTTACGAGACGTGCTATACAGCGAGACGTACACGTAGACAAGCCTTCAGGGGTTTGGCATTTCATCATCTTACAGGGTATATAAGAGCTGCAGTCAGACAGGTTTTTACTTTTCGTTGTGGGACAACACTCTGAGGATGGACTGACCTTGGGACTGTCTCTACTTTAGGAACATTTGATAAAGGTGCCAGTACAGCACCGAAACGTCATGCAATTTCCCTTTGTATTTTAAATGATACATTAAAAGTTAATTTTTATTTTTCAAACACCGGTGAGTGCTGCCTTTTTTGAACTTTGTGAATATTTAACATTTGCACCCCGGTAGTTGCTGGCTTTGATGATAGGAGTGCAATACCTTTTGGGACTTTATATATATATATCCTCCATATGTATCTGCACTCACAATGCAATTAGGTCATCAACCTCATTATCACTGGTCCCCTGTTACAAGTGGCAATCAAGGTCTGGAAAAAATAATGTATTCCGTGGCTGTCCCTGGGTGTATAGGGTTAGAATCCCAATGTATAGTTCTTCAGCATCGTGGTTGTAGTTACAAGCTGTAGTAATTTAGTGGCCCATCTGTGTATCATTGGGCTCTCTTTGACCCATATAGCCCATATGCTTTAGTAACATGGCACTACCGTATAGCCCTGATATTGCACACCATATAAGATAGAGTGCATGCATAGCCAATTTTGATCATATACACTTGGCTGATCTTATTAGACTTGAGAAGGTTGTTGCGCTATGTTTTAACATCCAGCTAGATTGATGTATCTTAAATACAATATAATACCTGTTTCATTTTAACCCTGTAAGACACTGGAGTAAACAATCCAGATACAATTACAGCCGTACGCAGCTAACGCCTAGCCGCCTACGTCAGCTGGCTATGCAAATTAGCCATGTGGACTGACACAGAGCGTAGCAGACGTTGGATTTCGCATTTCCGCACCTGTTTTAACACACTCTAGGCGTTACCTAGTGACATACGGCACAAAGCAATACAGCAGTGATTCAATACAGGTACCAAATGTTAACACTATGCATCTACACAAGTTTGGGGGCATATTATGTAAGCTACTTAGCTCATTCCCCAATAGTGTTTAAGCAACACTGAGGCTGTTCTAAAATGACCAATTTTGTGGCGGTTGGTGCAACCAGGCTGGGACTTCACATAACCCTGTTTTTATTTAACTGCAGTCTGCTTGTCAGATACAGCGATGTCCCACAATGAGTATTTATAAAATGAATGTCTCTCATATGGCTCTCTAATGCTAACAATGAGCATTAAGAACAGATTTATTAGTGTGCTGGCTAACTTTAACGTATATATTCAGTGATGTGTATACACTGACACATGTACTCACTATGGTTTTTTCTTCATTGGGTTCACTAATGTCACCATTTATGAATATTATGTTGAGATGAATAGGCACTTGATTTATGTATATATTGTATTATGTTGTTATACCTATAGATTTGTGTGTTAGATTGATTACCTGGCAACCAGGGTGTTGCCATGACAACACAGTTTTGGTGCAATTTTCAGTAATTGTTTGATGAGTGGGGCTTAGCACCGTTAAATTGCATTTTGTTCACTTGCACTTTTGTCTGGTCTGAGGAAGGGGTCTGCGAACCCCAAAACGTTACCACAATAAATATTTAATCCTGTATCTAAATCCGGCAAGTACAGTCCTTCATTGAAACAGTCTATATACATATATATATATATGTGTGTGTGTGTGTGTGTGTGTGTCTATGTACAGTATGTGCACATATGTATTTATATATTTACAGACATATGTACACATATAAACACATAAATACATATGTTCACATATATAGAAGTGCATTTGAGCCATTTACAGTTAAGAAGATGAAAATATGTAAAAACATGTTTATGCAATATTATTTTTTAATAAAGGTTTAACCCCTTAATGACAACTGACGTACCAGGTACGTCATGCAAAAACTAACTGTTAATGACAATAGACGTACCTGGTACGTCAGTTGTCTAACAGAGTGCTGGAAGTGATCACAATCGCTTCCAGCAGCTCTGAGGGTATTGCAGTGATGCCTCGATATGGAGGCATCCTGCAATACCCCTTTACAAGCCTCCGATGCAGAGAGAGCCACTCTGTGGCCCTCTCTGCACCGGTAGTGATGGTGCCGATGGTGCCTTTGTCTGGTGGGAGGAGCGAGTTGCCAGTACCCAAGATGGCGGTAATTAGGTAGGGGAGAGGGTTAGAGAGCTGGAGGGGGGGATCAGGGAGGTTGGTGCTAAGGCAGGGGTCCATCACAACTAAAATATTTTATAATTTTTATTTAAAAAAAAAAAAAAACTCTTTTATTTAGTACTGGCAGACTTTCTGCCAGTACTTAAGATGGCGGTAACAATTGTGGGGTGTAGGAAGGAAGAGAGCTGTTTGGGAGGGATCAGGGGGTGGGATGTGTCAGGTGGGAGGCTGATCTCTAAAATTAACCCTGCAAGCTCCCTACAAGCTCCCTAATTAACCCCTTCACTCCTGGGCACAAAACATGTGTGGTGCGCAGCGGCATTTAGCGGCCTTCTAATTACCAAAAAGCAACCACAAAGCCATATAAGTCTGTTATTTCTGAAAAAGGGGATCCCAGCAGTGTTAATTTTGACGGCAAGTTTCAATTTAGTCTTAGTTTTAGTCTTTTGACTAAAATGCCATTTTAGTTTTAGTCATATTTTAGTCATCTGAATTGTTTTAGTTTTAGTCTAGTTTTAGTCGACTGAATCTCCAATACATTTTAGTCGACTAAATCTCCAGTAGATTTTAGTCAACTAAAATCTAAGGGGTTTCGATAAAGTGTAATGCATTATTTAAGCATTTCTCTATCATTTGCAAACTGATTACATACTCCAGGAGTAAACATAACACCTGTTAATATTTATGGTATTAAGGTTTAAACATGCAATATAGACACAGATTTAGCCGTTGTGATATGTAACATCTTTATTAAACTTACAATTAAATAAAACCAAGTTTCATAAACAAACAGAAGTGCAACTTTAAAATATAAAAAAAAAAACTGTATTGGCTGTATTGAACATATTACCCAATATAAAAACTTTAACAGTTCTCTGTTACTAATTAAAACAAGTATCAAGAAACTCAACACAACAAAAAGTTTCTGCAGAGAGCACAGGCACAGCATAACTTAAACCCATACTTCTGGGTTATGCTTATTTCTATAGGAAGAATCAATTGATTGTTCACAGATTCAAAAACGTTTCGGCAACGATATTAGCACTGCTCTAAAACTTCCAAACTTATTATAAACTCCTGGAGTAAAGGTTTATTAACCTGTTTTCTTTTATGGTATTAAGGTTTGAACATGCAATACAGATTTAACAGATTTAACTGTTGTGGTATATAACATGTCTTTATCTTAAAATGTAATAAAATGAAGTTTCGTAAATTTTACAAAAGAGCAGTAATTGAATATGGATTGATTATAACAACTTGCATAAACTTGCATAAAATGTTTTTGTCAGCAAATTTTGATTTAGTTTTAGTCATAGTCTTTTGACTAAAATGTCATTTTGATTTAGTTTTAGTCATAGTCTTTTGACTAAAATGTCATTTTGATTTAGTTTTAGTCATAGTCTTTTGACTAAAATGTCATTTTAGTTTTAGTCGTATTTTAGTCATTCGAATTTCTTTAGTTTTATAGTCATTTTAGTCTAGTTTTAGTCGACGAAATTAACACTGGATCCCAGAGAAGCATTTACAACCATTTGTGCCATAATTGCAGAAGCTGTTTGTAAATAATTTCAGTGGGAAACCTAAAGTTTGTGACAAAATTTGTGAAAAAGTGAACATTTTTTCGCATTTGGCGGTGAAATGGTGGCATGAAATATACCAAAATGGGCCTAGATCAATACTTTGGGATGTCTTCTAAAACAAAATATATACATGTCAAGGGATATTCAGGTATTCCTGACAGATATCAGGGTTCCAAAGTAACTAGCGCTAATTTTGAAAAAAAGTGGTTTGGAAATAGCAAAGTGCTACTTGTATTTATTGCCCCATAAATTGCAAAAAAAGCAAAGAACATGTAAACATTGGGTATTTCTAAACTCAGGACAAAATTTATAAGCTATTTAGCATGGGTGTTTTTTGGTGATTGTAGATGTGTAACAGATTTTGGGGGTCAAAGTTAGAAAAAGTGTGTTTTTTTCCATTTTTTCCTCATATTTTATCATTTTTTTTTAGTAAATTATAAGATATGATGAAAATAATGGTATCTTTAGAAAGTCCATTTAATGACGAGAAAAACGGTATATAATATGTGTGGGTACAGTAAACGAGTAAGAGGAAAATTACAGCTAAACGCAAACACTGCAGAAATGTAAAAATAGCCATTGTCATTAAGGGTAATTAAGGCGTTAAATTATGTATTTACTGTAAATATTTCACATTCCTATGTTCTTCACATAATATTTATAAATAGTTATTCCTATATACCGGTATATCTTTATATATCTATACCTATATATATTTTGTGTATATATATATATATATATATATATATATATATATATATATATATATATATATATATATATATATATAGAGGTATAAATATATATTGTACCAAAACATTAGATATAAAAATGTGTAATCATAAATAAATAGAACTTTTTCTGCTATGTGAACAACTTTGGAATGTGAAATATTCATATTTTCATGTCAGGTTAGCGCACATGAGAATATGCGATCGGGTTTGTGCATGAGTAGGGTGTTTTTTCTACTTTTTTGCTCCATTTACTTCTATGGGGGAATAGATTATTGGGCGTGCAATATTCTAAATTTGGCTTTTTGTGCTCGTAGGGTTAGCGCGCAAACAAAAACTTTACTTTCAACTCATAATATGAGGGCAACCCGACGCGTGCAAAAAGCAGCTAACGCTCCACTTGTAATCTGGCCCTATGGGTTTACACAGAGAGTATAAGTTATGTTTAAAACTTTAAAAGTGATTGAAAAGTGTTTTACATGGTTTCTTATTTTTATTAGTACATGTGATTCTAAATAAGATATCTAGGGGTGCACTTAAATGATTTAGTAATCCTCTTCATAACTATTAAATGGGTTGAAAGGTCAAAATTTAAATGTGCATAAATAGAAGCAGAAGAATATACTTTTATTTGCAAAAATACTTCTAGTAAACGTTTTTACAGTTTTTTTTTAGCAGCATAAGCACATATTCTGTAAGTTACCCCGTGCACCAGTATTCAAACACCACACCTGAGAGTCAGCAGTGGCTTGTATGACACAAATTAAGGTGCCTATTCAAAATCAGGTGAACCTGCCGATTCACGTCCAAACTTGCCTCAAAACTAGGGCACTATTTTCAATATCAAGACTAGACATGTGCGCGGGCGATACATCTGTTACATCCAAAATATTTTTTTCGATTCAGATGAATTTTGGATTTAGATTTGTTACCGTTATATCCAATGGGAACAGCTAATACAGAAAATTGATATTAGAAAAAAATTACATTATAGCATTTGAACAATTAAAATAACCTATTTTCCAATGTTAAAAAAATATACAACTCTTGTATGATTTATTTGCAGCATTTAGTTCCTGACCAGCTTTCCCTAACACCAGTCATTAGTAATACTATTGCAGGATCGGTCAGGGGACGATGGACAAATAAATGGTCAGATCCCCAGTACATCATTACAAACAAAGAAGCTCATTGACCAAACAATGCAATCCCGCCCCCACCCCCCATTCCTGCACTTTTTTGTCGCCAAAAGGCATGTAGAAAACACAAATTGATTTTGTCAAGCAATCATTCAATTTTTGTCCCTTTTGTCTAACAATGTATTCGACTGTTTATATATCAAAGAACTAGACGAATCAGTAAAGCCTGAATGCTCATTTCTAATCTTCACTGAAACAATATAAACCAATACAAGCTTTCTGAGCAGGCTTTGGGGCCTATCTATCAAGCTCCGAAAGGAGCTTGATGGCCCGTGTTTCTGGCGAGTTATGGAGTCGCTGCTCCATAACCCTGTCCGCCTGCTCCGAGTAGGCGGACACGAATCGCCGCAATTCAACCAGATCGAGTACGATCGGGTTGATTGACACCTCCCTGCTAGCGGCCGCGAGTCTGCAGGGGGCGGCGTTACACCAGCAGCTCACAATGCTGAATACGGAGAGCACTGTCGGATCAGGTCCGCAAGACCTTTGTGGGGGCCTTAGTGTTTCAATCCTGATCATCTAGTCACACGTAGCCGTCGCTAGCACTCTCCCACCTTGAGGGAGATCTGGAGGCTTCCACCATCTCCTACCCCGAGCCTGCATAGTGACAGGCATCGCCGGGTCTTCATGTTTTGCGTTGTGATTTAAAATTCACAATAGACAGTATAGGGAAATGGGGCATGCTGCTTAGATGCATGTGTCTCAGGCATCTAAGCAGTTACAGACCCCCAAGACCCATCGTTGGAAAGGTAATCGCCTAACCTTTCCAACAGTATAAGTCTTGGGGATCTGAAAGAAAAAGTAAAAAAAAAATATTTAAAAAATAAAAAAATAAAAACCCCTAAAATCCAGCTTAGCCCCCACGTGGGAAAATGCTTAGCACTCAACGGGTTATTTAAAGGGACATTAAACACTAAAATGCAATATAGAATGATGCATTCAAAGAAAAGAGTAGTCTGAGAATAACATGCAGATACATTTTGTAAAGTTTCATTAGCTGTTTAAATATTAGTAAAATAAGTTTAATGTCTATAAAACAATAGGAGCTGCCATGTTGTAACTTAGGTTACCTTCTCTGCTGTGGCCAATTAGGGACAGTTATAAATAGGTCACTAGAGTGTGCAGCCAATGGGTGTAGGAAATATAACAGTGTTCTGCATTTCCATTTCTAACAGGAACTGAAAAGCTCACAACTTCAGAATGAAATTACAGGAAAAGAGGACAAAATAAATAATAAATTATTAAGTATATTGCAGAGGGTTTTTTTTTATTTATACAGTTTATCCTTTAATATTACCATCTCAAAGTGTGTAATGTTTCTTTAAGGTTGAAAACTCCTGAGTCTAACCTCTCTTGTTCTGAAGATCGCTTTGTGTAAATGTGTTATGCATCAGATCCCAGCTCACAGGCAAGGCCCACTAATTCTATATTGTAAATGTAATTTTCTGTTTGCAAATATTACTGTGTCTTCATGCACGTAATGCTTTAGCACCATAAAATACATTAGCACATAGTAATAATAGCAATTACCTTGTCTAGCAATAACCACTGCCTGTACCAGTGATAACGCTTGATTAAACATATTCTTATACTGTGGTCTACATTCAGCCCTCATACATAGAAACATAGAATTTGACGGTAGATAAAAAACCAAATGGCCCACAAAGTCTATCCATATTACATGTTACTGTTTTTTTAAGGAAAGTCTTCTGTGTGTCCCAGGCATTTTTTCATTTGTTTACAGTCCCTGTGTTTACCAACTCTGGGCTGGATTACAAGTGGAGCGGTATTTAATGCTCCCGCTCAAGCGCTAACGCCGCTAGAAGTAAGCTTCTTGCGTGCATCGAGTAGAGCAGTGATTTTTAACCTTTTTTTTGCCGTGGCACACTTTTTTACATTAAAAAATCCTGTGGCACACCACCATCCCAAAATGTAAAAAAAAAATCACACATTGTAGCCTAATACAGCATATATATATACACATACACACAAACACACACCTACTGTATGTATTGTGCTGTTATGCCATGCCTCCTACAAACTACCCCTGCACTGGGAGTAAAAAACAAGCAAAGTTTAAAAAATATATCACACTGTTGTCAGTCTGCCGTGGCACACCTGAGGATCTCTCACGGCACACTGGTTGAAAAACACTGGAGTAGAGCTTGTGTTACAAGTTGAAAGTAAACAGATAGATAGATATATAAGATTATATATAAGTATAGATATATACAGATATATATACATATACTTACATAGAAGCCTACATCAAGACAAATGAACAACTCATTCTACTCTGCCGGTGGTGTTGTGTGCGGCTGTAAGTCGCCAATATGAGTTGTTCATTTGTCTTGATGAAGGCTTCTATGTAAGCCGAAACGTCGACCTATCCTTATGACTTTCTAACGTTATTGTTACAAACAATAAATTAACTTTGATGTATACAAATTCTGAGAGTGCCCTCCCTTTCCTAGCTTTTATCTACATTCCATTGAGGATTGCACCCAGGTACTTCATTAT
The DNA here is from genome assembly GCF_027579735.1 of Bombina bombina. Classification (NCBI taxonomy): domain Eukaryota; kingdom Metazoa; phylum Chordata; class Amphibia; order Anura; family Bombinatoridae; genus Bombina; species Bombina bombina. Next base: position 84,797,202 of record NC_069500.1, on the reverse strand, counting down.
TGTTTGAAGCTGGAGTGCTGGAACACGTGCTAATTATATATATATATATATATATATATATATATATATATATATATATATATACTGTATATATATATGTATTTATGTGTTTATATGTGTATATATGCAGTAAATACATATATACACAAATAAATACACATGTACACACATAAACATATATATATATATTTAGATGTGTGTATGTATGTATCTCTATATAAAGCCCTTTGCCTGACTTTTTTTCTAACACCTGAGACCTCATATCTTTCAGCCTATATCATTTGTTGTGCAATTTTTCGAATAATTTTAATGAAATAGTGTTATTACTTTACTTTGTAATGTATTTTAAAGCGTTTTGTGTAACTTTATTGTTTAGCAAGACAGTTAGCCAGAGCTCTGAGGATGCAGTAATCATTTAAGCGCAAATCATGATTGCGCTCAATCGTTTGCGTCTACTTTCACCTTGTAATATGAGTGGTAAATCTAACGCGCACAAACACCCTTTTCATTTGCGTGTCACTGTTAACAAGCCACACGTAATCTGGCGCCGCATTGGAAGTTTATTCCATAAATCCACCACCGCCAGTGAGTGAAGTGAAACAGGTAAGGTCTGTTAGATACCTCAAAGTGTTTAACTGTTTTTAAATGGACGAATACATTTTTGTATTTTTTTAAAGTGAAGGTCCATTTTGATGAATTACTGCCCAGTGTTAACAAGCCACACGTAATCTGGCGCTGCATTGGAAGTTTATTCCATAAATCCACCACCGCCAGTGAGTGAAGTGAAACAGGTAAGGTCTGTTAGATACCTCAAAGTGTTTAACTGTTTTTAAATGGACGAATACATTTTTGTATTTTTTTAAAGTGAAGGTCCATTTTGATGAATTACTGCCCAGTGTTTAATAAACCTATTAAAAACAAGGGCACTTTAATTCATCAAAATTGACATTTCACTGTTTTCTTCAAAAACTTACCTTTTAATCCTGAATGCCGCTCCAGCAATGCCCCCAGCCATCGGAAGCCTCTGCAGACGTCAGAAATGACGAATCAGGCTTCCTCCAATCACAGCTTCCACCCCCGGGGGAATCATGGTCTGATGCAACGCTGTGATTGGAGGAAGCCGGATTCGTCATTTTGGACCCGCGAAGAGGGCTTGCGACAGGAGGAGGAAGTGCCAGATTACCCTGAGTGTAATTATTATATCATTGTATCTCTGGCTTGTTCCAGTGCTTGACTCTGCACCCTGCAGCAGTATTGGTTTCCCCTTTCTCTGCTGGGCCCAAACTGAGGTTGCCTGAGTGTCAGTTCATACGCACTTCAATGTCTTAGATAATCCGTACCATAGGCAGACTGGAGACAAAATGTACAAAGAGTACGGAGGGCTTCTATGCATTTCATACAAACATTTAATAATTGGAAAGTTTTTTCTACAACAGACTCACCAAAAATAAACTTTTATACAATTTTTTTTTAAACCTTAATGAACATTAAAGGACCTGTAAACACAGTAGATTTGCATAATGAACACATGCATGATAAAAAGACAATGCAATAGCACTTAATCTGAACTTCAAATGAGTAGATGATTTTTTCCTGACAAATTTAAAAAGTTATGTCTATTTCCACTCCTCCTGTACCATGTGACAGCCATCAGCCAATCACAAATGCATATATGTATATTCTGTGAATTCTTGCACATGCTCAGTAGGAGCATAAAGTGTAAATATATAAGACTGTGCACATTTTGTTAAAGGGTCATAAAACAGTATGAACTGACATACGTTTCTAAATATTTAATGTAGCCAAAGCTTACCTGCAAAACAGTTTCTGTTAACCCCCATTAACTTTTAATGCAGGCATAGTTTTGTTTGCAGAAAGCTCCCCCCTGGGCATTTCTATATATGCTTCTGCAGAATACACTTGTGCACGGTTGGGGGCAGAGTAACATGGCACCTGACTAAAGCAATGCACAGTACAATGCTGAAGCTTTCACAAAGCATGTGACCTTATCCCCACGGAAACGAGCAAGCCTCTTGGCAACAAACAATAGCAGTAGTCCCTTCTCAACCCCCCCTTGCTGGCATAAGTAATTATCCTCACATCCACACTATGTTATATGATACCACAAGGTTTGGAGTAGGACACTGATAAGGGGGGTGGAGCAGGCTACACTTGGCAACACTAAAGTGTAAGTAATTTTGCAGATTTTTGGAAATTGTATTAAAATACTTATAAGCTTTTTTTTACACGTTTTTCACACACTGTTTTACCTCAGTTGACCCTTTTATAATATGCACAAAACTCAAAATGTTTCATGGAACTTAAACCTTTTCCGGTCCTATTAATTTTGACATAGTGCACCAGCAGGTCTTATTTAACCCCTTAATGACCGGACCATTTTTCAATTTTTTTACCCTTAATGACAATGGCTATTTTTACATTTCTGCAGTGTTTGTGTTTAGCTGTAATTTCCCTCTTACTCATTTACTGTACCCACACATATTATATACCGTTTTTCTCGCCATTAAATGGACTTTCTAAAGATACCATTATTTTCATCATGTCTTATAATTTACTAAAAAAAAAAAAAAAAAATATGAGGAAAAAATGGAAAAAAACACACTTTTTCTAACTTTGACCCCCAAAATATGTTACACATCTACAATCACCAAAAAACACCCATGCTAAATAGTTTATAAATTTTGTCCTGAGTTTAGAAATACCCAATGTTTACATGTTCTTTGCTTTTTTTGCAATTTATGGGGCAATAAATACAAGTAGCACTTCGCTATTTCCAAACCACTTTTTTTCAAAATTAGCGCTAGTTACATTAGAACCCTGATATCTGTCAGGAATACCTGAATATCCCTTGACATGTATATATTTTTTTTTAGAAGACAACCCAAAGTATTGATCTAGGCCCATTTTGGTATATTTCATGCCACCATTTCACCGCCAAATGCGATCAAAAAAAAAAAAAGTTCACTTTTTCACAAAATTTGTCACAAACTTTAGGTTTCCCACTGAAATTATTTACAAACAGCTTCTGCAATTATGGCACAAATGGTTGTAAATGCTTCTCTGGGATCCCCTTTTTTCAGAAATAGCAGACTTATATGGCTTTTGGGTTGCTTTTTGGTAATTAGAAGGCCGCTAAATGCCGCTGCGCACCACACGTGTTTTATGCCCAGGAGTGAAGGGGTTAATTAGGGAGCTTGTAGGGTTAATTTTAGCTTTAGTGTAGTGTAGTAGACAACCCCAAGTATTGATCTAGGCCCATTTTGGTATATTTTATGCCACCATTTCACCGCCAAATGCGAGCAAATAAAAAAAAAAACTTAACATTTTTCACAATTTTAGGTTTCTCACTGAAATTATTTACAAACAGCTTGTGCAATTATGGCAGAAATTGTTGTAAAAGCTTCTCTGGGATCCCCTTTGTTCAGAAATAGCAGACTTATATGGCTTTGGCGTTGCTTTTTGGTAATTAGAAGGCCACTAAATGCTGCTGCGCACCACACGTTAATTATGCCCAGCAGTGAAGGGGTTAAATTAGGTAGCTTGTAGGGAGCTTGCAGGGTTAATTTTAGAGATCAGCCTCCCACCTGACACATCCCACCCCCTGATCCCTCCCAAACAGCTCTCTTCCCTCCCCCACCCCACAATTGTTCCGCCATCTTAAGTACTGGCAGAAAGTCTGCCAGTACTAAATAAAAGAGGTTTTTTTTTTTTTTTTTTTAAATAAAAATAATAAAGTATTTTAGCTGTGATGGACCCCTGCCTTAGCCCCAACCTCCCTGATCCCCCCTCCAGCTCTCTAACCCTCTCCCCTACCTAATTACCACCATCTTGGGTACTGGCAGCTGTCTGCCAGTACCCAGTTTGGCCCCAAAAACCCCCCAAAAAGTATTTTTATTTTGTTTTTACTTAAAAAACTATTTCTGTAGTGTAGCAGCCCCCCACAATACCCCCACCCCCTCCCAGATCCTTTTATATTTTTTTTATTTTTTTTAAATCCCTTTTTTTTCCCCTTTCTGCCCTCATTCATTGGTGTCAGTGTGGCTAATGGGTGCACGCGCGCGCACATGCATGCTCACGTGCACATGCGCGCATCGTGCACGCGCGCGCATCGTGCATGCGCACGCGCACCCTCACACCCGGCACTATCGTTACCGGTGCAGAGAGGGCCACAGAGTGGCTCTCTCTGCATCGGAGGCTTGTAAAGGGGTATTGCAGGATGCCTCCATATCGAGGTCACTGCAATACCCTCAGAGCTGCTGGAAGCATTTGTGATCGCTTCCAGCACTCTGTTAGACAACTGACGTACCAGGTACGTCCATTGTCATTAACTGCTTGTTAATGCATGACGTACCTGGTACGTCAGTTGTCATTAAGGGGTTAATTATTTAACGCAGCTCCCCTTGTACTTAGCACCATATAGAAATGTGATCCCCTTCTGCACACACATCACCCTTTACAGATGTGATCCCCCACTGCACACACAGCACCCTATACATATATAGCATCGATATGAATGCTGTGGGTGTGGGGGGAGTTTGCATCGCTGTGGGGGGGGGTGGCTGCTGTGGGGTGCTGTGTGTGTGGGATCACATGGGTGTGAGTGTGGTGTTTGTGGGGAGATCGCATATTTGTGGTGCGGCCTGGAGATCGCTGTGTGTGGTTTCTGTGGGAGGAGTTAGCGTCAGTGGGGTTACGGCAGACCAGTGTGGCAGGCTGCATGGCGTGATTGGGGGTGCGTCTCTGTGATCTCTGTGACCATTGAAGGCTCCGCCTTTTTCTGTGCCCATGCGCAGTGGCTGTGCGGCTGTCATGTTGGGAGAAAGTCATGTCGGAATGTATCTGACATTGTACTGCAAGCGGTAAAACCCTTTGTTGGATACATTCCGACATATGACCAGAACGGGTTAATGGAAGTTAATTGGAAAGTTGTTTAAAATTGCATGCTCTATCTGATTCATGAAAGTTTAATTTGACTTGAGTGTCGCTTTATGTATTTTTTGTCTTTGCTGCTTCAAATGGAAGCGATATTTAAATGTGTTCATAGGTATGAGGTATACACTAACATGCATATTATAACGGTAACAATCAATATTAATTTAAAAAAACTTGAATTTAACCTTTTTCATGAAAAAACCTGTAAGATATTCAACTGCATTTAACACACCAATGAAATGTAATGCACCTTTAAACTAAAGGTTAATATCATCCTTATTCCATGAGGATACACACTATTAATAGAACATGATGATAAAAAACTGAACAACTAATCAATATTAAATATGGTATATTGCAAGTATTAAATGTGAGAATCATATACCTGTGTATGAGCTTGTAAACAAAGCTGACTTGCTAAACAATAACAATAAACAAACCTTACATGCCAAATGGTATATTGACCACTAACACAGCAAGATTACAATTACTGTGTTAAATTTTCTGCGTGCCATGTGGTCTGTTCGCAATCAATTTCCATTGCGCAGGTATTACAAGTCTTTAAAAATCACAATTGCGCGCATGCATTCGCCTTTTACACAACAATCCTTTCCGCGCTCGAAGAGCTGTATTTAACAGTTTTACGCAACATAAAAGTTTCGTAAAACACTTCAAATATACATTACAAACTACAGTTACAGTCATATTAACACTTCCTAATAAAAATTATTAATAAAAAATATTGCACACAAAAGTTATAAGGGATCAAAGATAGGAGATCTCGGGTGTTAGAAAAAAAAAGCAGACGTAGGGATTTTACATTGACATACATACACATACATAGAGAAACATGGATTTATATGTATAGAGATATGTTTAACTATGGAGATAATGAAACTATGTTACATTCGAACCTTATGCACATTAAACAATATCTCAGATGGATTTTCAATACGAGATTCCCATTTATATATTTATATTCATATTTCACAATAAATAGATATATCAGTCCAAATATCATCAAATTTATAGAGAAATATTTATTTAGAAATAAACAGAACATATTCCGTTGTGAAAACATTTTCGCAACATGAAATATTTGCATTTTCATGTACACTTTTCAAGGAGAATACGTCATGGGCTTTGTGCAACATATAAGGGTTTCCATGTTGTTGTTTTTTTATTTGTCTTCTCCATGGACTTCTATGGTGAATACGTGAATGCGCACGCGATTTTGCCGTTTGCATTACGTTGCTTAACGCACACACACAAAATAAGTAATTTTGTAAGTTGTAATAGCTAGGCAACCCTAAATGCGAAAAAGCCATTTCGCAACTGATTTGCTGCATGACTAATCTTGCTCCCAGGTAGGTCCAGAAATAATTGGGACACTGACACAAGTTTTGTTATTTCAGCTGTATACCAAAATAAATTCAAGTTAAAGTTAAACAATTAATATGGGCTAAAAGCGCAGTCTATCAGCTTTCATTTCAAGGTTTTCACATCCAAATTGGAAGAAGGGTTTAGAAATTACAGCTCTTTAGAATGTAGGCCCCTCTTTTTCAAGGGGCCAAAAGTAATTGGTCAATTAACTCAAAATCTGTTTCATGGACAGGTGTGGGTTATTCGTTTTTCTTTTTTCATCATAAATTAAGCAGGAAAAAGGTCTAGAGTTTATTCCAGGTGTGGCATTCGCATTTGGAAACTATTGCTGTAAACCCACAACATGCGTTCAAAAGAGCTCTCAATGCAAGTGAAACAGGCCATCCTTATGCTTCAAAAAAAGAAAGAGATCCATCAGAGAGAAAGCAGCAACATTAGGAACGGCCAAATTAACAGTTTATTACATTCTGAGAAAAAAAGAACGCACTGGTGAGCTCTGTGACACAAAAACAACCTGGACGTCCAGAGAAAACAAGTAAAGAACACACTCCAGGAGGTAGGCATATCATTATCCAAGTTTACCATAAAGAAAAGACTTCACAAGAGCAAATACAGAGGGTTTACCACAAAGAGCAAACGATTAATATCTTTAAGAATAGAAAGGCCAGACTAGACTTTGCCAAAAAATATCTAAAAAAGCCAGCTCAGTTCTGGAACAGCATTCTTGGGACAGATGAAACTGAGACCTATACCAGAATGATGGGAAGAAAAAATTATGGATAAGGCTTGGAACGGTTCATGATTAGAAGCATACCACATCATCTGTAAAACACAGTGGAGGCAGTGTGATGGTATGGACATGTGTGGCTTCTAATGGCACTGGGTCACTAGTGTTTATTGATGATGTGATAGAAGACAGAAGTAGCCAGGTGAATTCTGAAGTGTATAGGGATATACTGTCTGCTCAGATTCAGTCAAATTCAGCAAAGTTGATTCGACGGCGCTTCCCTTTACAGATGGACAATGACCCAAAACAAGGCAAAGAAGTTAAATATTCTGCAATGGCTGAGTCAATCAACTGATCTCAACCCGATCAAGCTTGCATTTCACTTGCTGAAGACAAAACTTAATGCAGAAGACCCACGAACAAACAACTGAAGACAGCTGCAGTAAAGGCCTGGCAAAGAACCACAAAAGAGGAAACCCAGCTTTTAGTGATGTATTGCAAGCAGTTATTGCCTGCAAAGGATTCTCAGCAAAATATTAAAACTGAACATTTTATTTATGATTGTGTTAATTTGTCCAATTACATTTGAGCCCCTGAAATAAGGGGACTGTGTATGAAAATGGTTGCAATTTCTAAATGTTTCATACAATATTTATATTCAAACCCTTGAATTTAAGATGAAAGTCTGCACTTCAATTCCATCTCAGTTGTTTCATTTCAAATCCATTCTGGTGGTGTACAGAGCCAGAATTATGAAAACTGTGTCAGTGTCCAATTATTTACGGACCTAACAGTAAGTATTAATTATCTACTTATGTCATATAATGCAATGAGAGTTAACATTGGGAATGGGAAAAAAAATCAATTACATAGGAATGTTTTCTCATTATGAGTGCTTGCTACATGTATTTGGACAGAACAAATGAGATATCATATTTCCAGTAAAGCTACCTGTGTGGCAAATACTAATGATTTCTAAGCCACATTAGCAGATGAGACCGGAGGAGATATAAGTTTAAATTTCCCTACTGCTGACTGCCCAAGTATATTAAACATTTAAAGAGTACATTTTCTAGCTGAAGAGCTGTTATGAACAAACTCTTGTTGTCTTTGGCCTATAATACTCCTCCCTGAAACTAATATTGATAATAAAAAAAAATGAACTTAACAACAATTGTGGAGTTCATAAAGATTTATAACTGCCCTTTCCATTGTCACTGCTGTGCGTTGCCAGATCAGCTCCTTTATAATCATTGGAGCCACCCACATTTACCTTATAACTGTTAATTTCACACCACTAAGGGGTCAATTTATGAAGCAGCGGATGCTGCTTCTGACCCCCTCCCGCTTCAGTTCCGCCTGAAGCGGAAGTTAAGAAGCAGCGGTTCTAAGACCGCTGCTCCTTAACTCGTCCGCCACCGCTGAGGTGGTGGACAGCAATCAGCCCGATCGAATACTATCTAGCTGATTGACACCCTCTGCTAGCGGCTGATTGGCCCCCAATCTGCAGGAGGCGGTATTGCACCAGCAGTTCACAAGAACTGCTGGTGCAATGATAAATGCCGACAGCGTAAGCTTAAATGCTTGCCTTTTCAAATAAAGATATTAAGAGAATGAAGAAAATTGATAAAAGGAGTAAATTAGAAAGTTGCTTAAAATTGCATGCTCTATATGAATCATGATAGTTTAATTTTGACTAGACTATCCCTTTTAAGTTTTACCAAACTTTTAGTGATAGATATAAGGTTATAATCATTATGTGGAGGGTTAATAATAATATATAACTGTTATTATTATTAGTAGTAGTAGCAGTAGTATACCAGAATAAAACATACAAACATTTTATTTTAGTTATTATGTAAAAAAAAATAATAATCTTGTTATGTAAAAAAATCATTAATGAAAACATTGAAATGTTCTTTTCCTTTTTTAGTTCTCTGCATTTATGCTGCTCATCCGATAGCTGATTTTGACCATTGCTATTTTTCATTAATTGTATCTCAACTGAAACAGACTTGCACAGTTTGCCTCTGGGGTTTGGTAAGTGGTCATCTGTATTTCAATTACCAACAGTATTTTAACCACTTGTGAATTATTTTGTAATTGATGCAAAATTTAATAAAAGTGTTTTGCTAAATCCTGATTAATTTCAAAAAGTTAGTGTAGGACATCCTAGCCAGAAGCGTGCCTAAGGGTTAAGGCCCTTAGAAACTGATTGTGCTGTTGAGTGTTTTATGCAATATTGTTGCACTTAGGGAGATAGAGCTGCATTTACCCTTTTTAAGCCCCTGGACAGATATTCTTCTTTCTCTTTTCTCCTGTGGACTTATAGAATCTTCATCATGGATCAGTCGAGGGACATCATTGTCGAGTGACAGTTCCTCTGGGATTCCGGGAGGTTTCACCGGTGGATCACTGCTGGAAGAGAAGATTGTGGTTACAAGGAGCCAGGGGAGGCTGTCCCTCCCTGCCCGGCAATGGTGGGTCATACCCCTTTTCTTGGGCTTTATGTGCCTACCTACCTCTTTTGATGGGTAGTGTGAGCACTGATCTTCTTCCCCCTAATTCTCCTGGGTTGGGTTCTTAGGGAGTAATGGTAAAATACACCTAGCGCCTACTGAATTAGACCTTTGCTCTGGTGGATAGACTCCTAGTGTCTAAAAAATGAAATTCCAAATGGGTGAATAACCAAAGCGCCACTAGTAGGCCAGGTCTGACTGATCTTGTTGTTAAATATATGATAAACAATTATTAAAAATGAATATGTAGTGTTTATTTACATACATATAACAAACAGCATGGATCCATGTACAATATTTTAAAACAAGAATATCCAATAACAATACATCAATTAAAAATACAGAACAAATAATAAAACAGTTGATTGTGCAAATTTTATTCCTGCTGGAACAACTGCGAATGGAAACACTTAAATTTCTTATAACAATGTGTATAAACGTGTTCAAATAATAAAAACAAATGGATTCCTTCTATATATTTATTAAACCAACATCTATTCGCTGGTTAGAGTGTTGCAAGTGTTAATTTCCTACTAGATAAATTGATGTAACGTGATAAGTAGAATAGACCCAGTTTCCTGTCTATGGCCTAGATTTAGAGTTTGGCGTTAGCCGTGAAAACCAGCGTTAGAGGCTCCTAACGCTGGTTTTAGGCTACCTCCGGTATTTGGAGTCACTCAAAAAAGGGTCTAACGCTCACTTTTCAGCCGCGACTTTTCCATACCGCAGATCCCCTTACGTAAATTGCGTATCCTATCTTTTCAATGGGATTTTTTTAACTCCGGTATTTAGAGTCGTGTCTGAAGTGAGCGTTAGAATTCTAACGACAAAACTCCAGCCGCAGGAAAAAAGTCAGTAGTTAAGAGCTTTCTGGGCTAACGCCGGTTTATAAAGCACTTAACTAATGTACTCTAAATTACACTAACACCCATAAACTACCTATGCACCCCTAAACCGAGGTCCCCCCACATCGCCGCAACTCGATTAAATTTTTTTAACCCCTAATCTGCCGACCGCCACCTACGTTATCCTTATGTCCCCCTAATCTGCTGCCCCTAACACCGCCAACCCCTATATTATATTTATTAACCCCTAATCTGCCCCCACAACGTCGCCGCCAGCTACCTACAATAATTAACCCCTAATCTGCCGACCGCAAAGAGCCGCCAGCTACATTATAGCTATGTACCCCTAATCTGCTGCCCCTAACACCGCCGACCCCTATATTATATTTATTAACCCCCTAATCTGCCCCCCTCAACGTCGCCTCCACCTGCCTACACTTATTAACCCCTAATCTGCCGAGCGGACCGCACCACTATTATTATAAAGTTATTAACCCCTAATCCGCCTCACTAACCCTATAATAAATAGTATTAACCCCTAATCTGCCCTCCCTAACATCGCCGAAACCTAACTTCAAACATTAACCCCTAATCTGCCGACTGGAGCTCACCGCTATTCTAATAAATGTATTAACCCCTAAAGCTAAGTCTAACCCTAACACTAACACCCCCTAAATTAAATATAATTTTAATCTAACGAAATTAATTAACTCTTATTAAATAAATTATTCCTATTTAAAGCTAAATACTTACCTGTAAAATAGATCCTAATATAGCTACAATATAAATTATAATTATATTATAGCTATTTTAGGATTAATATTTATTTTACAGGTAACTTTGTATTTATTTTAACCAGGTACAATAGCTATTAAATAGTTAAGAACTATTTAATAGCTAAAATAGTTAAAATAATTACAAATTTACCTGTAAAATAAATCCTAACCTAAGTTACAATTAAACCTAACACTACACTATCAATAAATTAATTAAATAAAATACCTACAATTACCTACAATTAAACCTAACACTACACTATCAATAAATAAATTAAATACAATACCTACAAATAACTACAATGAAATTAACTAACTAAAGTACAAAAAATAAAAAAGAACTAAGTTACAAAAAATAAAAAAATATTTACAAACATAAGAAAAATATTACAACAATTTTAAACTAATTACACCTACTCTAAGCCCCCTAAGAAAATAACAAAGCCCCCCAAAATAAAAAAATGCCCTACCCTATTCTAAATTACTAAAGTTCAAAGCTCTTTCTTTCACCTTACCAGCCCTGAACAGGGCCCTTTGAGGGGCATGCCCCAAGAAGTTCAGCTCTTTTGCCTGTAAAAAAAAACATACAATACCCCCCCCCCAACATTACAACCCACCCCCCACATACCCCTAATCTAACCCAAACCCCCCTTAAATAAACCTAACACTAAGCCCCTGAAGATCATCCTACCTTGTCTTGACCTCACTGGGTATCACACCGATCCGTCCTGGCTCCGATATCTTCATCCAACCCAAGCGGGGGCTAGACATCCACTGAAGAAGTCCAGAAGAGGGTCCAAAGTCTTCATCCTATCCGGGAAGAAGAGTAGATCCGGACCGGCAACCATCATCTTCCAAGCGGCATCTTCTATCTTCATCCGATGAGGACCGGTTCCATCCTGAAGACCTCCACCGCGGACCCATCTTCATCCGGCGACGTCCAACTGAAGAATGACGGCTCCTTTAAGGGACGTCATCCAAGATGGCGTCCCTCGAATTCCGATTGGCTGATAGGATTCTATCAGCCAATCGGAATTATGCTAGGAATATTCTGATTGGCTGATGGAATCAGCCAATCAGAATCAAGATCAATCCGATTGGCTGATCCAATCAGCCAATCAGATTGAGCTCGCATTCTATTGGCTGATCGGAACAGCCAATAGAATGCGAGCTCAATCTGATTGGCTGATTGGATCAGCCAATCGGATTGAACTTGATTCTGATTGGCTGATTCCATCAGCCAATCAGAATATTCCTACCTTAATTCTGATTGGCTGATAGAATCCTATCAGCCAATCGGAATTCGAGGGACGCCATCTTGGATGACGTCCCTTAAAGGAACCATCATTCTTCAGTTGGACTTCGCCGGATGAAGATGGGTCCGCGGTGGAGGTCTTCAGGATGGAGCCGGTCCTCATCGGATGAAGATAGAAGATGCCGCTTGGAAGATGATGGTTGCCGGTCCGGATCTACTCTTCTTCCCGGATAGGATGAAGACTTTGGACCCTCTTCTGGACTTCTTCAGTGGATGTCTAGCCCCCGCTTGGGTTGGATGAAGATATCGGAGCCAGGACGGATCGGTGTGATACCCGGTGAGGTGAAGACAAGGTAGGAAGATCTTCAGGTGCTTAGTGTTAGGTTTATTTAAGGGGGGTTTGGGTTAGATTAGGGGTATGTGGGTGGTGGGTTGTAATGTTGGGGGAGTATTGTATGTTTTTTTTTACAGGCAAAAGAGCTGAACTTCTTGGGGCATGCCCCGCAAAGGGCCCTGTTCAGGGCTGGTAAGGTAAAAGAGCTTTGAACTTTAGTAATTTAGAATAGGGTAGGGCATTTTTTTATTTTGGGGGGCTTTGTTATTTTATTAGGGGGCTTAGAGTAGGTGTAATTAGTTTAAAATTGTTGTAATATTTTTCTTATGTTTGTAAATATTTTTTTATTTTTTGTAACTTAGTTCTTTTTTATTTTTTGTACTTTAGTTAGTTTATTTCATTGTAGTTATTTGTAGATATTGTATTTAATTAATGTATTGATAGTGTAGTGTTAGGTTTAATTGTAGGTAATTGTAGATATTTTATTTAATTAATTTAATGATAGTGTGGTGTTAGGTTTAATTGTAACTTAGGTTAGGATTTATTTTACAGGCAATTTTGTTATTATTTTAACTAGGTAACTATTAAATAGTTCTTAACTATTTAATAGCTATTGTACCTGGTTAAAATAATTACAGTTACCTGTAAAATAAATATTAATCCTAAAATAGCTATAATATAATTATAATTTATAGTGTAGCTATATTAGGATTTATTTTACAGGTAAGTATTTAGCTTTAAATAGGAATAATTTATTTAATAAGAGATAATTAATTTCGTTAGATGTAAATTATATTTAACTTAGGGGGGTGTTAGTGTTAGGGTTAGACTTAGCTTTAGGGGTTAATACATTTATTAGAATAGCGGTGAGCTCTAGTCGGCAGATTAGGGGTTAATAATTGAAGTTAGGTGTTGGCGATGTTAGGGAGGGCAGATTAGGGGTTAATACTATTTATTATAGGGTTAGTGAGGCGGATTAGGGGTTAATAACTTTATTATAGTAGCGCTCAGGTCCGCTCGGCAGATTAGGGGTTAATAAGTGTAGGCAGGTGGAGGCGACGTTGTGGGGGGCAGATTAGGGGTTAATAAATATAATATAGGGGTCGGCGATGTTAGGGCAGCAGATTAGGGGTACATAGGGATAATGTAAGTAGCGGCGGTTTACGGAGCGGCAGATTAGGGGTTAATAATAATATGCAGGGGGCGGCAGATTAGGGGTTAATAAGTGTTAGGTTAGGGGTGTTTAGACTCGGGGTACATGTTAGGGTGTTAGGTGCAGACGTAGGAAGTGTTTCCGCATAGCAAACAATGGGGCTGCGTTAGGAGCTGAACGCGGCTTTTTTGCAGGTGTTAGGTTTTTTTCAGCTCAAACAGCCCCATTGTTTTCTATGGGGGAATCGTGCACGAGCACGTTTTTGAGGCTGGCCGCTTGCGTAAGCAACTCTGGTATCGAGAGTTGAAGCTGCGTTAAATATGCTCTACGCTCCTTTTTTGGAGCCTAACGCAGCCTTTATGTGGACTCTCAATACCAGAGTTATTTTTATGGTGCGGCCAGAAAAAAGCCGGCGTTAGCTTTTCAGGTCGTTACCGACAAAACTCTAAATCTCAAATGGTTGGATATATACTAATATCCTACTAAGTAATAGAGTGAGGCACGGTGATGCCAATAGAAAAAGATCCAAATGCACTATCTGTGTGTTTGACACAGGTTTGAACAAATAAACAAACAAAAGTATCCAACTACGTGATACAATGAGGCACAGTGATGTCAATTAAAGAGAGATGCTCTAACTATGTGTTTATCACAAACTTTCAGCAAGTGAATAGTGAGAAATCCTAAAAATGAAAATACCGCATGAGTATGTGAATAACGTGAAGAATAATTGCAAATAATTCAAAAGAACGAGGAAAGAATATCTGGATATACTATTCCAAAAAAAGAAAACCAAATTCAAAAGATACATAAAAAATTCCTCCCAGGGTAGCAAAATATCCAAAAGATGAACCAACCAAAAAAAAAAAAAAAAGAGTCTTAGTTGTGTATGTTGAGTTTTAAAAAACAGCAGATAGTCATTATATCGTGTGAATGAGTGAAAGAACGGTAATGACCCAATCAAAAACCCTTTTAAGGGCTGGTAAAAGAGCTGATTATTATCTTGTAATATTTTTTTATTTTTTGCAACTTAGTGGGGTTTTTTTGTAATATAGTTTAGTTTATTGAATTGTATTTTAGTTTAGATCATTGTAGTTAATGTATTTAATTAATTTATTGATAGTGTAGTGTTAGGTGTAATTGTAACTTAGGTTAGGATTTATTTTACAGGTAATTTTGTACTTATTTTAACTAGGTAGCTATTAAATAGTTATTAACTATTTAATAGCTATTCTACCTAGTTAAAATAAATACAAAGTTGTCTGTAAAATAAATATAAATCCTAAAATAGCTACAATGTAACTATTAGTTATATTGTAGCTATCTTATGGTTTATTTTATAGGTAAGTATTTGTTTTTAAATTGGAAAAATTTATTTAATTATAGTAAATTTATTTTGTTTTATTTAAATGATATTTAACTTAGGGGGGTGTTAGGGTTAGGGTTAGACTTAGGTTTAGGGGTTAATAACTTTATTATAGTAGCGGCAACGTTGGGGGCGGCATTTTAGGGGTTAAAAAAAATGTATTATAGTGTTTGCGAGGCGGGATTGCGGTGGTTTAGGGGTTAATACATTTATTATAGTGGCGCCGATGTCCGGTCGGCACATTAGGGTTTAATAAGTGTAGGTAGGTGGCGGCGATGTTGGGGGGGACAGATTAGGGGTTAATAAATATAATATAGGTGTCGGCGATGTTAGGGACAGCATATTAGGGGTTCATAGCTATAATGTAAGTGGCGGCGGTGTCCGGAGCGGCAGATTAGGGGTTAATAATATAATGTAGGTGTCAGCGATAGCGGGGGCAGCAGATTAGGGGTTAATAAGTGTAAGATTAGGGGTGTTTAGACTCTGGGTTTATGTTAGGGTGCTAGGTGTAGACTGTTAGGTGTAGACATGGTTCTGCAAATGAATTCCCTTAAGGGACTAATAGTTATATTGTGGCTAGGTTAGGTTTTATTTTTATTTCACAGGTAAGTTTGTATTTATTTTAACTAGGTAGTTATTAATAGTTATTAATAGTTCTTAACTACCTAGTTAAAATAAATACAAACTTACAGTACTTGTGAAATAAAACCTAAACTGCCTTACACTAAAACCTAACATTACAAAAATAAAAACACTAAAATTACAAAAAATAAAAAAACCCTACCATTACAAAACATAACAAACAAAATTATCCAAAACAATAAAATTATTCCTATTCTAATATCCTTTAAAAAATAACACCCCAAAATAAGAAAAACCTACGGCTAGATTTAGAGTTTGGCGGCCAAAGGGGTGCGTTAGCTACGCGTGCTTTTTTTCTCCCGCACCTTTTAAATACCGCTGGTATTTAGAGTTCACAGAATGGCTGGGTTTTCAGTGCGTTAGGCTCCAAAAAGGGAGCGTAGAGCATAATTTAACGCCACTGCAACTCTAGATACCAGCGGTGCTTACGGACGTGGCCAGCTTCAAAAACGTGCTCGTGCACAATATCCCCATAGAAATCAATGGGGCTGTTTGAGCTGAAAAAAAACCTAACACCTGCAAAAAAGCAGCGTTCAGCTCTTAACGCAGCCCCATTGTTTTCTATGGGGAAACACTTCCTACGTCTGCAACTAACACTCTAACATGTACCCCGAGTCTAAACACCCCTAACCTTACACTTATTAACCCCTAATCAGCCAATCAGAATCAAGTTCAATCCGATTGGCTGATTCAATCAGCCAATCAGATTGAACTCGCATTCTATTGGCTGTTCCGATCAGCCAATAGAATGCGAGCTCAATCTGATTGGCTGATCGGATCAGCCAATCGGATTGAACTTGATTCTGATTGGCTGATTCCATCAGCCAATCAGAATTTTCCTACCTTAATTCTGATTGGCTGATAGAATCCTATCAGCCAATCGGAATTCGAGGGACACCATCTTGGATGACATCCCTTAAAGGAACCGTCATTCGTCGGGAAGTCGTCGGAAGAAGAAGATGGGTCCGCGGTGGAGGTCTTCAAGATGGAGCCGGTCGTCATCGGATGAAGATAGAAGATGCCGCTTGGATCAAGATGGTTGCCGGTCCGGATCGCCTCTTCTTCCCGGATAGGATGAAGACTTTGGAGCCTCTTCTGGACCTCTTCAGCCGCCAGATGATGGATGTCTAGCCCCCGCTTGGGCTTGGATGAAGATTTCGGAGCCTGGAACCATCAGTGATACCTGGCATGGTGAAGACAAGGTAGGACGATCTTCAGGGGCTTAGTGTTAGGTTTATTTAAGGGGGGTTTGGGTTAGATTAGGGGTATGTTGGTGGTGGGTTGTAATGTTGGGGGGGTATTGTATGTTTTTTTTACAGGCAAAAGAGCTGAATTCTTTGGGGCATGCCCCACAAAAGGTCCTTTTAAGGGCTGGTAAGGTAAAAGAGCTTTGAACTTTTGTAATTTAGAATAGGGTAGGGCATTTTTTTATTTTGGGGGTCTTTGTTATTTTATTAGGGGGCTTAGAGTAGGTGTAAATAGTTTAAAATTGTTGTAATTTTTTTCTAATGTTTGTAAATATTTTTTTATTTTTTGTAAGTTAGTTCTTTTTTATTTTTGTACTTTAGTTAGTTTATTTAATTGTATTTATTTGTAGGAATTGTATTTAATTTATTTATTGCTAGTGTAGTGTTAGGTTTAATTGTAACTTAGGTTAGGATTTATTTTACAGGTAATTTTGTAATTATTTTAACTAGGTAATTATTAAATAGTTCTTAACTATTTAATAGCTATTGTACCTGGTTAAAATAATTACAAAGTTACCTGTAAAATAAATATTAATCCTAAAATAGCTACAATATAATTATAATTTATATTGTAGCTATATTAGGATTTATTTTACAGGTAAGTATTTAGATTTAAATAGGAATAAGTTATTTAATAAGAGTTAATTTATTTCGTTAGAATAAAATTATATTTAATTTAGGGGGTGTTAGGGTTAGGGTTAGAATTAGCTTTAGGGGTTAAAAAATTTATTAGAGTAGCGATGAGCTCCGATCGGCAGATTAGGGGTTAATACTTGAAGTTAGGTGTCGCGATGTTAGGGAGAGCAGATTAGGGGTTAGTACTATTTATTATAGGGTTATTGAGGCGGGAGTGAGGCGGATTAGGGGTTAATAACTTTATTATAGTAGCGGTGCGGTCCGCTCGGCAGATTAGGGGTTAATAAGTGTAGGCAGGTGGAGGCGACGGTGAGGGGGGCAGATTAGGGGTTATTAAATATAATATAGGGGTCGGCGGTGTTAGGGGCAGCAGATTAGGGGTTCATAGGGATAACGTAGGTGGCAGCAGCGTGCGGTCGGCAGATTAGGGGTTAAAAAAATTTAATAGAGTGGCGGCGATGTGGGGGGACCTCGGTTTAGGGGTACATAGGTAGCTTATGGGTGTTAGTGTACCTTAGAGCACAGTAGTTAAGAGCTTTATAAACCGGCGTTAGCCCAGAAAGCTCTTAACTACTGACTTTTTTCTGCGGTTGGAGTTTTGTCGTTAGATTTCTAACGCTCACTTCAGCCACGACTCTAAATACCGGCGTTAGAAAGATCCCATTGAAAAGATAGGATACGCAATTGACGTAAGGGGATCTGCGGTATGGAAAAGTCGCGGCTGAAAAGTGAGCGTTAGACCCTTTAATGACTGGCTCCAAATACCAGAGGGCGGTAAAAACCAGCGTTAGGAGCCTCTAACGCTGGTTTTGACGGCTACCGCCCAACTCTAAATCTAGGCCCTACTCTATAATAAACTACCAAGGGCCCTTTAAAAGGGCCTTTTGTAGGACATTGCCCTAAAGAAATCAGCTCTTTTTCTACAAAAGAAAAACAAACACCCCCTAACAGAATACAACCCGCCACAACCCAAACCCACAAAAAAAAAAGTTAAATCTAATCTACCCATTGCCCTGAAAAGGGCATTTGTATGGGCATTGACCTTAAAAGAGCATTCAGCTCTTTTGCTGTCCATTAAAAATAAAAAAAATTGGCTATTCTAAAAAGAAAAACCCACCCCAAAACGAAAAAAAAAGAAAACATTAGACAAAATAAACAAATTATCCAAAATAGAGCCCTTGTATAAAAAGATAGATAACGCCTTCACTACACATTTTCCAGCTTTGCACAACCTGTGCAATTGTTATAATAATATACTTTATAACCTCTAAATCTCGGCCTTTTTCTAAGCCTTACTTTTATCTCAGTGCATTTTATAAGCTTTTCACAATAAGACAGTGCTAGTTCACGTGTGCCATATAGATAACATTGTGCTCACTCCTGTGGAGTCATGCATGAACCAGCATTAATTGGCTAAAATGCGAGTTTGTAAAAAGCACTGCGATAAGGGTGCAGTCTGCAAAGGCTTAGATACAAGGTAATCATTGAGGTAAAAGTGTATTAATATAATCGTGTTAGTTAAACAAAACTGGGGAATGGATAATAAAGGGATTATCTATATTTTTAAACAAAAAAAATGCTCAAGTAGACTGTCAGTTTAAAACATGTTTCCTGTATTATCTACCTAGGGGCAATGACTACAATGATAAATTCTAAGTGCTCATTTTGCAAGATAACAAGTAAGTTATATAATGTCTATAATGTGCATGAAAGTGAAGCAATTAGCTTGTTAATGACCATACAGACACCTGTGGGTGCCCAGGGGTGGGGAAAAAAAGGATTACCCCCCAATTATATCTAGACAAAGCAATACATGAGACAATCTAGTCAGTTTTGAACCATCAAGACATGACCACAAGATGAGATACTTCCCGAACAATAGAGCCCTTATGAATTTCCCATACTTGGTGTCAGTGTAGCTAAACGAATACAACCACGCCCCTAGAACGCAAATACAACCACGCCCCCAGAACGCAAGTGGACTTGTTTGTGTCTGCAAGGTCTTTTTCTTTCCAGCAAGGCTACTTTAATTCCAAGTGAGTTTCCAAACTGTGAGATATTTCATGTATTGGGCACATAACGCAGGAACACTAAATACTGGTCCCGGACTTATAACACTGACAGCACTTTTACTGAGCAGGAGCAGATTTTTATATTTTTAACAGGAAATTATTTATTTACATATTATTTATTTATCCTTTTTTAAGTTGATGCATTTTAAAATGCTCTTTTTACACGTAAAATACAAAAAAAAATGATTTTCCTTTAAATAATGCAGTTCATTTGGCCACTGTCAAAAGTATTCTTGCAGAACACTCCTCAGTCTTCTTACCTTTTAACAAAGGGAAGCATAAGAACCATGTAAATTTGGAAATAGAAATACATTTAAAACGTATTTTAAATTGTATTCTCTATCTGAATCATGAAAGGAAAATGTTGTGCTTTTATATACTGCAACTCATCAATATTGTCATCTTTGGCAGACAGGGGTTAAAGGTTAATAAAGCTAAGCTAAACTAAAGAAATGTCAATAAAACTTAAAATAAAAAAGCCTATTTTTGACAACACTTTTCAATTCACACTACAATGAGTAGGTGTTAAAAAAGTAAAAAAAAAATCTTAAATATGAAAAGTGCAAACATTTCTTGATGCTCAAAAAAGCCATTTTGATGGGAAATTGGGGATTTGAATTACTTTTGTTGTTGTTAAAATGGGGCTGATTGAAAGGAGGAAGGTGTTTTTTGTGTCTTTGTTGAAGCAGAATAATAAAAAAATAATGTAAAGCTTTGTGTTTTTTTTTCAAATTACTGGTGTCAACTAGGAAAAGAATAGATTTTATTCAACTTATTTTTATTGATCTTTATACGAAGGTTGATATAAATCCTGCACTTATTATAATTGCATTCACATATACTTGTATATTAATACAATTTTATTTATGAACAAGTCAATATCATTTCCTTGCAGTAAAAAATGTTTCAAATGTAGTAAATTCTTTAGAGATAATTGTAGTTTCTCAGGTTTTAAGCTGATAAAAGCTGTAAATTCACACATTTTAGTATTCCCACCAGTAAAATAGTGACGAAGAGAAGCGTAAATTTGTAATAAGTTTGCATAGATACAAAGAACATTAAATGTGTTTTCTTTGTTGTAGTGGTTTTTTTAATTTAGAAAGTACTTGAAGTGAATAAAAACAGTGGAGAAAATGAAGGAACTCTAAAAAAGCAAAACATAAAACACAACAAAAACAATGACCCAGATTAATTGCACCTCTGGATAATCTAGAAGGTAAAGTTGCTTCTGTGCGTTCCCAACACACTTTTATCACTACATTCATTCATTTGGACACTAAAAGTCAAAAGTATTGCATACTCTTTGGTCATGTGCAAAAGTTCACAGTTGTATATGAGAGTCTGTGATTGGCTGATGGCTGTCACATGATATAGGTGACTGGTATATGTTTCAGAAACAAATCTACTACTCATTTCAAATCCATAGTAAGTGCTTCTGCATTGTCTTGTTGATTATGCAATTCTACTGTATTTAATGGTGCTTCAACCAATTGACTTCAATTGATCTACAAGCTGCCTCTAATGGGGTTGTACAAAACTGCTATGCTAATGGACCGGGTTTACAGCAACATCTTGTGAAATGTTACAGTAACTATCTGGCATACAGTTCCCTGCTATAGATGTTTTTACAACGGATGCCTTTGTGAATCTGCGAAAACATTCAAATCCCATGTACGCTCTTGTGCTGCTGTACCCTGTGTAATGTGCTTGGAAGACAGCCAACCATCTTCATTCATGAACTGTAAATCACAAAGATTAAGCCTTTATAGTTCCACTGTTTATATTTGGCTGATGAGCACAACAATGCATGGGGGACCTGTCTTCTTCAGTGTTAAATTCCAGCAGCTGCAGAGACATTTGAGCATGATCTACCTACAGCTAATAGGGCAGGTTTTACCATCCAATGACAGCGCATTTAAAAAAAAAAATTAATAGGGGGCAGGTTAACTATTTTTATGCTTAAAGATAAACAGCTCTTTTCAACACACTGGAATTAATACAATGGCACTATAAAATCCAAAAATTGTATCTGTAAAGAGGAACAATTCATCTTTACTGTGCCTTTAAGAAAAATTCATCAAGCATCATTCTCATGCCGAAATAATACGTGATCATCATTGGTGACTAGTTTTTCATGATGTCTCAAGAACAGATGATATCATCAGAGGCTCTGTAATTGTGGCTATCTAGCCTGGACTTATGCTGTGACCATAAAATCTTGAGCCATTAGTTGTTCCTGCAGACTGGAGTCAGAGTTTAACCCCTTAAAGGGATATGAAACCCAAACATTATATTTTGTAATTAAGACAGATCATACAATTTTAAAAAAGTTTCAAATTTACTTTTATTATCACTCAAAGTCCCAGCACTTCGATATTCAACACACACAGCTGGATATATAAAAAGTCCAAAGTTTATTTCATACAAGCAATAAAAGAATAAGTCCAATACAGGAGATACAAAAATAGATACAAGAAAGATAGGAGAAGCGTAGCCCCTTCGCATCAGGTGCGTTTCATGCCTCCAGGGCACTTGGTCACAGATAGTGAGAGGGGCTACGGTACTCCCTATATAAAGCTTAATCAGCCAATCTAGTGTATAGTGTTTAATTAGTGAAAAATAAACCCCTAAAACATCCATGTTTTTGCTTCTATGAAATAAACGTTGAACTTTTTATATATATATATTCTGTGGTGAATATTGGAGTTCCGGGACTTTGTGTCATGTCACACTTTCTAGCCTATGCAAGGGCTGATCTCGGAGCACCTGATACACACCCCCACTACCTGAAGCGCAGGAAGAAGAATGCCGCCGTTGCTTTAATTGGCTCGAGCACCCTTTACCCTTGTGCTGTGTTGCTGTCTTTTACTGTTTGGGTAAGTGGCTCGTTGATTACTTTCTATGAAGTTACACTTGCTTTATCAATAATATCCGTGTGCGCTTAACATATATAATGTCGGCTGAAGAGGTGAAGAGGTGTGGGATTCTAGCATATTACTCACGGGGCTGATTCATATTGTTGGGACATTGTCCTGATACTAGATATTCAATACAGGAATTACCTTACTAAAAATGGAGATGGCTAACATTACTGATACAGATTCTCTAAAAGACATCTCTGAGGGATATGTTTTGAGGATTATACCAAAAGGTTGGAAGTTACAACACAAGATGTACAAAGGTTATTAAAAGATGCAGAGTAGAATCTTGCTAGTCTGTTTACCCAGATGGATAAATTACGCAAGAGGGATATAAGACTTGAACTTGACATAAAAACTTTTCTCATTTACTGACAACAGCAACATATAACGAGGGGTTTAAGAATCAGGAAATTCCCTTCCTTTAATGTCACTTGTCATGAATTCATTTAAATGAAATGCGGCTCTTACTGTTTGTTCACAGACTTTAATGGATATTCTAATTGAATATAAAAGAAAACGAGTAGTTTGGATTTAACAGATTCAAGACCTTAAATCATTTCAATTGGATCCAGACTTTAAACTTTATGATAGACAGTTCAAACAGAATATGTTGTCTTTTCAGAAAGATCTTTGGGCTTTCAAGCTGTAGAAAATGAATAAGGATAAAATGGACTATGATAATGAAAATATTTAGAAATTGTCATATAGTACTGCCTTTAGATCAGATAAAGATAACAAAAAAAATCAGATATAGAAAATCTAAAAGAAACAGTCAAGCCTCATTTAGTGACACTGAATATAACTATGAGAGCTTATAGAGCTTATATGAGAGAATATCAATCTCGTCTCAGGAAAATAGTGGAATGTTATAACCTTATGGGTTTATTTAATCCCATAAGGCTGATTATTTGGTACATTGTACCCCTGTGTTTGCCATATTCCACTATGTTCCCAAGGTACACAAAAGTTTGCTCAAACCTCTAGGTTGTCCTATTGTGGCAAGTATTCAGTCCCTTAATGAACCTTTGTCTGATTTAGTGGACACATTTTTACAACCTTTATTGACACAACTGCTTTAATCCATGACTTACAACAAATTTAATGGAAGGATACTTTTCTGTTAATATCTTTTGATGTTGCGTCTCTTTACACCACTATTCCACACTGAAAAGGACTCTCTGCTTTGGAATATTTTCTGCGCAATTGCTAAAATTATTCAGATGACACAATACATTTTTTGTTACTTGCTATTGAATATTTACTTACTCACAATGTTTTTCTATTTGAGGGGAGATACTATCTCCAGAGATGCGGAACAGCCATGGGCGCAAAATTTGCGCCTTCTTATGCCAACCTTTTACTTGGTTGGTGGGAACTGCTCCACATCTTTGGAGATACTAATCCCTTCAGGAATAATATTGTCTATTTTGGACGGTATATTGACAATTAAATCCTAATATGGGATGGTTCAGAGGAAACTGTTACAGCATTCCATACATATGAATTTACAGTTCCCTCTTGAGCATAGTTGCGTTTCTTTGAATTTTTTGGACATATCACTAATACCTAAGTTAAAGGACCAGTAAACACAGCAGATTTGCATAATCAACAAATGCAAGATAACAAGACAATACAATAGCCTTTACTCTGAATTTCAAATGAGTAGTAGATTCTTTTCTAAGACATTTTAAAGTTATATATATTTCCATTCCCCCTGTACCATGTGATAGCAATCAGCCAATCACAAATGCATATACGTATAGTCTGAGTTCTTGCACATGCTCAGTAGGAACTGGTGACTCAAAAAAAGTGTAAATATAAAAGACTGTGCACATTTTTTTTAATGGAAGTAAATTGGAAAGTTGTTTAACCCCTTAATGACAACTGACGTACCAGGTACGTCCTGCAAAAACTTGCAGTTAGTGACAATGGACGTACCTGGTACGTCAGTTGTCTTAGAGAGTGCTGGAAGCGTGCGGGGGGCTGCGTGCACGCGCGCGCGTGCGTGTGTGTGTGCGCGCGCGCGCAGCAATCACTGGCACTGCCACCAATGAATTTTGGTAAGAGGGAGGGGGGCAGCAAACTAGCATTTTTTAAATAATATCAGGATCAGGATCAGGATCTGGATCTGGATCTGGGGGGTGGGGGGGGGTGGGGGGGGGTGGGGGGGGGTGGGGGGGGGGTTGGGGCAGCTACACTACAGAAAAAATAAAAATAAAACATTTAAAAATAAAACAAAAACACTTTATTTTTTGGGGAAAACTGGGTACTGGCAGACAGCTGCCAGTACCCAAGATGGTGGCAATTAGGTAGGTGGGGAGGGTTAGAGAGGTGTTTGGGGGGGATCAGGGAGGTTGGGGGTTAAGGCAGGGGTCCATCACAGCTGAATAATTAAAAAAAAAAAAAAAAAAAAAAAAAACACCTTTTATTTTAGTACTGGCAGACTTTCTGCCAGTACTTAAGATGGCGGGGACAATTGTGGGGTGGGGGAGGGAAGAGAGCTGTCTGGGAGGGATCAGGGGGAGGGATGTGTCAGGTGGGAGGCTAATCTCTACACTAAAGCTAAAATTAACCCTGCAAGCTCTCTACAAGCTACCTAATTAACCCCTTCACTGCTGGGCTTAATACAAGTGTGGTGCGCAGCAGCATTTAGCGGACTCCTAATTGCCAAAAAGCAACGCCAAAGCCATATATGTCTGCTATTTATGAACAAAGGAGATCCCAGAGAAGCATTTACAACCATTTGTGCCATAATTGCACAAGCTGTTTGTAAATAATTTAAGTGAGAAACCTAAAATTGTGAAAAATGTCACTTTTTTTTTTATTTGCTCGCATTTGGCGGTGAAATGGTGGCATGAAATATACCAAAATGGGCCTAGATCAATACTTTGGGTTGTCTACTACACTACACTAAAGCTAAAATTAACCCTTCAAGGTCCCTACAAGATCCCTAATTAACCCCTTCACTGCTGGGCATAATACACGTGCGGTGCGCAGCTGCATTTAGCGGCCTTCTAATTACCAAAAAGCAATGCCAAAGCCATATATGTCTGCTATTTCTGAACAAAGGGGATCCCAGAGAAGCATTTACAACCATTTGTGCCATAATTGCACAAACTGTTTGTAAATAATTTCAGTGAGAAACCTAAAGTTTGTGACAAAATTTGTGAAAAAGTGAACAATTTTTTTTATTTGCTCGCATTTGGCAGTGAAATGGTGGCATGAAATATACCAAAATGGGCATAAATCAATACTTTGGGTTGTCTTCTAAAAAAAAATATATACATGTCAAGGGATATTCAGGGATTCCGGACAGATATCAGTGTTCCAATGTAACTAGCGCTAATTTTGAAAAAAAGTGGTTTGGAAATAGCAAAGTTCTACTTGTACTTATTGCCATATAACTTGCAAAAAAAGCAAACAACATGTAACCATTGGGTATTTCTAAACTCAGGACAAAATTTAGAAACTATTTAGCATGGGTGTTTTTTGGTGGTTGTAGATGTGTAACAGATTTTGGAGGTCAAAGTTAGAAAAAGTGTGTTTTTTTCCATTTTTTCCTCATATTTTATATATTTTTTATATTAAATTATAAGATGTGATGAAAAAAATGGTATCTTTAGAAAGTCCATTTAATGGCGAGAAAAACGGTATATAATATGTGTGGGTACAGTAAATGAGTAAGAGGAAAATTACAGCTAAACACAAACACTGCAGAAATGTAAAAATAGCCATTGTCATTAAGGGTAAGAAAACTGAAAAATGGTCCGGTCATTAAGGGGTTAAAATGACATACTCTATCTGAATCATGAAAATGTAATAAAGCCTGAGTGTCCCTTTAACCACTTGAAAAATTATGACTGAATTGTATCGTAAACCAACAGTGGGCAATACAATTTAACATTTTCGATTTTGTCATCCCCCACATCTTTTTAAGTCAATTCTAAAAAGTAAAAAATTAGAGTGAGAAGGAATTGTTCTCACCCGGATACTTATGAAAAACATGCTCAAATTATTTTTCATAGACTTTTGAAGAGGGGTTATAACAAAAATCTTTTGGATGGAGTTAAAAAAAGAGGGAGATCAGATTCCCTGCACACAATTACTCAAATATAAGAACTGTGATACATCCAGGAACAACATCAAACAAATCTTCCCCTTTTTGTTACAACATGTAGTAAGGAAAATAACCACATTTGTGGGCTCATTAAAAATAACCGACCTATTTTAAATAGTGATCCTATACTATATAGAGTGTGTAAGTTTTTCTCCAGAAAAGCTAAAACTCTTTCCCCATCTATGCTACCTAAATTAATAAGTACATCTTGTCTAACCCCTAGAAAGGGTTGTTACAAATTTTGTGGATCTAGATGTAAAACTTGTGGCCACATCATTCAGGGCAAAACTTCTGAATCTAAGGCATTAAATAATAAAACTTTTGAGATTCGATATTTCATCAATTGCAATACCACTCAGGTTGTATATTTGCTTACATGTATGTGGTGCAACAAACAATACACAGGTAGAACCAAAAGGGCCCTCAAAATAGGTTCTTGGAGCATGTCCGGACCATTGAAGATCCTGAATTAAAAAACCCTATTGCCTAAAATTGTCCTACTGAGCATTAAAGTACAGGGGATTGATTTTATCCTGATGAGTATGCGAGGTGGCAATAGGGAAACAAAATTAGATGAAAAAGAGGCATTTTAGATCTTTCATCTATAAACAAGGATCCCACACAGATTACATTCAAAAATCTCTTTATTAAACAGGAACATATATATTTGAAACTTGTTTGTATGATAGCTTTATGTCATTCTCATATTTGTATATTTTTTGTTTAATGTGTTTTTTCTTATTTCTAGTAACTAGGATATGTACCTTTAAGACCACAAATGGATGTGTTAGGGATTAACTTTTCTCTAATTAAACACTATACACTCGATTGGCTGATTAAGCTTTATATAGTTATCGTAGCCCCTCTCACTATCAGTGACCAAGTACCCTTGAGGCATGAAACGCATCTGGTGTGAAGGGGCTACAGTGCCCCTATCTTTCTTGATTCTATTTTTGAATCTCCCTGTGTTGGACTTCTGCTTTTATTGCTTGTATGAAATAAAGTTTGGACTTTTTATATATCCAGCTTTCTGTGGTAAATATTGGAATGCAGGGGCTGATCTCCGAGCACTTGATACACCCCCCCCCCCCACTATCAGAAATGCTGATGAAGAAGAATGCTGCAGTTGGTTTAATCGGCTCGAGCACCCTTTACCCTTGTGCTGTATTGCCACTTCTATTATTAGATTTGTGTTGTTCCCAATATATAAATTGTTAAAGAGATAACTAGGTAGGTGTCTGGAGCAATACATGGCAGGAAATACTGCTGCCATCTAGTGCTCTTGCAAATGGATAATATTCTCGCAAAACTTCTACCATAAAGTGCTGCAGACAAGTGCACTCTCCTGAGCATATGTCCCTAATTTTAAACAAAAGATCCCAAGAGAACAAAGTGTGATAATAGATGTAAATTAGAAAGTTATTTAAAATCACACGCTCTATGTGTCCCTTTAGGTATGATTAAGGAGGTAACTCCGAAACGTCACTTTTATTCGTGCTAATCTGTTTCTAATAAAGTGAATATTTTTAACAAGTGCTGTGGAACGACCTTTATATTGTTGCAATTTTTTTATTTTGTTATTCAGATAGAGCATGCAATTTTAAACAACTTTCTAATTTACTCCTATTATCAATTTTTCTTCGTTCTCTTGCTATCTTTATTGAAAACGAAGGCATCTAAGCATTTTATTAGTTCAGAACTCTGGACAGCACTTAAGATACCAAGAGAATGAAGAAAATTTGATAATAGGAGTAAATTAGAAAGTTGCTTAAAAATTCATGCTCTATCTGAATTCTGAAAGAAAAATTTTGGGTTCAGTGTCCCTTTAAGTGCGAATGAATGCATTTTGCTAATGGAGGTCTATTGCAATATATATATATATATATATATATATATATATATATATATACACACACATATATATATATATATATATATATATATATATTAGTTTTATCCCTGTAGAATCTGCAAAGCATTAATTATGTATTATTGAAAATGAATTGAATTGCCCCATTGCATGGTTAAATACGTTTTGTTTTGATGCCGTTCTACACCATCTATACTATAATTGCGTTTGTAATGTCCGTCGCCGTCGGCAGTTGCTCACGCATCTTCAATGTAATGTTGGCAGCGCAAGGCCAAAAAAATTCCAAAAATGGCAGAGTGGTGAAAGAATCCACCGAAGGATTTTGAAAATGGCAGGGTGGTGAAGGTGGATTCTTTCACCTCCCTGCCATTTTCGGAATCCACCGGGATGCAGCTTATGATGCAGAAACTAAACCGCAAAACCCCCACATCGCAATAAACCTAATTATCCTATTAACCCCTAAACCGCAAACCCCTACATTGCAATAAATATTATTAACCTATTAACCCCTAAACCGCAAAACCCCAAATCGCAATAAACCTATTTACCCTATTAACCCCTAAACCCCCACATCGCAATAAACCTTATTAACCTATTAACCCCTTAAACCACCAAAACCCACAACGCAAATAACTAATTAAATTACTAAGCCCCCTAACCTAACACCCCTAACCTAACACAAACTAAATAAAAACAAATTAACTAAACTAAAAATTACTAAAGTTACAAAAAATAAAAAAGATAAGATAAGAAAAAATAAAAAAAGGCTAACATTACAGAAAATAAAAAATCAAATTACCAAAGTTTACAAAATTAAACCTAATCCCTATTAAAATAAAAAGCCCCCCAAAATAAAAACACCCTGTACTCTAAGAAAAAACTACCAGAAGCCCTTAAAAGGGCTTTTTGCAGAGCATTGCCCCAAGATAGACAGCTCTTTCATATCCAAAATACACCAAGTCCCCTCTAACAGTAAAATCCCCCCCACCCACCAAACCCCCTAAAATAAAAGAACCTAACACTAAAAAACCTAAACTACCCATTGCCCTGAAAAGGGCATTTGTTTGGGCATTGCCCTTAAAAGGGCATTTAGCTCTTTTACTGCCCATCCCTAATCTAAATAAAACAAACCCCCCAAAACAACCTTAAAAAACCTAAGTCTAACCCCCAGGTTGGTACTCACGGTTGCTGAAGTCCGGCAGAGAAGGCCCTGTCCCATGCGTTAAAGTCATCGGCAACCTCTTCTTTCTTCTTCCAGGAACATCTGGCGCGGAGCGGAGGGCGGAGCTGAAGACCGATGACCGCAGAGTTGAAGACCGGCAACTCTGGAACTGAAAACCGGCGATCCTGAAACTGAAGACTGGCGACCGTGTAGCAATGGAGCATGGAGGATCCTCTTCGTACGATCGCAACCATACAATGGATAGTGAATTCAAGATATGCGATTAAAAATGACGTCTGTTGAATTCCTATTGGCTGATTTGATTCTTCAAATTCAAATCAGCCAATAGGATGAGAGCTACTCAAATCCTATTGGCTGTACACCAGCCAATAGGATAAGAGCAAGTGAAATCCTATTGGCTGTTCACCAACCAATAAGATTTCACTTGCTCTCATCCTATTGGATGATGTGAAAATGTCAGCCAATAGGAATGCAAGGTACCCCAATAAATATGGGGCACCTTGCATTTAATCTTCAGTGTGCGGCAGACGATCGCATGAAATTTACGATTTTTTGGGGGCAATTTTTAAAAGAGCTAAATGCCCTTTTAAGGGCAATGCCCATCCAAATGCCCTTTTCAGGGCAATGGGTAGTTTAGGTTTTTTTAGTGTTGGTGGGTGGGGGGATTTTACTGTTAGAGGGGACTTGGTGTATTTTTTATATGTAAAAGAACTGATTATCTTGGGGCAATGCCCTGCAAAAAGCCCTTTTAAGGGCTACTGGTAGTTTATTCTTAGATTAGGTGGTGTTTTTATTTTGGTGGGCTTTTTTTTTCATAGGGATTAGGTTTAATTTTTTAAAATTTGGTAATTGGATTTTTTATTTTCTGTAATGTTAGCCTTTTTGTTTATTTTTTTGTAAACTTAGCTTTTTTTATTTTTTTTTCCCTTTAGAATGTATTAGTTTAGGTAATTTGGGTTAATTTAAGGGGGTGTTAGGTTAGGGTGCTTAGTTTTTTATATAGTCATTTGCGTTGTGGGTTTTGGCGGTTTAAGGGGTTGATAAGTTAATTAGGTTTATTGCGATGTGGGGGTTTTGCGGTTTAGGGGTTAATAGGTTAATAATGCTTATTGCGATGTGGGGGTTAGCGGTTTAGGGGTTAATAGGGCAATTAGGTTTATTGCAATGTGGGAGTTTTGCGGTTTAGGGGTTAATAGGGTAATTAGGTTTATTGTGATGTGGGGGTTTTGCGGTTTAGGGGTTAATAGGGTAATTAGGTTTAATGCGATGTGGGTGGTTGACAGTTAATGGGTTATTCATTTTATTTTTACTTGCGATTTTTGGGGGATGGGGGAAAGATAGGTAAAGAAGTGTTAAGTTTATTATTGGGAGGCGGCTCAGTCTACACATTATTTATACAGTCACAATGCATAGTGACTGTATAAATAATGTAGACACTGACATTTCTATTAAGCAGTGTCTACATTATTGATACAGTAACTATGCATTGTTACAGTATAAATTATGTGTGGGCAGAGTTACGGAAATTGCCGATCGCAACTTCCAAAAATATTTTATGGGCATAGGAATTAACATATACGTCAGTGTCAATCAAACACTGCACATTTGTGAAAAGCCATGCCTCTCGCTCGCGGCAAATCGCGTGTGTCGCTCGCGACTAACCACGCCCCTTCCTCGCACCGGTTAGTCAATTTAAATAATAAGCTAAAACATTATCTGATGTAGTTAGGAAAAAGGAGTCTGTGAGGAGAGTTGTCGTAGAGAGAGATCAGTTAGTTTAATAGCGGAACATCGTATTTAGTTTAATATTTTAGCATTATTAGCTATTCTATCCAAAAGCTTTTTTAAAAGCTAAAGATAAGCCTGTTGTTTTGTATTTTTAATAGCTTTTTTCAAAGCTTAAGTTGTTTAAAAAAATAAAAAAAAATAAAGAAAAACGATTGGAAATATTTTACCTCATAAGCTTTATAGAATGCTAAATAACAGAACATAAATATACTTTTTAAAAAAGCTAAAGTAGGTTAAAAAAAAAAAAAGTATTTTGCTACATAAGTAGCTCAGTAGGATACAACATTTTAGAATAAGTTATATAAATATATTAATATAAAGTAAACTGTTTATTTAAAAGGTATACTATTTTTTTTATTAAGGCAGGCTTATTGACTAGTTATACATAAATGGTTTTTGCAATGTATAAAAATGTTCCTGTTAAAGTTCATTTAAGCGGAAATATATTTAGGTAGAACTACATAGTAGATGAGGTTGAAAAAAGACAGAAGTCCATCGAGTTCAACCTATACAAATCTAAAATATATACAAAAAGCTCCAGTTAAGCTTAAATAATCCCACTAAAAGGTGACCCATTTAATACTAGCAATCATATCCATGAATTTTGTTTATAGACAGAAATGTATCCAAATAATTTTTAAATGTATCTAGGGTATTGCCATTCACTACCTCCTTTGGTAATGAGTTCCAAAATTTTATTGCTCTTACAGTGAAAAAATGTTTCTGTTGCAGGAGATTAAATCTCCTTTCCTCCAACCTTAAATTGTGACCTCTTGTCAGAAACAATTTTCTTGGAATAAACAGAGCTTCTGCCATCTCTGTATATGGGCCTTGAATATATTTATATAAAGTAATCATGTCACCTCTTAAGCGCCTTTTTTTCAAAAGAAAACAGACTCAGTTTGGCTAGCCTCTCCTCATAGGTTAAATTCTCCAATCCCCTTATTAGCTTTGTGGCCCTTCTCTGAACTTTTTCTAGTTCTGCAATATCTTTTTTTGCGATCGGTCCCCAGAACTGCACTCCATACTCAAGGTGAGGTCTTACCAGGGTTTTATATAGTGACAGAATTATGCTTTCCTCCCTTGAGTCAATGCCTCTTTTAATACATGCTAGTATCTGACTAGACTTTGAAGCTGCTGCCCTGCATTGTGCACCCATCTTTAGCTTCTTATCTATTACTACTCCCAAATCCCTTTCCTCCTGTGTTTGGCTAAGTCTTGTCCCATTTAAATAATACGTTGCCTAGTCCTAGTCCTAGTCCTCCTATATTTTTTACTTTTGTTGCCATTAGTCATTTTAATTTTTGTACTCCCTGATTAGCTTTCAATAACGTTTTTATAATAAAGATTTTCTGCTGATTTTATTGTGTTATGCAGTGGCCGTTTTAAGTGAGTGTTACAGTTCTATGTACCCTATTTATTATTTTAGCACACCCAAACGTCAATGATTCCAACTACTCTGAAATGTCCAGACAGCCCTATATAGCAGAAAATGGTGTTAGAAAATTAGGACTCACACCAGTTTAACAAATTTAAATATCACCTCCCTCCCCACACTGGGAATGTCAGTTCTTACTCTGCTTCTTGTTTTTAAAGTTTTAATATAGTCAATACTTTAGTACAGAAAATATCAGTATATGTGGGGATATAACTGATAAAATAAAGGTGAACAAAGTTATTTTTATACACTAAGATGGATCATTTGGGAGAAAATTTATGGTACACTGTCCCTTTAAGAATCAATAAAGCTAAGGCTTCAGAAAACAATCAAGGCAGACACAATGGCCCCTTCTGCCTCTTCTCAGTCTTAAAAATCTATGTTTCTTTGTTTCTGCAATTCTTTCTGTACTAAACACAACTGTAAAGCACTTTGCATGGCAATGAAAGTTCTGTAATGTATTGTTTATCTTTTTAATAATGTCCCATGAGTTGTTTACCCAGGCATTTGCTTAAAGCACATCCATCTGTCCAGAGCTCAGCATCTGTCTTCACATTATACTCTCTTTCAGAGGTTTATTTTTAACCTGTTTTAATTTCTAAACTAGAATCCCTGCCTGGAGGAGTCAAGTAGGAGAGACATAGACCTTGGGGAGATATTTTGCACCCTTAAAAATACACAAGATCGATTTAATTCTGAATATGATTTACACATCTTTGCATTTGTATATGTTAGTGTGCCTGTGGGCATGCATCTGTTTGTATGTGTGTGTTCTTGCATCTGTTTGTATATGTGTGTACATGCATCTGTTTGTATGTGTGTGTGCTTGCATCTGTTTGTATGTGTGTGTGTGCTTGCATCTGTTTGTATGTGTGTGTACTTGCATCTGTTTGTATATGTGTGTGCTTGCATTTGTTTGTATGTGTGTGTGTGTGTGTGTGCATGTATCTGGTTGTATGTGTGTGTACATGCATCTGTTTGTATATGTGTGTACATGCATCTGTTTGTATGTGTGTGTGCTTGCATCTGTTTGTATGTGTGTGTGTGCTTGCATCTGTTTGTATGTGTGTGTACTTGCATCTGTTTGTATGTGTGTGTGCTTGCATCTGTTTGTATGTGTGTGTGTGCTTGCATCTGTTTGTATGTGTGTGTACTTGCATCTGTTTGTATATGTGTGTGCTTGCATTTGTTTGTATGTGTGTGTGTGTGTGTGTGTGTGCATGTATCTGTTTGTATATGTGTGTACATGCATCTGTTTGTATGTATGTGTGCTTGCATCTGTTTGTGTTTGTGCATGTATCTGGTTGTATGTGTGTGTACATGCATCTGTTTGTTTGTATGTGTGTGTGCTTGCACCTGTTTGTATGTGTGTGTGCTTGCATCTGTTTGTATATGTGTGTCTGTAATAATCATGTTTGTTTATTATTTATCCATTGTCTATGGACACAGAAGTAATACTGATATTTTGGTGATGATTGCTATATAAAGGGCTAGATTTATTAAAGCCCTACGGCTGCAAGTTCTCACAAGAACTTGCTCGCCGTCATTTATCAAGCAGCGGTCACCAGACCACCGCTTCCCTAACCTCTTTGCCACCTCTAAGGTGGCGAAATTCAATCTCCCCGGTCTAGTCAGACCGAGGAGATTGACAGCTCCTGCCCGCGCGTGATTGGCTGTGCACGGGCAGGGGTTGGGATTGCACGCGAGCGCAAAATTGCGCTTGTGTGCAATGGCGAATACCTACAGGTAATTACGCCCGGCCACAGGCGAGCTGAGGCGTACAGGGGCACGTATACGAGCCCCTGTACGCCTCAGCTTTAATAAATCTAGCCCAAAATGTATTTATGTGTGTGTGTTGAAAGAGAGATAGATGATATATATAGACTAGAGAGATAAATAGATAATGACAAATAATGAGGAAAGTTCTATCTATTATCTATCTATTGATCTGTCTGTATCTCTGCCTGTCTGTCTGTATGTCTATCTAACTAACAAATGCATAAACATTATGACACCCTATTCACCTACAAGTACAAACATATTAAGAATATCTAAGCACCTTTTTTTAGTATTGTGACATGAAGTAGCTCTGCTGTAAAGCATAATCACAATCACATGATGAAAGACATATAGTGGAAAGGCACAAAAAAACAACAACACATGTACAGTATTTGATAGGTTTACCTCCTTGCATTTTTGATCCGTCAATTAGGGATGGAAGCCAAAGCACTGACCTTCATCCATTTTTGTGGACGCCCCAGGAACCAGTGCATCTGTCTGTTTTTACAGAGTTCCTAATTACAACTACGTTACTTGTAAAAGGTCAGCAATATGTTCAAAAACTGAAAACAGCACGCCCTTCAATTCAAATAATAGCATTCCTTTAAAGCAATTACATACAACTAATTTGTATCAAGCTGATAGTGCATCACTTATCAAATTCACTGTAGTAGTCAGTTAATTAATAATTTAACTATACACACAAACATTACACAGACACTACACACACTACACAAACACAACAGATACACACTACACACACTACACGAACACAACAGATACACACTACACAGACGCTACACAACCACTACACAAACACAACAGAAACACACTACACAGACACTACAGAGACACACCACACACACAGACAAACACACATACTAAACTGTACACATACTGCACATCACACAAATAGTACACACACTAAACATTACAGAAACACAATACACATAGAGACACTACGCTCTCACCACAAATACTACACACATAGTACACAAAACAAAAACAACACACATACTACACAGAACCTAAACACAATGCAAAGTAAACCTACACACAACACACACACGATGCAGAGACACACTACACAAACATTAAGCACATAATATATTTAACACTACACCCACACCACACAAATACTACACAGACACTACACAGACAGACACTACACAAACACTGTAAACACACCACAAACAGGTAGCCAGCGTTAACAAGACAGAAACAAATCTTAACAGTTAACTTTAAAGAATTGACATACAATTGATTCATGTCATTTTTAGGACTAGGTTACATGTCACATTTTACTTCACAAACATTACGCAAAAACAAAACACACACATACACTACACACATTCTAAACACTACACACACAAACAACACACATACTATACACAGGCTACACAAACAATACACACTATGCACTTAAACCATACACAAACACTACACACACAAATCACACAAGTACTATACACAGACTACACAAACAATACACACACTATGTAATTAAACCATACGCAAACACTACACACAAAACACACGAGTACTATACATAGGCTACACAAACAATACACACACTATGCAATTAAACCATACACAAACACTACACACACAAACCACACAAGTACTATACACAGACTACACAAACAACACACACACTATGTAATTAAACCATACACAAACACTGCACACACACACACCACACATGTAGTATACACAGGCTACACAAACAATACACACCCTGTGTAATTAAATCATACACAAACACTACACACACAAACCACACAAGTACTGTACAGAGGCTACAGAAACAATACACATACTATGCACTTAAATCATACATAAACACTACACACACATGAGTATACAAGTACGCCACACACATTATGAAGACATACACTACACACACAACACATACACATACAACACAAACATTACAAACACTGAGCAAACAAGGAAACATTTTTTTTCTCCAAACTGAATTAAAATATGAGTAAAAAAAAATGTAACAGCTTCCATAAATTATATATTGTAATAAACTGTCAAATAATCTTTTGAAAATGGTAGTGATAAGCTTCTATGACCACATCAGCCAGTGTTAACAAGATACAAAAAAAAAATCATAGCAGTTAACTTTAATATATCCGTTGAACATCTTCATAATTAATAAATGAAAAATGTTATTGCAGCTAATCAATAAAGTTGTTAGAATGGATTGATCTAATAGGGCAATCTTTTGTGGGTACAATTTTTCACCTTTAAATAACAAATGACTCCCTGGGGCCCCGTCTGACTGATAGACACTTAGGAGTCTGACCAAAATGGAAAGAAAAAAAATTGAAAGACAATTAATTAAAATATCTTGGATTGACATTCATATCCGTTTATATGAATAGGAAGGATACTCAGCAGCAGAGCTTTCCCTCCCCACTTTCAGCATTGTTTGTGTGTGAGAAATAAAATGATACACACTCATCCAATCACCAGACCTATTATACAGGAATTATATTAATTGGTAATAAGCATTTAATTAATAAACACAACTTTAATTTGAGAACCTTTTTATTAGATTGTAGCGACACCTGAATAAAGAATACATTGCTAAGGTTCATACTGAATTTCCCATTCAGATAAAGGTCTAATAAAATTATGTTTTCTTTGTTACATTTATAATTAGCAATGGAAACAACAGACAGCACTCAAACAATATTGTTCAATAAAAATACAATAACATTTATTAAAACATATAGTACTTCATTTACTATGGATATCACTGACACTGTCTGCATTTAACCCCTTAAGGACCGGGCATTTCAGACAAAAACTTCCCTAAAAGACCGGAGAATTTTTAGCATTTTTGCCATCACTACATTTAAACAGAAATAGAGCCTTTTTATATTTACCTATCAAAACAATATATATTTTTTAGCAGAGACAACCCAAAGTATTGATCTAGGCCCATTTTGGCAGTGTAGCTGCCCCCCCTCAATACACTACCCCATCCCCATCCCTTTCTGTTAATGGATCCCACATGGGATCCCCCTCATTGCCTCCACTCCCTCCTTCACCCTCAATGACGCAGTTTTTTTTGGGGGGGGCTTCCCTGTAGCCTGGTAGAGCTGTCCCACCCACTCCCACCCTCCTCCTGCCTCCTCCAGCGATGGGCCATCTACCCGCCTCCATCTTTACACTCCCACTCACCAACGATCGGCACCACCGCTGTGCGATGCAGAGAGGGCCACAGAGTGGCCCTCTCTGCATCGACAACTCTGCAAATCTATTTCTGCAGTGCCCCACTCGCTATTTTGAGCTAGATCGCGGCAGAGAGAAGCCCACCAGCATCGCACAGGGGTTAAAGGGATATGAAACCCAAATTATTTCTTTTCAACAGGTTTCCAATTTACTTCTATTATCTAATTTGTTTCATTCTCTTGATATCCTTTGTAAAACATATTGAAATAGGCTCAGTAGCTGCTGATTGGTGGCTGCACATAGATGCCTCGTGTGATTGGCTCACCCATGTGCTTTGCTATTTATTTAACAAAGGATTTCTAAACAATGACGCAAATTAGATACTAGAAGTAAATTACACTGTTCTTTAAAATTGTATTCTCTATCTGAATCATGAAAGAAATATATTGGGTTTGATGTCACAACTAATCCTTGTACAATGTCGCCCCCTGCTCGCTGGTGGCCAATCGGCCGCTAGCAGGGGCTGTCAATCCTCCTAATCATATCAGATCAGGATGATTTCACTCAAATAAAAGTTGTCGGACAGGTTAAGGAGCAACAACCACTAAATACAGAAAATTGCATCCTAAACAAATGCATAATATAAAGACAATGCAATAACACTTACTCTGAATTTCTTGCAAAACAAATTATCTCACATTTTCTGGCCCCTTGTATCATGTGACAGTCAATCACAGACTAGTATACGTATTCCCTGTGAGCTTGTGCACATGCTCAGTAGGATCCTGTTCCTCAGAAAGTGTGCATATAAAAACTGCAAAATATGATAATGAAAGTAAATTGGAAAGTGCCTTAAAACTGCTCCTCTATCTGAATTATAAAAGTTTATTTTGCTTTGAATAATTATGTTTACAAATGACATCACCAGCAGATTTGAAGGTAGAAAAGAACAAAACCTGTGTTCTTACCCTTAGGTAATTAGTTCTATAATCAAATTTGCTTTGTTCTCGTGATATTCTTAGTTGAAGAGCATACCTAGGTAGCTATCGTGCAAGTACCTGGAACACTACATGCAAACAAACACTACTATTATCTAGGGCTCTTGCAAATGTATAACATTGTTAAAAGCATTCTTGCTAAACTGCTGCTATATGGTGCTCAAGAGAGGTGCATGCTCTGAGCCTACCTACCTGCTTTTTAACAAAGGATACCAAGAGAGCAAAGTAAATTTTATATTAGAAGTAGAATAATGGAACTTTTTGAAAAATGTTATGCTCTTCTGTTTTATGTCCCTATTACAATAGCTGTGTACAATAGGTACCCAGCACCTAGATGTGACAATTCTATTAATATGGTGCTTTAAGTGGAGTATTGTTCACTTATTTATACATACATATATATACAGTATATATATAATTTTTTTACTAAGACATTAGTCATTAAAAGAACACTGCCAAAAGAAGTGCAGTAATATTAAAAAACTATCATTTTAAAATGTAATTTTATTTAGCTATGTATTCAAATCAGCTTTAATGTGTATAAAACTTGAGTACTGTCTTAAATGTGTTAACTTCCCAGTGTTAACTGTTTATGTAATACAAATATGCCCATGATGAGAAAGAAATGAATGATGTATAGCATATTTACATATGTATCATTTTAAAGAAATAGCATGTTTATACTGTTAAGAAAAATGAGAAATTGTCTGCACTAGGGAGAGCTGTGCTTAGGTATATACAGGTGTTCACTTGATATGATTAAAGAGACATGAAACCCACATTTTTTCTTTCATGATTTAGAAAGAGCATGGCATTTTAAACAACTTTCTAATTTACTTCTATTATCTAATTTGCTTCATTCTCTTGATATCACTTCCTGAAAAGCATATCTAGATATGCTCAGTAGCTGCTTATTGGTTGCTGCACATAGAGGCCTCCTGTGATTGGCTTACACATGTGCATTGCTATTTCTTCAACAAAGGATATCTAAAGAATTGAGCAAATTAGATAATAGAAGTAAATTGGAAAGTTATTTAAAATTGCATGCCCTATCTGAATCATGAAAGTTAAATTTTGACTAGACTGTCCTTTTAAGGGGGTGGGGTTTTAGGTATATAATGTGGAATTGAATCAGTGTATCCCTATACATAATTAAAGACTGAGGTCCGAAACGTTGTATGTGATTTTTGGCTCCATAAATGTTTTGTTATAAACAGTGTTGCTGCATTCTGGACTGATGTCTATGTTTATAGCGCTGCGGAATCTGTTGGTGCTCTACAAATAACTGATAATAATAATTCAAAATCACTTTTTGTAGAATTCTGAGATACAGCTATATTAGTGCCCTTGTCAGGAGAAACAGGCAGATCACATTAGCACCTTACTACCAGTGTTTCAGAGCATTTTGCTGACAGATGGCAACCCAACAGTACAAGCAGATGTTGCTTTTTTCAGATACCTTAACATGAAGGAGACCAGTAACTCAATGCCTGTTGGAATAAATCAGTAGCAAGGGCAGTACTGATTTTATGCACACATATAATCCAAGATAACTGAAGTGAAACATGCAAAATACTAAATCCCCACCCCCAAAAAAAGATTATTTTTTTCTGTTTGTTTCAATAAAGGCAATATCTTCCCCATTCATTTAGTTTCCTTGAAACACTTTATTGATAGAAATAGAACTGCAACTACCTAAGGATCTAGGGGGTCGATCCGATAAAAATCGTCGCCCGCAAAAGCCGGCGACGCCAATATTTGCGCTGGTTTGGTATCCTATATACGGCGTAACCTAGAAGTTCTGCCGTCGCCCGTAGTTTTTTGGGCCATAGGCAGGTATACCAAACCAGCGCAGTTTGGTATCCAATATACAGCGTAAGGACTTACGTGGCAAAAATGGAGAAATCTTACTCCATTTTCACCTCGCCACAAAAAGCAGCCGTAAGAAGCCTTACGCTGACTATTGGAGCCCCGTAACTCCCTAATCTACCTGCTAAATAAACCTAACACCTAACGCATGCGCAATGTCTATATAGCTGTCACCCGCGATCTGCTAAATAAAACCTAACACCTAACGCATGCGCAATGTCTATCTACCTGTCAACCGCGATCCCCCGCCGCAATCCCTAATAAAGTTATTAACCCCTAAACCGCCGCTCCAGGACCCCGCCGCCATCTACATAAACTAACCCCCTACTGTGAGCCCCTAAAACCGCCACCATCTAACTGATCTATCCCCTAATGTGAACCCCTTACACCGCCGCCATCTACCTTATCTATCCCCTAATCTGACCCCTTACACCGCTGCCATCTACCTTATCTATCCCCTAATGTGAACCCCTTACACCGCTGCCATCTACCTTATCCATCCCCTAATGTGAACCCCTTACACCGCTGCCATCTACCTTATCTATCCCCTAATCTGACCCCTTACACCCCCGCCACCTATATAAAAATTATTAACCCCTAATCTAATCCCCCTATACCGCCGCCAGCTATATTAATATTATTAACCCCTAATCTAATCCCCCTAAAGTAATAAACTCTATTACCAGCCCTTAAAAGGGCCTTTTGTGGGGCTTTGCCCCAAAGTAAACAGCTCAAGTTCAATCCGATTGGCTGATTGGTTCAGCCAATCGGATTGAACTTGAATCTGATTGGCTGATTCCATCAGCCAATCAGATTTTTCTACCTTAATTCCGATTGGCTGATAGAATCCTATCAGCCAATCGGAATTCGGCGGACGCCATCTTGGATGACGTCATTTAAAGGTACCTCATTCGTCGTTCAGTCGTCGGCCGGGATGGATGCTCCGCGTTGGCGGAGCGAAGAAAGAAGATTGAAGATGCCGCTTGATGGAAGATGCTGCCGGAAGGAAGAAGACGTTGCTGCCGCTTGGAGAAAGACATCGCCGGGATGAAGAATTCTTCTTTGCCGCTTGGAGAAAGACATCGCCGGGATGAAGAATTCTTCTTTGCCGCTTGGATAGACATCGCCCGGATCGGATGAGGAGTTCGGCCCGGCGTGGTGAAGACAAGGTAGGGAGATCTTCAGGGGGGTAGTGTTAGGTTTTTTTAAGGGGAGTTTGGGTGGGTTTAGAATAGGGGTATGTGGGTGGTGGGTTGTAGTAATGTTGGGGGGGGTATTGTATATTTATTTAAATGCAAAAGAGCTGAATTATTTGGGGCATGCCCGACAAAAGGCCCTTTTAAGGGCTGGTAAGGTAAAGAGCTTTGAACTTTTTTTAATTTAGAATAGAGCAGGGAATTTTTTTTATTTTGGGGGGCTTTATTATTTTATTAGGGGGCTTAGAATAGGTGTAATTAGCTTAAAAATCTTGTAATCTATTTTTTGTAATTTAGTGGGGGTTTTTTTTGTAATTTAGTGGGGGTTTTTTTGTATTTTAGTTTAGTTTATTTAATTGTATTTTTAGATAGATATTTGTAGTTTATTTAATTTATTGATAGTGTAGGTGTATTTGTA
Organism: Bombina bombina; assembly: GCF_027579735.1. Taxonomy (NCBI): domain Eukaryota; kingdom Metazoa; phylum Chordata; class Amphibia; order Anura; family Bombinatoridae; genus Bombina; species Bombina bombina. The sequence continues at coordinate 84,754,528 of NC_069500.1, read as the reverse complement.
ACTTAGGTTAGGATTTATTTTACAGGTAATTGGGTAATTATTTTAACTAGGTAGATATTAAATAGTTAATAACTATTTAATAGCTATTATACCTAGTTAAAATAATAAACAATTTACCTGTAAAATAAATATAAACCCTAACATAGCTACAATGTAATTATTAATTATATTGTAGCTATCTTAAGGTTTATTTTATAGGTAAGTATTTAGATTTAAATAGGAATATTTTAGTTTATAATATGAATTAGATTAATTTAATAAGAATTTAGTTAGGGGTGTTAGGGTTAGATAGAGTTAATATAGTTAATATAAATACTATAGTAACTATATTAACTATATTAACCCTAATATAATTAGGGTTAATATAGTTAATATATATAATATAATAATTATATTAACTATATTAACCCTAATATAATTAGGGTTAATATAGTTAATATAGCTGGCGGCGGTGTAGGGGATTAGATTAGGGGTTAATACATTTATTATAGCTGGCAGCGGTATAGGGGGATTAGATTAGGGGTTAATACATTTATTATAGCTGGCGGCGGTGTAGGGGGATTTAGATTAGATGCAAAAGAGCTGTTTACTTTGTGACAAAGCCCCACCAAAAGCCCTTTTAAGGGCTGGCAAAAGAGCAGTTTACTTTGGGGTAATGCCACGAAAAAATCCCTTTTCAGGGCTATTTGTAGGGTTAGACTTAGTTTTAGTGGTAGGGATAGTTTAGTATTTTAGGGGTTAAATAATTTAATATAGCTGGCGGTTGGGTAGGGGGATTAAATTAGAGGTTAATAATTTTAAAATAAATGGCGGCGGGGTAGGGGCTCACTTTAGGGGGTTATAAATTTAATATAGCTGGCGGCGGGGTACGGGAGCGGCGGTTTAGGGGTTAATAACTTTATTGGGTTGCCGCGGGGTACGGGAGCGGCGGTTTAGGGGTTAATAACTTTTTTTATTGTTAGGCTAGTGAGGGGGGATAGCGGGTAGAGGGTTAGACGTGTCGGGCTATGTTTAGGAGACGTGTTAGACAGTGCGGGTGATTTCATACTTTAGTCAGGTTTTGTAGGCGCCGGCAGTTTCTAACGTGGCGCAAGTCACTGGCGACTTCAAAAATCTGTACTTACGCAGATTTCTGGACATCGCTACTTTGTCAGAGTTGCGCCACTTTAGCAACTGACGGCGCCGCATATTGGATAGCTCGAGTTGCGAGCTGAAACTGCGGGCGACGCGGGTTCCCTCGCTTGCGCCGCAAACTACGCCTTTTATCGGATCGCGCCCTAGACCCATATACCCATGGGCATAGGAACCATGGGAGACAAATCTTGCAAAATGTTATAAAGGGGGACTGATTTTATAAAGGTGACAATGCTGTTGCTTATATAAGACAGACCAGGGAGTCTCCTTAAAGGGACACTAAACCCTAAAATATTCTTTCATTATTCAGATAGACAATACAAATTTAAACAAAATGTTTAGGAGACGTGTTAGACAGTGCGGGTGATTTCATACTTTAGTCAGGTTTTGTAGGCGCCGGCAGTTTCTAACGTGGCGCAAGTCACTGGCGACTTCAAAAATCTGTACTTACGCAGATTTCTGGACATCGCTACTTTGTCAGACTTGCGCCACTTTAGCAACTGACGGCGCCGCATATTGGATAGCTCGAGTTGCGAGCTGAAACTGTGGGCGACGCGGGTTCCCTCGCTTGCGCCGCAAACTACGCCTTTTATCGGATCGCGCCCTAGACCCATATACCCATGGGCATAGGAACCATGGGAGACAAATCTTGCAAAATGTTATAAAGGGGGACTGATTTTATAAAGGTGACAATGCTGTTGCTTATATAAGACAGACCAGGGAGTCTCCTTAAAGGGACACTAAACCCTAAAATATTCTTTCATTATTCAGATAGACAATACAAATTTAAACAACATTACAATTTACTTATTTATTTAATTTGCTTAATTTTTTAGAAATTCTTAGTTGATGAAAAAGTAATGCATATGGGTGAGCCAATCACCCCAGGCTTCTATGTGCAGGAACCAATCAGCAGCTACTGAACCTATCTAGATATGCTTTTCAGCAAAGAATATCAAGAGAATAAAACAAATTAGATAATAGAACTAAATTAGAAAGCTGTTTAAAATGGCATGTCCCTTTAATGCGTCCTTGCAGTGGAATGCATAGTCACAACACAGCAGGATTCTTAAGGTATGGGCTTTATTTTTTATTTCTAATGCCCAATACTCTTAACTAAACTAGTTCAAGTAAGAAGATGGCAGGAAGCTGTGTGTAGTGTAGAAATTACACCTAAGAGGAGATCAGTCACCGCTATGCTGTATGGACCGTCCAATAAGCAACGCCTACAATCCTCACTGGCCAATTACATGTCTTGTATATGTCCTCCCACTCCGCCACACTCTAAAGTTACTTTAGCAGTAAGAGAGCAGAAATATCTTTCTTGCACTTGTTTCCCAAATTGCTTCTTAATTCAGATGGGTTCAGTGCAACCACCCAGCAAATTTTAAATACTATGCAGGCGTTTGCAGGCTGCAGTGGGTTAACAATGTATTCTTCAAATTGATTCTTGTGACCAGCTAGTATTGTATAACCTATCCTGGCCTCTCAAGTTACGTTAATACAAATGCAAAATCAGTAAGAGAAAATGTAGTTTTATTAACATTGGCTTTTTTTATTTTGTGTGGTTTTTTTTTATTAAAACTTAGCCATTTCCCAGTCCTCTTGTTTAATGCAGCTTTTTTTTGGTACAGTTGTAGCTACCTGTTCAGCTTGCTGCAATATTATAGAAAATTTGGACGGTTCTTCCAAGGAGTGAATTTCTTTATCCTAAACTAGTTAGCTCATAATACTGCAGTACAAATTCAGTTTGTAAGTATGTTATTTAGGTACCCAACCAACCAACCTTTTAATAAATGTAATTCATGTTTTATGTAAGAAATGTAGGTATGAACTGAAGTTTTCTATTTAAAAATGCCATTACATCTTAACAATATAGTCAAGTCCTGGCCAGCAGGGCCTGTGATTAGGGCAATGTGATTTCCTGGGGCATAAATAATTGAGTGGTAGTTCTAGAACATGCCATCCCAGTGCTATGCTCTCTAAATGCTTTATTTATTTATTGTTTTACATATCTAACAGCCCTGGTTGCATTTAGTAGGTGTATATGGCCCCCCTATTTGTCTATGGCCTCTGATCATGAGAAATATATGAAGCAAATATGAGATAAAATTATTAAAGGTAGGAGTGAGTTTAAGGGGCAGCTGATTTCTCAGTGCCTAGGGCAGCATAAAACATAATCACACCCCTGTCAGGATCACTGTGTTTTTCTTATTGTGGAATTTTAGTTTTACATATCAAATGTCAGATGCTACCTACTTAGGGTTACCACCTAAGTTCAGGCCAAACCCGAAAACTGTTGTGCCATGTACATCACAGCTAAATATTTTTTGCAGAGTACACGCTATGTATAATAGCACATAAATACAAACTCATAGATATTCCCACTCTTACACACTCTCTACCTCATACAAGCACTCTCTCACACACGCTCACACTCTCACACACACTCTTAGACACTAACACACTCTCACACTCTCACACACTTTTACACACTAACACACACTCACACTCACACACACTCTTACACACTAACACACACACACTCTCACACACACTCTTACACACTCACACACACTCTAGCACACTAACACACTCTAGCACACACTCTCTCACATACACTCTTTCTCGCACACACAAAGAAACTCTCACACTCTCTCACAATAACACAGAAACTCGCACACATTCTCTCTCACGCACACAAATACACTCACTCTTTCACACACAGATTCACACACACAGAAAGACACTGACAAACACTAAATACACACACACACTCTCATACACAAAGACACTTACATGCATAGACACACACAGACACACTCCCACACTCAGACACATTCCCACACAAAGACACACACACACACACACACAAGAGAGCAATAATTGTAGATATGTGCAATATGTTGCAAATGCACAGTTTCACCTTTTCTTAACTGTGGCTATTTCCCCCAACCCAGATATTTGCATGTGTGGGCCTGACTCAACTGGAAACCCAAACTGTCTGGGTCATTCCAGGACAGGTGCCAACCCTATACCTACCTTATAGAGCATGAATTTATAAGACGATCATTATATTTCAAGATATATGGAGTCTTTCTTGACATCTGACTTATATCTGAGCCCATTCCTGGCCACATCCTTTCAGTGTTCCACTCCTCACATTGCTCCGTTCTGTTCTTACTCTCTTCTTCCCCACAAAGGGCTAGATTACAAGTTGAGTGGAAAATTTTGCTTCAGCGAAAGCGTTATTTGCGTCCAACTTAGTAATACCAGCGTATGCAGACGCATTGCGCTCACAAGAGCGCGCTTCCATAGGCTCCAATGGGAGCCTCGTTTTCATGCTGTGAGACACGGGATAAGAACTAGTGCAGCAAAGGGGGTAAGTCGCACAGCGATAAGCCAGAAGATTGTAAATATATATGTATATACACATATTAACACATAAATATATATGTACAGTATCTCACAAAAGTGCGCTTCCATAGGCTCCAAAATATACACTTATGAACGCAGAAATATATATGTATATATATATGTAGTATATAAGCATATACAGTATCTCACAAAAGTGAGTACACCCCCCACATTTTTGTAAATATTTTATTATATATTTTCATGTGACAACACTGAAGAAATGACACTTTGCTACAATGTAAAGTAGTGAGTGTACAGCCTGTATAACAGTGTAAATTTGCTGTCCCCTAAAAATAACTCAACACACAGCCATTTTCCCTCCCCGGTGTCATGTGACTTAGTGTTACAAGGTCTCAGGTGTGAATGGGGAGCAGGTGTGTTAAATTTGGTGTTATTGCTCTCTCATACTGGTCACTGGAAGTTCAACATGGCACCTCATGGCAAAGAACTCTCTGAGGATCTGAAAAAAAGAATAGTTGCTCTACATAAAGATGGCCTAGGCTGTAAGAAGATTGCCAAGACCCTAAAACTGAGCTGCAGCATGGTGGGCAAGACCATACAGTGGTTTCCCAGAACAGGTTCCACTCAGAACAGGCCTCACCATGGTAGACCAAAGAAGTTGAGTGCACGTGCTCAGTGTCATATCCAGAGGTTGTCTTTGGGAAATATATGTATAAGTGCTGCCAGCATTGCTGCAGAGGTTGAAGGGAGGGGTGGGAGGGTCAGCCTGTCAGTTCTCAGACCATGCGCCACACACTACATCAAATTGGTCTACATGACTGTCATCCCAGAAGGAAGCCTCTTCTAAAGATGATGCACAAGAAAGCCCGCAGTTTGCTGAAGACAAGCAGACTAAGGACATGGATTACTGGAACCATATCCTGTGGTCCGATGAGACCAAAATAAACTTATTTGGTTCAGATAGTGTCAAGCGTGTGTGGCGGCAACCAGGTGAGGAGTACAAAGAAAAGTGTGTCTTGTCTACAGTCAAGCATGGTGGTGGGAGTGGCATGGCCTGGGCCTCCATGAGTGCTGCCAGCACTGGGGAGCTACAGTTCATTGAGGGAGCCATGAATGCCAACATGTACTGTGAAATACTGAAGCACAGCATAATCCCCTCCCTTCGGAGACTGGGCCACAGGGCAGTATTCCAACATAACAACCCCAAACACACCTCCAAGACAACCACTGCCTTGCTAAAGAAGCTATAGGTAAAGGTGATGGACTGGCCAAGCATGTCTCCATACCTAAACCCTATTGAGCATCTGTTGGGCATCCTCAAACGGAAGGTGGGGGAGTATAAGGTCTCTAACATCCACCCGTTCTGTGATGTCATCATGGAGGAGTGGAAGACGACTCCAGTGGCAACCTTTGAAGCTCTTGTGAACTCCATGCCCAAGAGGGTTACGGCAGTGCTGGAAAATAATAGTGGCTGCACAAAATATTGACACTTTGGGCCCAATTTGGACATTTCCACTTAGGGGTGTACTCACTTTTGTTGCCAACGGTTTAGATATTAATGGCTGTGTGTTGAGTTATTTTGAAGGGACAGCAAATTTACACTGTTATACAGGCTGTACACTCACTACTTTACAATGTAGCAAAGTGTCATTTCTTCAGTGTTGTCACATGAAAAGATATAATAAAATATTTACAAAAATGTGAGGGGTGTACTCACTTTTGTGAGATGCTGTATATGCTTATATACATATATATTTCTGTGTTCATAAGTGTATATTTTGGAGCCTATGGAAGCGCACTAACATTTGCGTGCGGTGGTATTACTCAGTGGATCGCAAATATCGCTTTTGCAAAAGTGATATTTAGTGCTCCTCTTGTAATCTAGAATTTAGTGTTTAATTTCCCTTTCATTTTTATGTTGAAATTGATTTTTATTAAGTTTTAAATATGAGTTATACATGTGCTAAACATTCCATCAGATTCCATCCAAATATTTGTCAACAAGTTCTTTGCAATAAAAATTGTTACAGCATTTTATATTGCGTATACCTGATTGTTACTATTCAATTTTTTCATCTCATATTTAAAAATTTCAAATTAACAGCAATAATTTCCTCAGATTGGGTCGCCATGTAAGTTTCTGTGTGGGTCTCGGCTCAAACCTCCCGCCTTCAAAGTATGGTGCAATTATTTTAGTTACTATTTCTTAGTGTGGCTTCGTGCATGATAAACGGTTCCCATTGTATTAGGAAGTTCTCTTTACTGCCTAGGGATCCTGCGGCTGAGCTTGCCAAATTGTAGTGGTATATTATCTTGTTTTTTTACTAAATCAAAGCTTGGTGGTATGGTCTTCCAGAATTGGGCTATGCTTAATCTAACTATAGTGCAGATCATCATGACTAGTTTATTATTTTGTTTAAGAATACCAGGGATCGGGAAATGTAGTAGTGCTTGTTTTATTGTTAGTGTTATTCGCTTTTGAAATATTGAACTTAATAGTTCAGATGTTTGTTCCCAGATGTACCTGATTTTCTCACAGTGCTACCACATATGTAAGTATGTACCCCTCTCACCGCAACCCCTATAACAATATCGGGACAATGATTCCTCCACTCCACACAATCTTGTTGGGTAGAGATACCATCTAAAGGTCACCTTAACAACATTTTGCATTGCATTATGTGAGAAAGTTAATCCATTAGTGAGGCTTGTAATCCATGTCTTAATTGGCCATGTTTGTCAGGGTGCCAGGAATCAGACTGAGACGAGAAGTGCAAAAATAATCACACCTTTATTAATAGCAAAAAATGATAAAATGTCCACAAGTCAAATAACAATCCAGGAATCAAAACCAGAGCTGGTAGTCAGATGAGCCGAGTCAGGAGCCAAAGCAAGTAGTCAGACGAGCCAAGTCAGGAGCCAAAGCGAGTAGTCGACGAGCTGGAATCAGGAACAAGGAGAACAGCAGAGTCAGGAACAAGCCAGGGATCAGGAACCAGGAGGGATGTCAGACAGCCAGGTAATACACAGGAGCTCTCACAAACAGGTCTGAGACAACGCAAGGGCAAAGCATACTGAACAGAGGCCCTTTAAATAATAAGTGATGACATCACAATTCTGAGACTGCATCCTGTCTCACACGGATGATGCACACCAGTCTGGCCATAAAAGGAAGTGCAGGAAATGAGCAGCATCACACAGTATGCACCAGAGTCAGCAAGAGAGGTGAGTAAAAATGGCTGCCAGCAGCACATGGCAAACAAAACAGGGAAAAAACCCTGACAATGTTTTACCGATGTCTTGTTCCCACTTTAGCATAAGTTGTGTTTTGTCTTCTTTTAGGGTGCGGTTAAAGATAGGGTATAAAGTAGATATCGCTCCTCGAATATGGTGATCGGAAAGACAAAGTGTTTCTAAAGTATTGTTTGGGGGTATTTTTTCGTTACCAATAATTTCATGTGCTCTGGACTTTAATTGTAAGTAGTGGTACCATATGTTCCTGTCGTCACTGTCCAGTGCTTGATATTGTTCGTAAGATATTATTTTGTCCTCTCTATAGATGTCTGCTATTCTATAGAGTCCTTTATTAGACCATTTCTGTTGTACTCTTTTATCAATGGATGAGGTATGAGTTATTAAAGGGGTTACTTTGGATCTGTCTTTAATTAGGGAGAATTTGGAATTTAACAGTTTCCATAAGTATATAGTGTGTTTAATCGCAATGTAGTTGCATTTTTGAGGGAATTTAGTGGTCTTAGGAGCCCAAAGTAGCTTAGCTAAGAGATCAGTTTCCATGAAGTTAGATTCAATTTGAACCCATTGTGTGGTATAGGTAGGTTTGAACCAATGCAGGGTTTGTGCCATTCGTGCAGAATAATAATATGGAATTCAATTCGGAATTCTATTCCTCCCTCTCCTCTGTTAGTGCACATGAGTTTTTTTGCTAATTCTAGCTCTTTTACCCTGCCATATGAACCTTAAAATGTATTTATGGAGTTTATGCCGTTTTGAATGGGGCACTGAAATAGGCAAAGATCTAAAGAGATAAAGCAGTTTGGGTAGTAGGAGACATTTTAGTAGATATAATTCTGTCATAAAGAGGTATTTTGAACTTTATCCATTTTGCTATTAAAGAGATGGTCGACTTCAAACTTGTATTCGTATGTAAAATAAAAAAATAAGCGGACTTTCATTCATGGAAACATGCAAACTGCTCATTCTATTGAATTATTTAGTCCGAAATAGTTGACTTTTAATATACTTTCCTCCTCCCGTACCATGGCCGGCATTGATTTATTCATCCCATGTCCATGTGTTTTGACATAGTTGACTTTTAATATACTTTCCTCCTCCCGTACCACGGCCGCCATTGATTTATTCATCCCACATGTTTTGACATACCAATGACAGCCCAGGCCAGTCGGCGACACTGATATCATCAAACACGCCCTAAGTTAATGATGCGCATGCGCTAGACATTGGATCGATGACTGACAGTACAATAACATGTATTTGGAATGAAACGTATGCGCATAGCTAAAGTTGAAGATTTACATTCCAATACTATGACATCACAAGGTGTGGTTCTGCTCTCTGTCCGGCTATAGAAAATAAGAGGAAGTAATGACGGGGGCGGAGGAAGGAGCGATAACGCTTTGTGAGTAAAACATTATTTATTATAGAAAGCAATCAAATAAATAAGGGGAAAACATAGCGATTTAGGTTATACAGAACTGAGGATTAATAATATGTTTCCCAATTATTGAACATTTACCATCACTTTAAGTCCCTAATATAGGGGTATAATTTGTAAATTATAAATTGTAGATGTTGGTGGGAAGGTTGATCCCTAAATATTTAAAAGATTTATTTGCCCATTTAAATGTGAAATTTAATTCAAGTAATTTTTTAGTGTGTTGTGGTAGTTTGATACTTAATGCTTCACATTTATCTGCATTAATTTTGTATCCTGACAGGGTTCCAAAATGTTGTATCATTGAATATAGTGGGGGAGGGAAAGCAGTGGTTTGGTTAAGGACAATATTATATCATCAGCGGATAATGATATTTTGTGTTCTGAATGTCCTATTCTGATACCCAAAATGTCTTGGTTTTTCCTAATTTTGACCGCCAGCAGCTCTATGCTTAGCGCGAATAACAGTGGTGAGAGCACGCACCCTTGATGCGTCCCATTTTTTTTTGTATTGATCTGGATTGGTACCCGGATAATTTGACATATGCTGTTGGGAATTAGTATAAAGTGGTGATGGCGAAATGAAAAGCTCCAGTGATACCTACTCTTTTTAATATGGGGAGCCTGTAATCCCAGTTAATTCTATCAAACGCCTTCTCCACATCCAGAGATAGGATCAGAGAAGGCGTTTCCCCAACTGTATATTAATATACAATAATAATTAGATCTATTACTTTGCATCTATTATCAGGGGCTTCCCTATTCGTTATGAATGCCACTTGGTCTGGGTGAATTAATTTGGTAAGAAGAGGGTTAAGACGGTTTGCTAATATTTTAGTAAATAATTTAACATCTTGATTTATCAAGGAAATGGACCTATAGTTTTGGCAGTGCTGTTTATTTTTACTGGGTTTCGGTATCACTGCGATCCTTGCTGTCAACCCAGTGTAGTAGACAACCCAAAGTATTGATCTAGGCCCTTTTAGGTATATTCCATGCCACCATATTACCGCAAAATGTGATCAAATAAAAATTTTTTTTAACTTTTTCACAAACTTTAGTTTTCTCACTGAAATTATTTACAAACAGCTTGAGCAATTATGGCACAAATGGTTGTAAATGCTTCTCTGGGATCCCCTTTGTTCAGAAATAGCAGACATACTGTATATGGCTTTGGCATTGATTTTTGGTAATTAGAAGGCCGCTAATTGCCGCTGCGCACCACACTTGTATTATGCCCAGCAGTGAAGGGGTTAATTAGGTAGGTTGTAGGGTTAAATTTAGCTTTAGTGTAGAGATCAGCCTCCCACCTGACATATCCCACCCCCTAAATTAAAAGAGAGAAGTGCTCAACCTGAGAACGCCAACTATCTATTAGGGTATGATCAAGGAAGAAATCATATAGGATTTTAGTTGGGCAATTTGGAGATAATAGTTTGTGGTGGTTCTTGTGTTGTTCTATCTACCCTATTATCCACTGTGATGTTAAAATCTCCCCCTATGTTGGTTTTGTATATTTTCCAAAGAGTTAGTTGTTCACTTAATTAGAAAAGCAGATTGTTGATCGTTGGGTGCATAAACATTGACTAGCAGGACTGGTGTGTTTTGTATTAATCCATTAAGTATCTGCCTTCCTTGTCTCTAACTACTGTTTCTTCTTTGAGGTTTAAAGATGAGTGAAGCAGTATTGTGACTCCACATTTCTTTTTCGGACATATGGCGTGGTATTGTACATGGTATATTTTGTCCCAATATTTTGGGTTGTATATGATCTCGTGAAATGTGTTTCCTGTAGCATTACTATGTGTGCTTGTAATGCTTTATATTCAGAGATTATCTTTTTTCTTTTAATGTCAGAGTTAAGCCCTCTGATGTTGTGTGATATTACCTTAATAGACATGATATATTTTGGGGAGAAACATTACTAATATGGTACCTTTTGTTTGGAGGTGAAAAGAAAAATGGGAAGAGGAACCAAAATCCTCTGCAGCCATTCCATCCAGAGGAGAGCCGAGAAGATTTGTGAAAAGACATTGTGGCCATGGAGAACCCTTACCTTTGATCTTTGTAGAATGAAGAACCCTTTCTTAAGAACAAAAATAGAACACTTATGAGTATAAATTAGACATTTGCATAACAGTTGACGTAACCAACCAGGATATAGCTTGGTTTTAGAAACATTGTCGATGGACATAAAAAAACATACATACAAATACAGGGATGTCAGTAATTCTAATGTAGATAAATTTGAGGGGATACATAAGATGGCATGCCCTTGTGAGTTATAACTATAACTAACCATGAACAATTATTATCATCTGGTAGGATAGGGACTGATAGGGGGGGGATATGGGTGAGACCCTTAGAGTATTAGGAAAACTTTCCTAGAAACAACTAAATTTCTATAATACAGAAATCTCTAGGTATATTTGTAACTTTAGTCCAGAACTTAAAACCATTAACCTTAATCTTTGGATGCTTACCCAAGTGCTTTGAGGATCTCCAATACTCATTCGGGTAAGACCAGGTATTATATAGTCAACTTACTGAAACTTTTGTTCATATTGGTGAAGTACCTTCCTCATTTGGGGAATCTGAGTTGTTGATATACCTTGGGTCAGATTTTTGCTTCTTTGCTTTCCCAGTTTTTCCCACTATGGTCCATTCTCTCTGAAAGGTTTTTCTTTGAGGATTAGCATTTGTAGGTGAGGCAGACACTTTTGTGGGGATCTGAAGGCGATCTAGAAGAGCTTTTCCTTCCTCCATCGTAGTGCAGGTAAAGTCCAATTTGAAGGGAAAGTTCCATCTTTATTTAATATGTACTTTGGTAAATGTACTTTGGTCTTTTTCGCAAAAGTAATTGGAGCAAGTTCGGTATCATTTTGGATTATATGGCCTTCATATTCTATGCTGTGTTTAGATCTGGCAGCTTTCAATATCAGTTCCTATACATGAAAGTAATAAAGTTTGGTGATGATATCTCTTGTTGTTAGTTGCTGTGGTTTTGTGAGAGCTCTATGTACACGGTCCATTAATAGCATCAAGAGTCAAGAGTTCCTTGGTTCCTTGTTTGGGGTATCCGAAGTCGCTTGTCCTATCGCCTCAGAAGTGCTCGCTGTGAGACTGTCAATTTTGGATGGGGAGCTTTTATCTAGAGCCTTTTGTTTTGACTGAGACTTGGATAAGCCGTCAGAGCGGAGCCCTGACCCTCCGGTAGCTGCAGCCTACTCCTAAGGCCTTGGGTGTTGTGGGTTGCTCTGGGAAGGAGTTTTGAATCTTTAGTGCCTTTGTTAAAGTCGCCGGTGGTGGTAAAAGTAGTAGTCCGACTTAATAAGTTAGAAAAATGAAGATTTTAGGCAGGAAAGTTAGTATTTAAAAATACAATGAACGGAGCTCCAACTAAACACGTCTGTTCATAACGGCTGTTAGCTCCGCCCCCTAATGTCCCTTTAATTTTGACTAGAATGTCCCTTTAAATTTGTGGTTGCAGGCTCGCTCATTGTCCATTGCAATGTTTCCAAAGCTGTGAATGCATTTTGATAAATTTAGCCCAAATTGGTAAGGGCTTTCGTTGTTCAGTTTATTTCATCCTACTTGTACAAGCTTTTTTCTATTTTTCAGTTAAAGGAATAAATTAAATCAGCTCTGCTTGTTTTATTCTGTTTTGATGACTATAGAAATAAAATTAGTCTTTGTATAATCATCTTATATTGCCAGACTACAACATCCTCTGAGTACAAAATAGAAAACTATTCTGCCAAAGTTCATTAAAATCTGTTATTTTTAATTGAATGTTTCTTTTAAATTTTGTTTTCAATATGAATTTATGAAAGTACACTCCGTGACATATTTTCCAAACCTTATTGATACCTGTCAAAATTCAGTGTAATAGCTATCAGTCATCACAGAATTCCAGTAGAATAATTCATCTACAATTCAGTTTACTGTAAATAACAATTTTTAAGTTCAAAGAAAATCAAATGCAATTCTATAGTAGTTCTTAAATCTGTTCCAAAAGTTAGAATTGCTTTTTTTGTGTACAACGTAACAGATTTATTCTGTCAAAGTAAATAATTTTTTTTATATATCTATCAGTATTTAAAGGGATATGAAAGCCAATGTTTTGCTTTTGTGATTCAGACAGAGCATACCATTTAAAAAAAAGTTTCCAACTTACTTAAATTATCAAATTTACTTCATTCCCATGATATTCTGTGTTAACCACTTTGTTAGCCAAGGCTGCCCGAACTATGTTGTGCAGCAAATACCCAACCCACCAAGGTTTGTGGTACTCATTAGTAATTGTAAAGGGAAAAAAGCATGTGTATTTGAACCAAACTTTTTAAATTTGTCAAACATATGTAGATAGGTTACACCCAATAAAAGTAATATATGTAATTGTAATGTAATTTTATTTTGAACCATTATCTTTGAGTATGAGAACTTGTCCTGTGGCCATTCTCATTATTGACCACCTGCTCTTCATATAAAAAAATGTGGTATTATTTAGTTATAGTGACTTTAAGCAATTTGAGATTGCAATTTAAAATGATTGCAATAAAAAAAACTTGGAATATGCTTTCAATATTTATTTTGCCCCCGTTCCCACATAAATAGACTTCGAAAGACTTACTGCTAAATTCCACACAGTCAGTCAGTTTTTGCTCACTCGGGTACTTATATCTGGCCTCAGCTGTGCAGATAAGAAAAAGATAAGTTTTCAATATGGTAGTGTCAGTTATGGAAACTTTACACTTATTAATTCAATATTTAAAGAAACACTAAAGTCAAAAGTAAACCTTTATGATACAGGACAGAGCATACATTTTTAAATAACTTTCTAATTTACTTTTAAAATCAAATTATGTTGCTTTTTATAGACACAATTTTTAAGCCCTGTGATTGGCTGACAGCCATGATACTGGGGATAGGGAAAATAGAATAAAGTTTGAAATTTATAAGAAAAAAATCTACTACCCAGAAATTCAGACTATGGGGCCGATTTATCACTTGTCGGACGGACATGATTCACTGTGGCAAACATGTTCGCCCAACATCGCTAAATGCCGACAGCATACGCTGTCGGCATTAAACATTGCACAAGCTTTTCTGGTGAAATGCTTGTGCAATGTCGCCCCCTGCACATTCTCTGCCAATCGGGGGTGTCAATCATTCCGATCATATCTGATCGGGATAATTGCTGTCTGCAACCTCAAAGGTGGCGGATGAGTTAAGAAACAGCGGACTTACGAGCCTGATGGCTCACACGGAAACAGCTGCATACACAGCTTGTTAAATATACCCCTAAGGGCGAGATTATCTAAGATGACTTGTCAGTACTGTGAGAGTAGGTTTCCTAATTTTCCAGAGTTAGCAGTATACATATGTTCATTAATACAGCGTGCACTAAACTTTAACAATAAAAAAACAGCCATGCAAACAGTCAAGATATGCTTCTCCAATCAGGCAGGAATTCCTTTTCAGTTTGTCAAGACTGCTAATGGGACATTAAACATATCCCCTAGAGAAGCTAAAAAGCACAATCTGTAACCCTAGGTATTCAAAATGCTGCAAATTGCCTGAAACAGCTACTGACTTGCATCATTTGCAGGTTACAGAATTTGCTTTTTGTGCTTCTAGCTATTGTGAGACAAAGCACAATGTTACTCAAAAGCAAGAGCTGTTTATTGCCCTTTTAAATTTGACATATCTATAATTTGTTTAATAGGCTGCTAGAAAATTGTTAGCAGAGAAATTCTGAATGAAAAAAATTGAAGAAAAGGTTTTGTGACCCCCATGTAGGTCACGTGAAGGGGTCATCTTGAGGTTAGAGGGTGTGGTAACTGGACTTAGGTAAAAGGTGGAAGCAGAAGTGCTAATCACATCTGGAACAAAATGTGCAAGAAGAGCCTACCACCCTCACTCCCTTTGGTTTGTTTGTCACAGCTGGCAGAGGGGGGTGCTTGCCTACTTGGTGGCTTTGGTCAGAGTGGTGATTGCTGGTACCTCCTGTTTGATTGGCTGGGGAGAATTTTGCTCAAGTGGGGCGTTTCCTTCTCAGGTGTATGAAAGCGCATGTTTGGTGATCAGACAAGCACCCCAAGGCTTTATATTAATGTTTAACTGATTATTTTATAAAGTTATGGTAATGTGTTTTATTATATGTTAAATAAAGCAAGCTGTTGCTTTATATCCCAGTATTTGGTGTCTGTATTTATTTGAGCAGAACATAGTGCCTAGTATGGGATCAAGTATTCACAAGATGTACAATACATTTAAATAAATGTTACCGCGCATCAAATGTCCCCGCTATATAAATAGTGGTTTGATCTCACCAATTAATGCAAATGTCCTTCCAACATGTTTTCAAAACTTTTCATAAAAAGAAAAAAGAGCTAGATTACAAGTGGAGCGCTAAATTATTGTGGTAGCAATTAGTGCTCAGAAAATTAACCAGAGATCTGATCTCTGGTTAATTTTCTAAAAGTGCACCAAATGCCCTCAAAATAGAGGGCCTTATAGTTTTTTATTTAAAAAAAATTGTAGCCTTTTTTAAAAAAAAAAAAACGACTGCACTAGGCAGTTTTGGGGGTCTAAAGTTGGTGGTATTGGGGTGTTAGAAAAAAATGGCACTGGAAAGTGCCTTTACATCGCAGTCTATGGGAACTGTGTGTTCCCTGTAAATATACATGTACTGTATATGCATATATACATATATATTTATGTGTTAATAGGTGTATATACACATATTAACACATAACTATATATGTATATTAGCATATACATATATATTTACTAACTGCTGCCCATCGCTGCACTACTTAGCCCCTTCGCTATGCGAGATTCTGATGCCGTCTCTGACCGCATCAGAACGCGGCTCCCATTGTAGGCTATGGAAGCGCGCTCTTGTGAGCTCAATGCTTCCCAGCAATGAGAACGTGAGCTCGTGTTTGCATTGCTGTTAACTTGTAATAACAGCACACATGCGCTGGTATTACACAGTGGAGGGCAAATATTGCTTTCTTGAAAGCATTATTTAGCGCTCCACTTGTAATCTTGCCCTAAGTGTGCAGTTGTTTATAAAAAAAATTCCCAAACAATTTCTTAAAAGATAAAGGGACAGAAAACCACAATATTTTACTTCATGATTTGGATAGATCATACAATTTTTAACAACTTTCCAATTTACTTCTATTATCAAATTTGCTTAATTCTCTTGTTGTCCTTTGCTGAAGGAACATCATTGCACTACTGGAGGTTAGCTAAATACATCTAGTTAGTGAATCAAAAGAGACAAATGTTTGCAGGCACCAATCACCAGCTCCCACTAGTGTAGGATATGTGAGTATTCTTTTTCAACAAGGGATACTAAGAGAACAAAGCACATTTGAAAATACAAGTGAATTTAAAAGTGTCTTAAAATGACACGCTCTGACTTTTCTATCCCTTTAAAACAACACAAACAGAGACAAATGCAGCCCTAAGTCAAGGTACAACGTATAACATTTACACACACTAAAAATGACACAGGTGAAAAAATGATAGTAGACTAGCCAGATAACAAAACCAGAGTCTGTCAGTCTGTGAGATTATTAACAGGATCCAACAAAGGTAAATTCCTTGCTCTACTTAAACAAAGCTCTGTACTGTAACACATTTTGTTTTGCAGATAGAACAGATCCCTTTTTTTTTGGAGTATCATTTCCCATTAAAGGGACAGTACACATCTTTTAATTACAAACATAACTGAACCATGACATCATTGTTCTATTGAGACAAACTCCTCCCTCCATTTGCCTTATTTAGAGTTGTCCCTATGGACTTTAGTCTGCTGACAACAAAGCTATCCATGGCCATAACATCAGAATAAAGTACATTGTTTTACAGTTGTTATTAGTTAAAGTGACATTAAACTGCTAAGTACAACTACTGTAGCAAGCTGTGCCTGCAACTCTCTTCATTGTCTTATTTTAACCCCTTTCAAGTATTATTTAGTGAAGCTTTGAATCTTCACTTCTTCCCACTGGGTGACGCCATCTTGGAACTTATATTTGTAATGTAACTTAAACTGTGCAAAAAACGGCAAACATGTGACACTTCTGCTCTCTATTATGTGAGCTAAACTGAAGTGCAAGCCACAGCTGTTAAATAGCAAATCTGTCAAAGTTCACTGCTCCATTCACAGGATGCAACAATACTGAGCTACAAGATGGCGGTGCACAGTATAAAATGCAAAGCTTTACCAGCTGAATTCTGTAATGCGTTAAAATAAGAGCACAGCTTTAAAGGGACATTGTACACTAGATTTTTTACACTAATTGTTTTGTAGATGATACATTTATATAGACCATCTGGGAGTGTTTTTGTAACAATGTATAGTTTTCCTTATTTTTTCAAAAACATTGTGCTGATTTTTAGACTCTTAACCAAGCCCCAAAGAATAGGACGTAGACTCAAGTCTACAGAGTCCTGCTAGCTCCTGTTTGTGTAGTGGGTCTTCTCATATGCAGAGGAGGGGGGTTGCTGCTCTTCCTGCTTTCTCCGCCCATTTCAGTGGGTGTCCCAGCCTAACTTTTTCAACAGTGATAAACTGGGAGCTTCCAAGTAAGTTCAAAGTTTTTTTACTTGATTTTTAGATCAGTATCTGTGCATATTCTTCTTTTTAGTAGTGACTATTACAAGCAATTATATGAAAATTGGAGTACACTGTCCCTTTAAAGAGAGCTGCAGATACAGGAGGGAAAACAATAGCATTGTGAGAAGTGACCATACTACTGCAGTTGTACCCATCAGTTTAATGTCCCTTTAAAGCCAATTAGCGACAGATACATGTATGTAGCTGGGTTAGCCTTGAGAAGTCAGAAGTTCTGAGAATGAGAAAATCCTCAATTTTCAGAGTTCAATTACTTGAAATGCAGATAAAATAAATAATGAAAATGTATTAGGAAATTTTACTACATATATCTCAATTTTTTTTTATAAAAATCTCAAGGTGTCCCATTAAGTAAAAATACTGTTAAAGGCAAAGTCCATAAACGGTAAAGGGCCGTTAAATACAGCGGAACTGGATAATCAATGAATGCCCAGACAAAAATGCAATAGCACTTAGTCTGAATTTAAAATGAGCAAAATATTTTTTTTTTCTGCCAAAATTAATTTACTATAATTTCCCCGCCCCCCTCTATCATGTGACAGCCATTTGCCAATCACAGACTCATATACATATACACTGTGACCCAGTGGTCAAGTCCTACAAGAACAAGTGTGGGAGCTCACCAAGACTTCCACCCCTCTCACAATTAATATCGACTTGACCCCTGCTGGTGCCTTAGAAAGTGTGCATATAAAGACTGTACAATTTGATAATGGATTTAAATATGCATTATTTTTTTTAGTGCATGAAAATTTAATTTTGACTTTAGTGTCCTTTTAATGGTGCATAAAAGTAGAATCTTATTTAATTATTTTAAGAAGAAGTCAAAAGGACTTATTTTATCATGTGATTATTGATAAGAAAATGAGCAATAAGACATTTTGCCTTCACAGTCATGCAGTTGCTTAAGACTAATGAAGTTTGCCCTATGAAAGTTATTACAAATTTTATATGAACTGTCAGAATATGTAATTATTTTTGTTCTTCCATAAAATCCATGTGTCTGAACTGGGATTGCACAGATAGTGCCACACACTGATGGAATCTACTTCTTCATTAGCCAAACCCACTACATTTTCTGGAATAGATTCTATATCTATATATATATATGTGTCAACTTTATATTCCTACAGCAGTAAAATGTTAAGAGCTTAGATGTTATGAGGCTGACGTCTTATGAGGTCACCAGGTCCCTTAGCCATGCATTTAAAATATACATTTTCATTAAGACATTTTTATGTCTCTACATTAGTATTCAACACCGCAAACGCCATTACCCTTAATGTATGGTGAGTTCATATAATTGTTCGACTATAGACATAGTAACCAAATGTTTTAGTTAGTTATTTATTTTGTATAAATCATGGACATAGCAACCAAATGTTTACTTTTATTTATTTATTTATTTTGTATTAAAGGGACATGAAACTCACACATTTTTTTTTCCATGATTCAGATACAGAATACTTTTTTAAACAACTTTGCAGTTTACTTATATTATTTCATTTGTTTCACTTTCTTGTTATCCTTTGTTGAAGCAGCAGCAATGCATTACTGGGAGTTACTTAACACATTGGGTGAGCCAATAACATGCGGCATATATGAGCAGCCACCAATCAGCAGCTTCTAAGTCTACCTAGGTATCCAATTCAACAAATGATATAAAGACAACAAAGCAAATTAAATAATAGAAGTAATCTGAAAGTTGTTTAAAATCATATACTCTATCTGAAGCATGAAATAAAAACATTTGGTTTCATATCCATTTAAGTTGGAATTGCTAAAGGAACATTACACTCAGACATTCAGCTCTATTGGCACTTATATTACAAGTGGTGAGTTAAGCTTGAACTTAAGGGGACATTCCTTACATCTTTGAATAGAAACATAGTTGCATTATACATGTATTGGCAAAAATGTTTCTAATAAAAGTTATCACTGTTTTAGTGTTAGCCTTTTTCTTTGCATGTGCATGTGAAGCATAGCTAGATTATCTCAGTGCACCAGCATTTTAAATAATGCAGTTGCTCAGAGCGCTAGTGGGGCCTGTATCATGTCAGCAATTAACAAATTGAGTCCTTACTAGATGGTACAGCTATAGCTTTTATTAGAAACATTTTTGCTAACACATGTATATTACAAAAATGATTCTATTCAAAACTGAAATACATTGATGCGGTTTCCAATTTTTGCTGGAATGTCCCTTTAATAAAAAATACAGCTGAGAAATGTGCTTTTGGAGACCTGAAGTTAACCAACAACACTTAAAAGTTTGAAAAACAAACACATGTACATTATATGAAAATAAAGGCCCAGATTACGAGTTTTGCGTTAGAGGCTATGCGGTGCTAACGAGCAGTTTTCCTTCACCGCTCACTTACATGCAGCGCTGGTATTACGAGTTTTTACAAACCAACAAAAGAAGTGAGCGTTGAGCAAAATTTTGATCATTACC
Organism: Bombina bombina; assembly: GCF_027579735.1. NCBI lineage: Eukaryota > Metazoa > Chordata > Amphibia > Anura > Bombinatoridae > Bombina > Bombina bombina. The sequence continues at coordinate 84,734,215 of NC_069500.1, read as the reverse complement.
GCATCCTAATACCAGCGCTGCTTAAGTCAGCGGTGAGCTGGTCGTACGTGCTCGTGCACAATTTCCCAATAGGAATCAACGGGGAGAGTTGGCTGAGAAAAAGTCTAACACCTGCAAAAAAGCAGCGTAAAGCTCCTTAACGCAGCCCCATTGATTCCTATGGGGAAATACATTTTATGTCTACACCTAACACCCTAACATGGACCCCGAGTCTAAACACCCCTAATCTTACACTTATTAACCCCTAATCGGCTGCCCCCGACATCGCCGCCACATGCATTATATTTATTAACCCCTAATCTGCCGCTCCGGACACCGCCACCACCTACATTATATGTATTAACCCCTAATCTGCTGCCCCCAACATCGCCAACACCTACATACTATTTATTAACCCCTAATCTGCCGCCCCCAATGTCGCCACAACCTACCTACTATTTATTAACCCCTAATCTGCCGGCCCCAACGTTGCCGCCACTATATTAAAGTTATTAACCCCTAAACCTAAGTCTAACCCTAACCCTAACACCACCTAACATAAATATAATTTAAATAAATCTAAATAAATATTACTATCATTAACTAAATTATTCCTATTTAAAACTAAATACTTACCTGTAAAATAAACCCTAAGCTAGCTACAATATAACTAATAGTTACATTGTATCTATCTTAGGGTTTATTTTTATTTTACAGGCAAGTTTGTGTTTATTTTAACTAGGTAGAATAGTTACTAAATAGTTATTAACTATTTAATAACTACCTAGCTAAAATAAATACAAATTTACCTGTAAAATAAAACCTAACCTAAGTTACAATAATACCTAACACTACACTATAATTAAATAAATTAACTAAATTAAATACAATTACCTAAATTAAATTAAATTAGCTAAAGTACAAAAAACCCCACTAAATTACAGAAAATAATAAACAAATTACAGATATTTAAACTAATTACACCTAATCTAATAGCCCTATTAAAATAAAAAAGCCCCCCCCCCAAAATAAAAAAACCTAGCCTAAACTTAACTACCAATAGCCCTTAAAAGGGCCTTTTGCGGGGCATTGCCCCAAAGTAATCAGCTGTTTTCTCTGTAGAAAAATATACAAACAACCCCCCAACAGTAAAACCCACCACCCACACAACCAACCCCCAAAATAAAATACTATCTAAAAAAACTAAGCTCCCCATTGCCCTGAAAAGGGCATTTGGTGGGGTATTGCCCTTAAAAGGGCAGTTAGCTCTTTTGCAAGCCCAAAGTCCCTAACCAAACATAAAACCCACCCAATACACCCTTAAAAAAAAACTAACACTAACCCCCTGAAGATCGACTTACCGGGAGAAGTCTTCATCCAAGCCGGGCCGAAGTCCTCAACAAAGCCGAGAGAAGTCTTCATCCAAGCCAGGCAAAGTGGTCCTCCAGATGGGCAGAAGTCTTCATCCAGATGGCATCTTCTATCTTCATTCAGACGGCATCTTCTATCTTCATCCATCCGGCGCGGAGCGGGTACATCTTCAAGACATCCGACGCAGAGCATCCTCTTCATCCGACGACTAAAGCTGAATGAAGGTACCTTTAAGTGACGTCATCCAAGATGGCGTCCCTTAGATTCCGATTGGCTGATAGAATTCTATCAGCCAATCGGAATTAAGGTAGAAAAAATCCTATTGGCTGATGCAATCAGCCAATAGGATTGAAGTTCAATCCTATTGGCTGATCCAATCAGCCAATAGGATTGAGCTTGCATTCTATTGCCTGTTCCAATCAGCCAATAGAATGCGAGCTCAATCCTATTGGCTGATTGGATCAGGCAATAGGATTGAACTTCAATCCTATTGGCTGATTGCATCAGCCAATAGGATTTTTTCTACCTTAATTCCAATTGGCTGATAGAATTCTATCAGCCAATCGGAATCTAAGGGACGCCATCTTGGATGAAGTCACTTAAAGGTACCTTCATTCAGCTTTAGTCGTCGGATGAAGAGGATGCTCCGCGTCGGATGTCTTGAAGATGGACCCACTCCGCACCGGATGGATGAAGATAGAACATGCCATCTGGATGAAGATAGAAGATGCCGTCTGGATGAAGACTTCTGCCCGTCTGGAGGACCACTTCGCCCGGCTTGGATGAAGACTTCTCCCAGCTTCATTGAGGACTTCGGCCTTGCTTGGATGAAGACTTCTCCTGGTAAGTCGATCTTCAAGGGGTTAGTGTTAGGTTTTTTTAAGGGTGTAATTGGATGGGTTTTTTATTTTTAGGTTAGGGACTTTGGGCTGCAATAGAGCTAACTGCCCTTTTAAGGGCAATGCCCATCCAAATGCCTTTTTCAGGGTAATGGGGAGCTTAGTTTTTTTTTAGATAGTATTTTATTTGGGGGTTGGTTGTGTGGGTGGTGGGTTTTACTGTTGGGGGGGTTGTTTGTATTTTTTTACAGGTAAAAGAGCTGATTACTTTGGGGCAATGCCCCGCAAAAGGCCCTTTTAAGGGCTATTTGTAGTTTAGTTTAGGCTAGGGTTTTTTATTTTGGGGGGCTTTTTATTTTAATAGGGCTATTAGATTATGTGTAATTAGTTTAAATATCTGTAATTTGTTTATTATTTTCTGTAATTTAGTGTTTGTTTTTTGTACTTTAGCTAATTTAATTTAATTTAGGTAATTGTATTTAATTTAGTTAATTTATTTAATTATAGTGTAGTGTTATTGTAACTTAGGTTAGGTTTTATTTTACAGGTAAATTTGTATTTATTTTAGCTATGTAGTTATTAAATAGTTAATAACTATTTAGTAACTATTCTACCTAGTTAAAATAAATACAAACTTTCCTGTAAAATAAAAATAAACCCTAAGATAGATACAATGTAACTATTAGTTATATTGTAGCTATCTTAGGGTTTATTTTACAGATAAGTATTTAGTTTTAAGCAGGAATAATTTAGTTAATGATAGTAATATTTATTTAGATTTATTTAAATTATATTTAAGTTAGGGGGTGTTAGGGTTAGACTTAGGTTTAGGGGTTAATAACTTTAATATAGTGGCGGCGACGTTGGGGGCAGCAGATTAGGGGTTAATAAATAGTAGGTAGGTTGCGGCGACATTGAGGGTGGAAGATTAGGGGTTAATAAATAGTATGTAGGTGTCGGCGATGTCGGGGGCAGCAGATTAGGGGTTAATACATATAATGTAGGTGGCAGCGGTGTCCGGAGCTGCAGATTAGGGGTTAATAATTATAATGTAGGTGTTGGCGATGTCGGGGGTGGCAGATTAGTGGTTAATAAATATAATGTAGGTGTCGGCGATGTTGGGGGCCTCAGATTAGGGGTTAATAATTTTATTATAGTGTTTGCGATGCGGGAGGGCGTCGGTTTAAGGGTTAATAGGTAGTTTATGGGTGTTAGTGTACTTTTTAGCACTTTAGTTATGAGTTTTATGTTACGGCGTTGTACCATAAAACTTATAACTACTAACTTTTAAATGCGTTAGGACTCTTGGAGGTAGAGGGTGTACCACTCACTTTTTGGCCCACCAGGACAGACTCGTAATATCAGCGCTATGGAAGTCCCATAGAAAAAAAGACTTTACAAAGTTTACGTAAGTCGTTTTGCGGTAAGGGCAAAGAAGTGTGTGGTGACCCTAAACCTTCAAGATTCGTAATACCAGCGGGCAGAAAAAAAGCAGCGTTAGGACCTCTTAACGCTGCTTTTTTACCCTAACGTACAAAGTTTTTAAAAATTGATTTAAAGGGATATGGCATATGGCAAGCTGCAGGACTGGGAAGGGGTCGGAAGTGTATGTGTCTGTAGATATATGTATGTATGTGTATATATATATATATATATATATATATATATATATATATATATATATATATAGATCCGTATATAGAAGGGCACTCTCAGGATTTGTAAGTTCAGAAATGAGAAAAAAATGTATTTGTTACATCAACAAGGAATGGTCGACATGTGGGAAGTGTTTTTACATTAAAGGGACACTGAACCCAAATTTTTTCTTTTGTGATTCAGATAGGGCATGACATTTTAAGCAACTTTCTAATTTACTCCTATTATCAAATTGTCTTCATTCTCTTGGTATCTTTAGTTGAAATGCAAGAATGTATGTTTAGATGCCGGCCCATTTTTGGTGAATAACCTGGGTTGTTCTTGCTGATTGGTGGATAAATTCATCCACCAATAAAAAAGTGCTGTCCAGAGTACTAAACCAAAAAAGTTTAGATGCATTCTTTTTCACATAAAGATAGCAAGAGAACGAAGAAAATTTGATAATAGGAGTAAATTAGAAAGTTGCTTAAAATGTCATGCTCTATCTGAATCACAAAAGAAAAAAATGGGGGTTCAGTGTCCCTTTAATTTAATAAAATACCATAGTATATATCTAAGTGAAGCCAAGGTGACATTGTCAGCGTGCCCTACCTATAGAAGTTTATTATATGAGGCAGTAAGAACACTAAGCCATCTGACATTCTTTGGACTCTTATTCGAGAGCTAAAATATTGATTTTGACTTAAAGTGACTTAAAATGCTAAATGTTTCTTTCATAAAAAGAAAAAGGTAGAGCGTTACATTTTAAACAACTTTTTCATTTACTTCTATTATCAAATTTGCTTCATTTTCCTGGTTTCATTTTTTAAAGGAGCAACAATGCACTACCTGGAGCTAGCTGAACACACCAGGTGAGCCAATGACAAGAGGCATATATGTGCAGCCAAAAATCAGCCGCTAGCTCCCAGTAGTACATTGCTGCTCTTGAGGCTACCTAGGTATGCTTCTCAACAAATAATGTCAAGAGATCAAAGAAAATTCTCTACGAGAAGAAAATTGGAAAGTTGTTTAAAATTGCATGTTCAATCTGAATCATGTAAGATTAATTGTGACTTTACTGTCCTTTTAACTCAAACAATGTTAACGCACATTAGCGCTAATAATTTTTGTACTCCACTTGTAATCTAGCCCTTAATTTGCTTGTAGATCTCTTGCAATGCAGTGTTTCATTTCTTATGGATAAATAAAAACTTTCTCATCCATTTATATTGAAAGAAAAATGTCAGAATTGGTTATTAGAGAAAATGTATTATAAAACAATGGTGTATTATTAAAGAAAACAATAAATTATCCTGTTCTAATCCATCATAATTCCAATATGAAGTATCTTGTGTGGCTTTTTGCAGGTTTTTCAAATTTAAAACCATTTTATTCCATATTAAAATAAGAAACATTGCAATAATTCACTTATGACACGTTTTTAAAGGAATTATGAATATAGGCAAGTAGCTGCTAAGAATCCTTTCAAATGGACTGGATTCTCTCACTGGGAGGTTGATTTCTTCTGCTGCTTGAAATTTTTAAATGACAAAATAAAGGCACAGAGAGGTTGATGTCTGCTGATGCCTCTTGTTTACATATCTTGTAAAAAAAAAAATATATATATATATTTTTAATAATTTTTTTTAACATATTGTAAAGTGAAAGCAAAATATTTTTTATTAATGTCATACTTTAGATTCTAACTCAAACCTGTTCCAGAGTTTATGCTCCTACATGTAAATGTAGTCATTAAACTCTAGTCTACTAGTGTTAATACATAAAAAGTTCCAGGTTAGAAGGTTGAAACCATTTCTAGTTGTCCTTGTTTGCAGCTTCATGGGGAGACAGAGCATGGTATGAGGACTGATATGAGTATGCAACTTAGAGGATGCAGTGCCAGGGTCTGATCTGATGTGTGTATGTAAATGACAGAGGGGCTGCAGGACCAGAGATCTCATCTGACATCAATATATGATTGATAGAGGGGACTCCAGGGCCAGGGGTATGATCTCATGTGTATAAATGGCCAGGAGTTTGATCTAATTTGTGTATGCTATTGACAGAGAGGCTGCAGGGCTACAGATTTGATATGATGCATGTATTTCTCTTGTAAGGTGTATCCAGTCCATGGATCATCCATTACTTGTGGGATATTCTCCTTCCCAACAGGAAGTTGCAAGAGGATCACCCACAGCAGAGCTGCTATATAGCTCCTCCCCTAACTGCCATATCCAGTCATTCTCTTGCAACTCTCAACAAGCATGGAGGTAATAAGAGGAAAGTGGTGAAATGTAGCTGTTATCTTGCTTCAATCAAAAGTTTGTTATTTTTAAATGGTACCGGAGTTGTACTATTTTGTACCAGGCAGAAAAATAGAAGAATCTGCCTGTGATTTCTATGATCTTAGCAGGTTGTAACTAAGATCCATTGCTTTTCTCACACATGACTGAAGAGAGAGGTAACTTCAGCGGGGGAATGGCGTGCAGGTTATCCTGCTATGAGGTATGTGCAGTTAAGATTTTTTTCTAGAAGATGTGAATGCTAGAAAATGCTGCTGATACCAAATTTATGTAAGGTAAGCCTGAATACAGTGATTTAATAGCGACTGGTATGCTTACTTTCTGAGGTAATACTCTTTTATATTTACAATATAAAACGTTTGCTGGCATGTTTAAACGTTTTTATATTGACAGATGTGCTGCAGGGTCAGTGGTCAGATCTGATGTCTGCATGAGATTAAGAGAGGTCTTTCAGGGCTGGGGGTCTTATTTCATGATCGCATGTGATTGACAGAGGGGCTGCAGGGCCAGGGGTTTGATTTGATGAGCGTTTCTGACTGGCAGAGGAGCTGCAGGGCCAGGGGGATGGTTGATTTAATTAGATAATATGACTGACAGAGTGGCTGCAGGGCCAGGGGTTTGATTTGATTAGCGTTTCTGACTGGCAGAGGAGCTGCAGGGCCAGGGGCTTGGTTGATTTGATGAGATAATATGACTGACAGAGGGGCTGCAGGGCCAGGGGTTTGATTTGATTAGCGTTTCTGACTGGCAGAGGAGCTGCAGGGCCAGGGGCTTGGTTGATTTGATGAGATAATATGACTGACAGAGGGGCTGCAGGGCCAGGGGTTTGATTTGATTAGCGTTTCTGACTGGCAGAGGAGCTGCAGGGCCAGGGGCTTGTTGATTTGATGAGATAATATGACTGACAGAGGGACTGCAGGGCCAGGGGTTTGATTTGATTAGCGTTTCTGACTGGCAGAGGAGCTGCAGGGCCAGGGGCTTGGTTGATTTGATGAGATAATATGACTGACAGAGGGGCTGCAGGGCCAGGGGTTTGATTTGATTAGCGTTTCTGACTGACAGAGTGGATGCAGGGCCAGGGGTTTGATTTGATTAGCGTTTCTGACTGGCAGAGGAGCTGCAGGGCCAGGGGCTTGGTTGATTTGATGAGATAATATGACTGACAGAGGGGCTGCAGGGCCAGGGGTTTGATTTGATTAGCGTTTCTGACTGGCAGAGGAGCTGCAGGGCCAGGGGCTTGGTTGATTTGATGAGATAATATGACTGACAGAGGGGCTGCAGGGCCAGGGGTTTGATTTGATTAGCGTTTCTGACTGGCAGAGGAGCTGCAGGGCCAGGGGGTGGGTTGATTTGATGAGATAATTTGACTGACAGAGGGACTGCATGTCCAGAGGTTTGATTTGATGGTCATTTTTCTTCCTATTTTTTTTTTTATAATATTGAATACTTTTCTTTATTAAACATGATTGGAAAGAAATGAGGTTGTCATCATAACATATTGCCAACCCCTGATATAACATAATGTGTATTTCATAGATCTATAACATAACAACCCAGGAAGGTTCTCCTCTAATAAAAGTCTCCACTGGTCTATTTCCTATATTTCCTAGCAAGAAGTTCTCACTAAGCCAATCATTTTATTCTGATTTTGAATAACTGTACCTGTATTAAACAAGTGTACCTGTGAAATATAAATAAAATTATGACTACATGTTCAGACACCAGGGATTTAAACCTTGATATTATGTAAAAACATTTTCTTAATTCAATATGATACTAATATTTTACAAAAGCAGATCCTTACTCTTCCATTGTTTAACATTGTTTATTCAGTATTCTTACTTTAAGAGGAACTCTTAGATAAACTACGTGTTCCCATATCTGAAGATTGAACATTAATGAAATAGCATAACAAGGGCATGAGTAAACTACCACTCCTAATAAAACCTTGTTACCTTTTCTGTCTCCATGACAAGTAGATTATTGTTGACAGCAATCAGTAGTGTCCACTCCAGTCTGATAATCTAAGCCAGTAAAGTGTTGATTCAGACTTAAGTCAACACGTTATCTCTTCAAAAGGACAGTGGAGCAACATTGTGTATGACACCCATTCTTTTTTAACTGATAGAGGCTTAAGTAAGTTATTCTTTGTAATTAAGTTGATCAAACATGTGAGGCTTAAACGCATCAACCTTGGCTAATAAATAAAACCGCAATCAGCTACTATGCAAATATAACTGCAACGTCCATTCCTCATCTTAAGTATAGAGACTAGAGTACAACATTTTAGGATATTTTTAAATGAACTACCATTATCATATTTTGCACAGCGCAGTCTTTTTAAATGCACCAGCTTCTACTGAACATGTGAGTTAACAGTGTATACATATATGAGTCTGATTGGCTGATGGCTGTCACATGATACAGGGGCCAGTAAATTGCATTAAAATTTGAAAATTGTCAGAAAAAAAATCTGCTAATTTAAAATTTAGAGTTAGTGCTGTTTCATTGTATTTTTATTATTCACTTCTTGATTAGGTATTTCTGCTGTAATTAATGGACCTCTAATTTTTTTCTAATGTATCAGGTAGATTGTAGGAAAAATTATATAAAAAAAAAAAATAGCACAAATACACAAAAAATTGTTGTGCCTATTAAACAGTAATTAAACATTTTTAATATTCTTTGTATAGAAAAGCTGTTTTAATTGATATAAAATAAAATGCATGTCTATGCAGAACTCATTTCTGGGGATCAATTGCTCATTGGCTGTTAATGACAACTTCACAACTCTGTCTTTCTGTCATCAAGAATAATGTAGAATCTTGCATTTCTAGCAGATGGTTACATTTTTTAACCAAAGCATTTTAATGCTGTCAAAACTTTTTCAACCCATCCTATATTTTCAATAGATATTGCAGTGTGCTATCAGCATGCACATTTTACAGGTGCTGAGTTACATGTTGCACTCAGTGGGGATTTAGCTGGGTGTATGCGCAGCACCCTCGTTGAGCATGTGCTGCCAAGCGGCTCTGTTTTCTTACTGAAATTTCCTTTTTGCTCACTGCTTTCCTGTCCTCTCTGCATCTCGGGGGCAGTGGGAATGGTTGCATAGGGGTATCAAAAATATCCTGCCTGGCTCCCCATGCCGACAAGCGAGAAGAGAGCTCCTAGAGCAGAGATGAGAGATTAATAAGACTAAGGTACGGGATCAGTTTAGTGTCCTGTTTTCCCTCTTCTTTTTACAAAGAAATTATTTGAGGATTTTAAGAAAATTTAAGAGACAAAAGTAAGATAAATATAAATATCTTTATAGGGACCTTTTCAATAGCAGCTGCGCAGATTGCTTTGCCACAGAAAGCAAAATCACAAATAAGAGGCCTCCGAAAGTGCAAGTGAGACAAAATGCTCATGTCAGCACATTCGATAACGATTCCACACTGCACAGAAGTGTTTGCTGACTTTGCTGGTCAGATGGCAAAAGGTTCCATTACCTCTTCAGACAATGTTGATATTTCATTTTTTTATTTTTATGTTTAATGCCTCATTTTGAAGGTTTTATTTCGCTGAGGTAGAGAAGCATAAAAAGGCTAACACACAACAGCATCAACCTTAATTCAACTTTTTATTGACATTTTGTTAGCCCCCCCGCCAAATTTTAAGTTTAAAATGTAATGGGTTTTGAGACCTGAGGTAAACATTTATCATTCATAAGTTTGTATAACAAGTCACATGAAAGATTTAGACAATACATATGAAACAAAGGTTTTAAAATGAAAATAAGGTTTTGTGGAATATAAAATAGTCTGTTTATTTCTGTAATAAAATAAATAAAATTAAGAAGTTTGCGGTTTTAAACCAAATACGGGTAGAAAACCCTTTATCCAAACTGCTTGGGACTGGAAAAGGTTTGGATTTCGGAATAGTTTGGATTTTGGAATATTTGCACAGTTTGGAGAGGGGATGTGACCACCAAGTATAAACAAGAATATCTTATGTCATTTAAACAATATTTACATGTCAGTATACAGATTATATATTTAACCTAAAGGTAGTTTTATATCATATTTATACATCATATTTATACACAGCACCCTCAGACAGACAGTACTGTAATCAGACAGGTAATATGTATATTATATAATACAGCTTATACATGTAACTAAATGTAGTTTTATATCATGTTTATACACAGCACCCTCAGACAGACAGTACAGTACTCTAATCAGACAGGTAATATTTATATGTTATTATGCAGCTTATACATGTAACCTAAAGGTACTTTTATATCATGCTTATACACAGCACCCTCAGTACTGTAATTAGACTGTTAATATTTATATCACATAATACAGCTTATACATGTAACCCAAAGGTAGTTTTATATCACGTTTATACACAGCACCATCAGACACACAGTACAGTACTGTAATCAGACAGGTAATATTTATTTGTTATATAATACAGCTTATACATGTAACTAAATGTAGTTTTATATCATGCTTATACACAGCACCCTCAGACAGACAGTACAGTACTGTAATCAGACAGGTAATATTTATTTGTTATATAATACAGCTTATACATGTAACCTAAAGGTAGTTTTATATCATGCTTATACACAGCACCCTCAGACAGACAGTACTGTAATCAGACAGGTAATATTTATATGTTATATAATACAGCTTATACATGTAACCTAAAGGTAGTTTTATATCATGTTTATACACAGCACCCTCAGACAGGCAGTACAGTACTGTAATCAGACAGGTAATATGTATATGTTATATAATACAGCTTATACATGTAACCTAAAGGTAGTTTTATATCATGTATATACATAGCACCCTCAGACAGACAGTACAGTACTCTAATCAGACAGGTAATATTTATATATTATATAATACAGCTTATACATGTAACCTAAAGGTAGTTTTATATCATATTTATACACAGCACCCTCAGACAGACAGTACAGTACTTTAATCAGACAGGTAATATTTACATGTTATATAATACAGCTTATACATGTAACCTAAAGGTAGTTTTATATCATGTATATACATAGCACCCTCAGACAGACAGTACAGTGCTGTAATCAGACAGGTAATATTTATATGTTATATAATACAGCTTATACATGTAACCTAGCGGTAGTTTTATATCATGCTTATACATAGCACCCTCAGGCAGACAGTACAGTACTGTAATCAGACAGGTAATATTTATATATTATATAATACAGCTTATACATGTAACTAAATGTAGTTTTATATCATGCTTATACATAGCACCCTCAGACAGACAGTACAGCATTTTAATCAGACAGGTAATATTTATATGTTATATAATACAGCTTATACATGTAACCTAAAGGTAGTTTTATATCATGTTTATACACAGCACCCTCAGACAGACAGTACAGTACTGTAATTAGACAGGTAATATTTAATATTACATAATACAGCTTATACATGTAACCTAGCGGTAGTTTTATATCATGCTTATACATAGCACCCTCAGACATACAGTACAGCATTTTAATCAGACAGGTAATATTTATAGGTTATATAATACAGCTTACACATGTAACCTAAAGGTAGTTTTATATCATGTTTATACACAGCACCCTCAGACAGACAGTACTGTAATCAGACAGGTAATATTTATATGTTATATAATACAGCGTATACATGTAACCTAAAGGTAGTTTTATATCATGTTTATACACAGCACCCTCAGACATACAGTACAGTACTGTAATCAGACAGGTAATATTTATATTACATAATACAGCTTATACATGTAACCTAAAGGTAGTTTTATATCATGTTTATATACAGCACCCTCAGACAGACAGTACTGTAATCAGACAGGTAATATATATATGTTATATAATACAGCTTATACATGTAACCTAAAGGTAGTTTTATATCATGTTTATACACAGCACCCTCAGACATACAGTAAAGTACTGTAATCAGACAGGTAATATTTATATGTTAGTATACAGCTTATACATGTAACCTAAAGGTAGTTTTATATCATGTTTATACACAGCACCCTCAGACAGACAGTACTGTAATCAGACAGGTAATATTTATATGTCAGTATACAGCTTATACATGTAATATAAAGGTAGTTTTATATCATGTTTATACACAGCACCCTCAGACAGACAGTACTGTAATCAGACAGGTAATATTTATATGTTATATAATACAGCTTATACATGTAACCTAAAGTTAGTTTTATATCATGTTTATACACCGCACCCTCAGACAGACAGTACAGTAATCAGACAGGTAATATTTATATGTTATTATACAGCTTATATATGTAACCTAAATGTAGTTTTATATCATGTTTATACACAGCACCCTCAGACAGACAGTACAGTACTGTAATCAGACAGGTAATATGTATATTACATAATACAGCTTATACATGTAACCTAAAGGTAGTTTTATATCATGCTTATACATAGCACCCTCAGACAAACAGTACAGTACTGTAATCAGACAGGTAATATTTATATGTTATATAATACAGCTTATACATGTAACCTGAAGGTAGTTTATATCACATTTATACACAGCACCCTCAGACAGACAGTACAGTACTGTAATCAGACAGGTAATATTTATATGTTATATAATACAGCTTATACATGTAACTAAATGTAGTTTTATATCATGTTTATACACAGCACCTTCAGACAGACAGTACAGTACTGTAATCAGACAGGTAATATTTATATGTTATATAATACAGCTTATGCATGTAACCTAAAGGTAGTTTTATATCATGTTTATACACAGCACCCTCAGACATACAGTACAGTACTGTAATCAGACAGGTAATATTTATATGTTACATAATACAGCTTATACATGTAACCTAAAGGTAGTTTTATATCATGTTTATACACAGCACCCTCAGGCAGACAGTACAGTACTGTATTCAGACAGGTAATATTTATATGTTATATAATACAGCTTATACATGTAACTAAATTTAGTTTTATATCATGTTTATACACAGCACCCTCAGACAGACAGTACAGTACTGTAATCAGACAGGTAATATTTATATGTTATATAATACAGCTTATATTTGTAACCTAAAGGTAGTTTTATATCATGTTTATACACAGCACCCTCAGACAGACAGTACAGTACTGTAATCAGACAGGTAATATTTATATGTTACATAATACAGCTTATACATGTAACTAAAGGTAGTTTTATATCATGTTTATACACAGCACCCTCAGGCAGACAGTACAGTACTGTATTCAGACAGGTAATATTTATATGTTATATAATACAGCGTATACATGTAACTAAATGTAGTTTTATATCATGTTTATACACAGCACCCTCAGACAGACAGTACAGTACTGTAATCAGACAGGTAATATTTATATGTTATATAATACAGCTTATACATGTAACCTAAAGGTAGTTTTATATCACGTTTATACACAGCACCCTCAGACATACAGTACTGTACTGTACTGTAATCAGTCAGGTAATATTTATATGTTATATAATACAGCTTATACATGTAACTTAAAGGTAGTTTTATATCATGTTTATACACAGCACCCTCAGACAAACAGTACAGTAATCAGACAGGTAATATTTATATGTTATATAATACAGCTTATACATGTAACTAAATGTAGTTTTATATCATGTTTATACACAGCACCCTCAGACAGACAGTACAGTACTGTAATCAGACAGGTAATATTTATATGTTATATAATACAGCTTATACATGTAACCTAAAGGTAGTTTTATATCATGTTTATACATAGCACCCTCAGACAGACAGTACAGTACTGTAATCAGTCAGGTAATATTTATATGTTATATAATACAGCTTATACATGTAACCTAAAGGTAGTTTTATATCATGTTTATACACAGCACCATCAGACAAACAGTACAGTAATCAGACAGGTAATATTTATATGTTATATAATACAGCTTATACATGTAACTAAATGTAGTTTTATATCATGTTTATACACCGCACCCTTCAGACAGACAGTACAGTAATCAGACAGGTAATATTTATATGTTATATAATACAGCTTATACATGTAACCTAAAGGTAGTTTTATATCATGTTTATACATAGCACCCTCAGACAGACAGTACAGTACTGTAATCAGACAGGTAATATTTATATGTTATATAATACAGCTTATACATGTAACTAAATGTAGTTTTATATCATGTTTATACATAGCACCCTCAGACAGACAGTACAGTACTGTAATCAGACAGGTAATATTTATATGTTATATAATACAGCTTATACATGTAACCTAAAGGTAGTTTTATATCACGTTTATACACAGCACCCTCAGACATACAGTACTGTACTGTAATCAGTCAGGTAATATTTATATGTTATATAATGCAGCTTATACATGTAACCTAAAGGTAGTTTTATATCATGTTTATACACAGCACCCTCAGACAGTACAGTACTGTTATCAGACAGGTAATATTTATATGTTATATAATGCAGCTTATACATGTAACCTAAAGGTAGTTTTATATCATGTTTATACACAGCACCCTCAGACAGTACAGTACTGTAATCAGACAGGTAATATTTATATGTTATATAATGCAGCTTATACATGTAACCTAAAGGTAGTTTTATATCATGTTTATACATAGCACCCTCAGACAGACAGTACTGTAATCAGACAGGTAATATTTATATGTTATATAATACAGCTTATACATGTAACCTAGCGGTAGTTTTATATCATGCTTATACATAGCACCCTCAGACATACAGTACAGCATTTTAATCAGACAGGTAATATTTATAGGTTATATAATACAGCTTCCACATGTAACCTAAAGGTAGTTTTATATCATGTTTATACACAGCACCCTCAGACAGACAGTACTGTAATCAGACAGGTAATATTTATATGTTATATAATACAGCGTATACATGTAACCTAAAGGTAGTTTTATATCATGTTTATACACAGCACCCTCAGACAGACAGTACAGTACTGTAATCAGACAGGTAATATTTATATTACATAATACAGCTTATACATGTAACCTAAAGGTAGTTTTATATCATGTTTATATACAGCACCCTCAGACAGACAGTACTGTAATCAGACAGGTAATATATATATGTTATATAATACAGCTTATACATGTAACCTAAAGGTAGTTTTATATCATATTTATACACAGCACCCTCAGACATACAGTAAAGTACTGTAATCAGACAGGTAATATTTATATGTTAGTATACAGCTTATACATGTAACCTAAAGGTAGTTTTATATCATGTTTATACACAGCACCCTCAGACAGACAGTACTGTAATCAGACAGGTAATATTTATATGTCAGTATACAGCTTATACATGTAATATAAAGGTAGTTTTATATCATGTTTATACACAGCACCCTCAGACAGACAGTACTGTAATCAGACAGGTAATATTTATATGTTATATAATACAGCTTATACATGTAACCTAAAGTTAGTTTTATATAATGTTTATACACCGCACCCTCAGACAGACAGTACAATAATCAGACAGGTAATATTTATATGTTATTATACAGCTTATATATGTAACCTAAATGTAGTTTTATATCATGTTTATACACAGCACCCTCAGACAGACAGTACAGTACTGTAATCAGACAGGTAATATGTATATTACATAATACAGCTTATACATGTAACCTAAAGGTAGTTTTATATCATGCTTATACATAGCACCCTCAGACAAACAGTACAGTACTGTAATCAGACAGGTAATATTTATATGTTATATAATACAGCTTATACATGTAACCTGAAGGTAGTTTATATCACATTTATACACAGCACCCTCAGACAGTACAGTACTGTAATCAGACAGGTAATATTTATATGTTATATAATGCAGCTTATACATGTAACCTAAAGGTAGTTTTATATCATGTTTATACACAGCACCCTCAGACAGTACAGTACTGTAGTCAGACAGGTAATATTTATATGTTATATAATGCAGCTTATACATGTAACCTAAAGGTAGTTTTATATCATGTTTATACATAGCACCCTCAGACAGACAGTACTGTAATCAGACAGGTAATATTTATATGTTATATAATACAGCTTATACATGTAACCTAAAGGTAGTTTTATATCATGTTTATACACAGCACCCTCAGACAGTACAGTACTGTAATCAGACAGGTAATATTTATATGTTATATAATGCAGCTTATACATGTAACCTAAAGGTAGTTTTATATCATGTTTATACATAGCACCCTCAGACAGACAGTACTGTAATCAGACAGGTAATATTTATATGTTATATAATACAGCTTATACATGTAACCTAAAGGTAGTTTTATATCATGTTTATACATAGCACCCTCAGACAGACAGTACTGTAATCAGACAGGTAATATTTATATGTTATATAATACAGCTTATACATGTAACCTAAAGGTAGTTTTATATCATTTAATAATTGTGTACACATAGTAACATCATAAAGGTAATAGTTGTTATTTTAAATACATATAGACTATTATTTGCCTTTTAGAACTCAAAAACCAAACCAAAGACACAGGCACAAAAGACTTTAACATACACGTGGAAAAAATCGCCGTTTTTGATAATTTTATTTTTTTTAAAACCATTAAATTAAAAAGTTTTGATTTCAGAATAAGTTTGGATTTTGGAATTTCCGGATTTAGTAGGTTAGCACCTGTATCTTTTTTTATGTGTACTTTGATTTAACATATTTTTACTGAAGGATCTCTGTTTCATATCCTTTAAAGTGAAGGTCAATTTTGACGAATTAGTGCCTGGTTTTTAATTAAAAACAAGGGCACTTTAATTAATCAAAATTGACATTTCAAGCGTTTTCTTCAAAAACTTACTTTTTAAACCTGAAAGCTGCTCCATCGATTCCCCCGGCCGTCGGAAGCCTCTGCTAAATTCAGAAATGACTAATCCGGCTTACTCCAATCACGGCGTTCCCCCCGGGGGGATCATGGCCTGAGGGAACTCCATGATTGTATGAAACAGGATTCGTCATTTTGGACCCGCGAAGAGGACTTGCGACGGGTGGAGGAAGCACTGCAGCGGTTCTCAGGCTTAAAAGGTAAGTTTTTGAAGAAAACCCTTGAAATGTTTTTTGATGAATTAAAGTGTCATTGTTTTTAATAGGATTATTAAAAACTGGGCACTAAGTCGTCAAAATTGACCTTCACTTTAAAGGGATAAGGTGAATGACAAGGAAACAGGAGTTAAGAAGCAGCGGTCTTAAGACCGCTACTCCTTAACTCGTCCCCCACCTTTGAGGCAGCGGTCAGCAATCCGCCCCTACTAGCAGCCGACTGGCCGCGAATGTGCAAGGGGCAGCATTGCACAAGCATTTCTAGTGATGTGTGGCTACAGCGGATCATGTCCGCTCACACTTTAATAAATCGGCCCCTTAATCTCGGAACTCCAAAATCATACAAAATTTGCCAAACAAAATGGCAGTTTAAATGTTTTTAACAATTGCATTTTGTACGCAATATAGTGGTTAACTGCTTACATCCAGTATACTTATATATAAAAAAATAAAAAAATAAATAGAATAACTTTATGGGGTATATTTATTAATGTGCGAGCGGACATGATATGGTGTAGCGTATCATGTCCGCTGCACATCGATAAATGATACATTTATTATTGTCCCAGCAGTTCTTGTGAAATGCTTGTGCAATGCCGCCCCCTGCAGATTCGCAGCCAATCGGCCACTAGCAGGGGGTGTCAATCAACCCGATCGTATTCGATCGGTTTGATTTCTGTCCGCCGCCTCAGAGCAGGCAGACAAGTTATGGAGCAGCGGTCTTGATAAATCGGCCCCTATGTCTCTTTATATCTCTTTTTAAAGGGCAATTTGGTAAACATATTAACCCCTTCACTTTCAGCCAGGTCTGCAATGCACTCTTACCAAGGGGTTAAAGCCAAAAAGTAGTTTCCTTGAGAAGAATGTATTTTATTGAGTTTTAATGATTTTTATCAAGCTTTCTGAACGTCTTTTTTTCTCTTTTTTCCTTTGTCATTTATTATTGGCTCACCACGATAGCGTATAGCCGATGCCCACAGTGATAGCAACTAGTAACAGCAAGAAGTTTGTAGCTAAAAGCTACCCTGCCGTTTACTGCCTACAATTGATCTTGTGCCATGCCTTTTAATGGCAAGCTCATTCAGTTCCTTTTCTTTGTCTTTCTTTCATCCCTAAGGGATAATTGCATTGAGGTTGTATATGCACCCACATTGGCATATTACATGTCTCTGCTAATTCTATAGTTACATTTTCCGTAATCAAGTCGCAGATGTGAAAAACCTGCCGAGTATTAACAGGCTTTTAAGACACTTTATATTTTTATATACTTCAGACGGAGAAAACGATGTCCTATGGTTTCTTGCTGCAGTGAGATCAGTTTTTTTCTTATTTGAAATAAAAGTCAAGGGTTCGTATTAAAAAATAGCTGTAATGACAATAGAAATAAAAAAAGAGAATATGTGACATTTACAGAGTGTTTCTCAGAAGGTCTTTATATCCCATTAGTGCCTTTTCAACATTTAAAGTCTGAATTTTCTTGAATAACAGTGCACTAAAACTACAATACACACTCACATCCCAATAGTGATTGCTGCTCACTTAAATTATTTATTTCAATTACCCCATCTATTAAAGGGACAGGAAACAATTTAAGTTTGTAATATAAAAAATGTTAAATGATGCATAGCAAAAAAAAAAAAAAATTCATGATTCATAGGGGCCCATTCATGATTCATGATTCATAGGGAGCTGCTGGTGCAGTGTTAAATGCGGAGAGCATATTGCTCTCCGCATTTAGCGAGGTGTTGCGGACCTGATCCGCACTGTCGGATCAGGTCTGCAACACCTTTGATAAATAGAGGCCATGATATAGAACATGCAGTTTTAAGAGAGTTCCCAATTTACTTCTATTATCGAATTTTCCACGGCCTTTTTATATGCACACTTTCTGAGGAACCAGCTAATAAAAGCATGTGCAAAAGTTCATAGTGCATACGTATATGAGTCTGTCATTGGCTGATGGCTGTCATATGATATAGGAATAAAAGACATTTTGAAATTGGACAGATAAAAATCTATTGCACATTTAAAATAAAGAGTAAAAGCTATGTTCTTTTCTTTTTATTATGCACTTGTTGATTATGCAATTGGACTGTATTTAAAAGGGACCAGAAAATACTGTAGATTTGCATAATCAACAAATGCATGATAAAAAGACAATGCAGTAGCACTTAGGGGCCCAATTATCAAAGTGCCGACGGACATCAATAAATGCTGACAGCATACGCTGTCGGCATTTATCATTGCACAAGCATTTCTCGTGAAATGCTTGTGCAATACCGACCCCTGTACATTCGCGGCAGGGGATGTCAATCAACCCGATCGTATCCGATCGGGCTGATTGCTGTCCGCCGCCTCAGAGGTAGCGGACGAGTTAAGGAGTAGTGGTCTTAAGGTCGCTGTTTCTTAACTCCTGTTTCCAGTGAACCTGAAATCTCTCATGGAAACAGCTGCATTCAGCTCCATTCGGGCCTTGATAAATCGGCCCCTTAGTCTGAACTTCAAATGAATAGTAGATTTTTGTTTTTACAAATTTCAAAGTTATGTCTATTTCCACTCCCCCCCCCTGTATCATGTGACAGCCATCAGCCAATCACAAATGCATATACGTGAATTCTTGCACATGCCCAGTAGGAGCTGAGGACTCAATAAGTGTAAATATAAAAAGACTGTGCACATTCTGTTAATGGAAGTAAATTGGAAAGTTGTTTAAAATTACATGCTGTATCTGAATCATGAACGTTTAATTTTGCTTTAACAGGAAGACAAAAGTTCAGAATGTTCAGGGATCTCTCACATAAATTGTTCACAGGTATGTGACACAGTACTAGGAGTCTAGGACTGACAGGATAATAAAGACTGTAATTGGCTGTAATTGTCAAGTGATACAAGTTGCACACAATATACAGTTACAGGTCAAAGTCCTCATATATTACTACCAGATTGTAAGGATTCCCCTACCTGAGTACAGGTGAGTCAGCCACAGTGAGTGAACAGCATACCAGCACAGGCAGTGCATTACAATATGCACGGAAAGGTCACTTAAAGTGACACTCAAGTCAGATATTTCCATTATCAAATTTTCACAGTCTTTTTATATTCACACTTTCTGGGTAAAAAGATCCTATTGAGCATGTGCACACGCTCACAGGGTATACGTATACTAGTCTGTAATTGGCTGATGGCTGTCACATGATACAGGGGGTCAGAAAATGGGAGGAAAAATAAATTAGTCAGACTACTTATTTGAAATTCAGAGCAGGTTTTAAATCATTGTCTATTTATTATTCATTAATGAATTATGCAATTCTACTGCATTGAGTGGTCCTGAACTGATTTCTGTGATACATTGAATAAAGAATGGGCAAGCCGCTGATGAGTAGCCATTGGCAATGCTCTAGGTACCTCCAGGGTACATGCACCATAGTAGCACACAAAACGAGTACGGCACTGCAAGGAGTAAAATGTATTAATGCACTTCTAAAAAAAACACGTTGCAAAGCAGACATGAATGGCTTCCAAGTGCGGTCTGGCTGAGGTGATTGAATCGATTAGATTCAGTGCTATACATGCACCCCGGGCTGGTATAGGGGAGGCTCGTGCACTTATGTTGTATAGCGTATAGCTGCTTGGAGCCACAGCGTGTGTGTGGCGGTACTAGATTGTACTGCACATAGTGCCAGATAACACATCCGGGACATCTGCCCAACAGGGAAGGCTTGATGTAGAGGAGAAACAGGAGTCAGACCCCCATCCTTTAACAATCCTGATAGATCCATTTACTTAGAAAGTTTACTATGGAGCACATTCTAGCCCATCAGTGTTCTAAGCCATTCCAGTCCATCAGAAAAGCTGCCTTACGATTCTGGTTAAACATGCTATTGCTTTTTATTTGTATGGTTATGCAATTCTACTGCATTTAATTGTCCTTTAATCCTTTCAAGTTAAAAGCTCATTCTATGAAGTATGCGGGTTCCATTCATTCTGACACAGGATGTATTGCAAAGATAATTGAGAAAAGAAAAGCTCAGTAGAGGAGCAGTCTGGGTTGGGGAAAGGGACAGCTCTTGTGTCAGCCATTTTTAGAATGTTTTCATAGCGGGTATTTAAATTCACTTTTTATTAAAGGGACACTGTACCCAAAAAATTTCTTTCGTGATTCAGATTGAGCATGAAATTTTAAACAACTTTCTAATTTACTCCTATTATCAAATTTTCTTCATTCTCTTGGTATCTTTATTTGAAATGCAAGAATGTAAGTTTAGATGCCGGCCCATTTTTGGTGAACAACCTGGGTTGTCCTTGCTGATTGGTGGATAAATTCATCCACCAATAAAAAAGTGCTGTCCAGAGTACTGAAACCAAAAAAAAAGCTTAGATGCCTTCTTTTTCAAATAATGATAGCAAGAGAACGAAGAAAAAATGATAATAGGAGTAAATTAGAAAGTTGCTTAAAATTGCATGATCTTTCTGAATTACAAAAGAAAAAAATTGGGTTCAGTGTCCTTTTAAAGACAGGCTCCATGCTACAGAGAATGAATAACGTTTAAAAGGACAGTCTACACCAGAATTGTTATTGTTTTAAAAGATAGATAATCCCTTGTTTACCCATTCCCTAGTTTTGCATAACCAACACAGTTATATTTATATATTTTTACCTCTG
Source organism: Bombina bombina (assembly GCF_027579735.1). Taxonomy (NCBI): domain Eukaryota; kingdom Metazoa; phylum Chordata; class Amphibia; order Anura; family Bombinatoridae; genus Bombina; species Bombina bombina. The sequence continues at coordinate 84,712,238 of NC_069500.1, read as the reverse complement.
TGATTATCTTGTACCTAAGCCTCTGCAGACTGCCCCTTTATTTCAGTTCTTTTGACAGACTTGCAGTTTAGCTAATCAGTGATGGCTCCCAGGTAACTTCACGTGCACGAGCACAGTGTTATCTATATGAAAAACATGAACTAACACCCTCTAGTGGTGAAAAACCTGTTAAAATGCATTCAAGGTCTAAGAAATTAGCATATGAACATCCTAGGTTAAGCTTTCAACTAAGAATACCAAGAGAACTAAGAAAAATTGGTGATAAAAGTAAATTGGAAAATTGTTTAAAATTACATGCCCTATCTGAATCATAAAAGGTTTTTTTTGGACTAGACTGTCCCTTTAAATTCGTTATAGCAAAATGAGTTTGCTGTCATATTTTTGTTACAAACATACCATTCCTGGCAAATTATTCTACAAAACTGTAGAAACTGTTAATAATTTCAGAAGATAACAATGGGATAAATGACATCTATAAATATACATAGTAGAATCCAGTGCCAATGTTGTTAATAATTAATGAATTTGTGCATGAAAATTATTTCTGCTAATAAAATTTCAGGAATACGTTATTGTTCTGGAGAGTATGGCAGAGATTTCATCAATGTATTTATTAACCTTATCTGGTTTGTTCTCATCACTGACTGCGCTTTGTATACTAAGACCCATGGGACGGTAAACATATCCTTGCACTTTACCTTTTTAACCTCCTTTTAACCTTTGTCTTTGGGCTCCTAGCAACTTTCAAAATCTAAGAACACAGAAGCTGAACAAGAGAGAGATATTGATTAGATCTGGTTAGTAGTCATTATAGCATAAGGAAAAAGAGAAGTGTGATTCCCAAACCATTAACTCAGAACAAATAATATCTGTCATGTGTAGCGTAATCAAGGCGAAGCATACAGAAAGCACACAGAGAACAACTTAAAATTAGTTTATAACTGTTTTATATTATATTGTTGAATACGTTGAAGTTTTATTGTTTTTGTGAGTGTGTATTGTAGTGATATTGCTTTAGTAAAGGTGAGATAATATAATCAATAATCACTAGTGCAGGAGAAATATAATGATGCCCCAAAAGAATAGATACAACTTGAAAGTTGCCCAGGAAGTTCATGGGTTGCGTGAGAAGGGCTAGGGGTATCAGGGCAATGAGAACTGTTGTTTATGGAAACATGAAGTAATGTCCACATCACACATAGTTTAGAAATATATGATACTTGCTAATGGGGTGCAGGAACTGTATTGCTTTCTCCAGGTTCACCAGTGACTGAGGCTGTAAGTGAGTACAGAAACAAATGAGTGTTGCATAAAATGTTGCAGTGGTTGCCGAGTTGGAATATCTACAGTAAAAGCAGAGGGTAGTAGCATAGGATTCTTAGTAATACCAGAAAAAGATGTGGGCTGCTCTTTGAGAGTAGTGACAGTTGTGAAACACGTGATTACTGTTTTAGAATTTGTAGAGACTGTGTAAGTTAAAATAAATCAAATATCTATTTTTAGATAGATTTAAATAAAGTATGTTCTAACTTTTTTCATTAAAACTATGTATTTATTTTTACAGTAGTCAGAGGTGCAAGAACTTCATGTATGTCAACAATAGCCTCAAACAGCTTTCAAGTAATAAAGCAAAACATTACTAAATGTATAACTGTGGTTTGTTACAATGCTTTAATGACTTCCCCAACTTACCACCTACAGATTTTGTTTTGTAAAGTTTGATGCATAGTTACCAAGAACAACATTTGGATTGTTTTAGTATATAGCCTCACTCTTTCCCATAAATGGAGAAATCTCTTAGACCTGGTTTATGTTTAGATAAGGTTTTTCCATCCATAGTGGAGGTCTGAGTATTTTTGGACTTTATAAAGTCTGTGTCAAGTCTAATTGTTTAGGTTATTTAGCTAATTAAGCTGCCGTAAACAACTTTTAGATAGACAAAGCTCAACATATAGAATAAAAAAGAAATAATCCTTATTGTAACTTAACCCCTCTAAAATTAACCCCTGCTACTGCTGTCCCAGTCCTGAAAATCAAAATGAATCTTAACAAGTGCAATTAACCCTATGTTTGAGCCACGTCCAATGTAATTAGCCTTAGTGAAAACTTTGACCAGTAGAATAAACCCTAAGCACAATCAGAGTATCATCATAATAACTCCAACACCCAATAGAACCTCCATGCAACCCTTCTCACTACAAACAAAATCCTTCTACATATAAATCAAATCGAAAACATGAAGGACATTTTATAGAATAAATAAAGAATATAAAAAAAGGATCCAAAACCCAAAAATGTTCTTGAAGGAGCAGCAATGCACTCCTGAGAACTAGCTAAGCACATCAGGTGGTTTAATGACAGGGGGCATATATTTGTAGAAACCAATCAGTAACTAGCTGCCAGCAGTGCATTGCTACTACTGAAATTAGGTATGACCCCTTTTAATTAGAGCAGCGGGCGGCCACATGCGTCTATGGAAATTAGCAGGTGCTGCAAAAGACAGACTTTGACAATCCACGTGGAGGAATGCCGAAGCAGGAGTTTGGCGCTAGATCACTGTTAGGTAAGTACCTGGCAGTAACAGACCTAATTTCATATATAACTAACAATTAAAGGATGCCAATTTTAGTTATATCACCCCATACTTTCACAGACCAATAATGTTAAAATTTTCTGGTCTTTCCTAGCCATAGAGTTAAGAAAAACACCAATATGTTTGGTATCTCTACACTCAGGAGACATTAATTAGTCTCATTTACACCATTTTACTTTTTAATCTGTTTTGTCATTTTAGATTATTTATGATATGTACCCTTTAATGTCTTATGAGGGTCGAATGAGTGAGACAGGACCACAAGGGCTTGTGAATGCAGCTTTATAAACAAGAGCCTTAAAATAGTATTAGTAACTCTGAAATCAAGAATTAAAGGGCCATAATACCCAAATGTTTAAACACTTGAAAGTGATGCAGCATAGCTGTAAAAAGCTGACTAGAAAATATCTCCTGAACATCTCTATGTAAAAAAGAAAGATATTTTACCTCAAAAGTTCCTCAGTAGCCACCTCCCACTGTAAAGGATTTCTAAGCAGCATTTTAGTGCGTCTGTCCTGGGACAGCTGAAAGGATGAGTCTCGTGAACTCTCATATTATTTCACCAATCAGGTAAAGGAAGCTTACTATGAAATCTCATGAGAGTTAAGTCAAATCTCATGAGATCACAGTAAGAGTTCATGACCTCAGCACTGCTGATGCTGATTGGCTACTGTTCATTTCTTCATTTTTTTTTTATTTTTACCTGCAGCTGGGAGCAGCTGAGTATAACTTTTTACACAGAACTTACTCTGCTGAGCTGAGGAGATTGTGAGGTAAAATATCTTCCTTTTTTACATAGAGATGCTCAGGTGATATTTTCCTGTCAGCTTTTTACAGTTATACTGCATCAGTTTCAAGTGATTTAGCATATGAGTATTATGTCCCTTTAAATCCAAATATATTTTAAAGGGACATACAACAGGTTGAGATCTGTACATATCCTAAAAAAGCTAATTAATTAAAAATAGTTTGCACTAAAAAATTGTTTAAAAATTGCTGGCAAGTATTTTAAAATAATTTTTAAAAATAAGCAAAATTAATTACATAGCTAAGCTGCCTGGTGGAGAAGCCAACTCCACCCCACCTTATCAGTGTTTAGACACAGGCATTGTATTTCATCTGAGTTCACAGCTTCTAGACATGCTCCAACATATAATCACTGTGCATTTTTAATTCTACCAAAATAACAAGAGATATAGTTACAGCCATAGAAGGAAATGTGTAGAGGGAGTTAGAGCGTTACAATTCAGAAACTAAAAAGAAAGGGTTTAATGGCAAGGCACTGCAGTATAAATTTGCAGGTAAAGTAATTAAAGTACATATTATTATATTTTGTCTCTACCCCCAACTTGTTTTATGTCTCTTTAAGAAGCATGAATAACATTTGTTCTCATGATGAAGAGAAGTCCAAACATGAAGTGGTTAATGCTCAGAAGTCTCAACTAAAATCTGTTCAATGTCAAATGTTTTCTTTTTTTATTGCAACTGCAAAATATATGAGCAATTCACACTGACTGTTTAGATGGACTTACAGTCACAAAGAAAGTTAAAAATCAATTTAAAGAAAAAAATTGTTGGAATATAATTTTGTTTTGCTGACCCGTGTGTTGCTTAGCAACCGAGATGGCAAAATAAGAAAAGAAAGGAAAATTCCAATACTCGCTTTAACGTTCACAAAGAAGAAAATACACAGCATAGTTAGTGCTAGTTCACAAAGTGGTTCTTACAATAACTCACCTGCTGTTCTACATAGTTACAAGTACAGACATTATAATAAATTGCCAGCAAAAAGTCTCAGTAAACTAACAACTGTTGAAATGCTGTGAAGAAACATCACATTTTCATACACATATTATTAAGTACTAAAAAGAACGTTTGAGAAAAATTATGAAAAATTTGAGAACGTTAAATTTGTGGAAGATATTAATGACTCTTGATCATTACAATTTTGGTTTATCTTTTGGTATTTATTCATGACAAAAAAAAGAGCATTTGGCAGTTATGAAGGTTAAAGGGACACTAAACCCAATTTTTTTTCTTTCATGATTCAGATAGAGCAACAATTTTAAGCAACTTTTTAATTTACTCCTATTATCATTTTTTCTTTGTTCTCTTGCTATCTTTATTTAACCCCTTAACGACCAAGGACGTGCAGGGTACCTACTACAAAAACTGGTACCTGTAACAGCTCTTTTACATTAAAAAAAAACACTAAGTTTCCCCTAACAGTAACCCCCCCCCACACCCATTAAACCCCCCAAAATAAAGAAAAAACACACACTTAAAAAACCTAAGCTATCCATTGTCCCTAATAGGGCATTCAGCTCTTTTAATGCCCTTAAAAGGGCATTACTGTCATTCAAATCAGCCAATAGGATTTCAGTAGCTCTCATCCTATTGGCTGATTTGAATTTGAAGATTCAATTTAGCTAATAGGAATGCAAGGTATGCCATATTTAAACGCGTAACTTGCATTCAATATTCAGTGAATCGTACGAAGAGGATCCTCCACGCTCCATGGCTCTGCGGTCACTGGTCTTCCGTTACGCGACGCCGGTCTTCAGTTACGTGGTCGCCAGTCTTCAGTTACGTGGTCCTGGATGAAGAAAGAAGAGGTCGCCGCTGTGTGATATTGAGATTATCAGTTGGTATGAACCATATCAACCTGTTGTTATGTGCACAATGGTAGAGTCAGGAAGTGCCTCTTGCATAGTGTGTGTGTGTATAGCATTCTTAATAAAGTTTACAGTTATGAAGACCTGTGCTTGATCTTCTTATATAAACTAAGATAAAACATGGTGTCAGAATAAGGAGTTCCCTGCTTCCATCTGAACTGACAAGCAAGGACTCTGAGGAATCCATTAGAAATCTTTGCAGCAAATTGAAAGTGTGAGAGTCAAGGCTCTGGCAGAGTGACTACAGCTTCTCATGAACTGAGTAAGTGCATCATAACTTGTACAACTGACTGATTCTAACAGCACTACAGACTTTTATATTAATACTGCATAATTCAGAACATTAAGATGGAAAAGTTAAATCCGCCACCAGAATTGAAAATGACTGGTAATATGGAAGATGCATGGCAGAGGTTTAAGCAAAGATTCCAGCTATATGTTAGAGCTATAGGAGCTCAGGAGCAAGATGATGAACAAAAGATTGCACTTTTTCTGACTGTAGCAGGATCAGCAGCAATAGATGTATACAACACCTTCACATTTACAGATGAAGAAAGGGATGTTTATCAGGTTGTTCTAGACAAATTTGAACAGTACTGTGTACCTAGACGCAATGAAACCTATGAAAGGTATCTTTTCAGATGTAGAATACAGAATGAAACAGAGACTATTGAGGAGTATGTAACAGACTTAAAACTGAAGAGTAGATCATGTAATTATGGAGCAATGTGTAACTCATTAATCAGAGACCAGTTAGTCATGGGCAGCAGAAATATAAGGGTTAAAGAACGCTTGCTCAGAGAGAAAGATTTAACACTGGAAAAGGCAGTAGAAATTTGTCAAAGTTCAGAGGCAGCACAGGAACAAGTGCGCACACTCTGCCACAGTACAGCAGCAACACCAGTAATGTCAGTTACAGTGGAGAAAAACAAAGTGCATCCACATTATGAAAATAAAATGAAAGGAAAAAGTTTTATCACACAAACAGCAAATTCTCAGCCTGAATCAGACTGGCTATGTACCAGATGTGGAAAGCAGCATGGCATAAGACAATGTCAGGCTTATGGGCAAATCTGCAGAAAATGTGGAAAAAGGAATCACTTTCAAAAGATGTGTAAAGCTAAAAAAACGGTTCACATTGTTGATCAGTCAGAAAGTGAGGAATCAGAAGAATTCTTTATTGGAATACTTGACTTAACCAAAGCTACAGATAAGGAGTGGGTCATTGAAGCTATTACAAATGGCACTAATATTGCTTACAAAGTAGATACAGGTGCACAAACTAATTTGATGCCTGAGAGCAAGTATCACCAATTGAAGAACAAACCAGAACTTCTGAAAAGCTCAGTTAAACTAAAGACATATAATGGGGATTTTATCCCAGTGCTTGACAAGTGCAGTGTGTTCCTGGAATATGGAAATCAAATGAATAAAATGAACATTCTGGTAGTTCCAGGAAACAAACCAGCTCTACTGGGTCTTCAAATGTGTGAAACTTTAGGACTGATTAAAAGGGTAAATGCCATTGATGCAACTAATAAAAAAGAGGACATAGAACATTTATTAACAGACTATGCTGCAGTATTTGAAGGAATAGGATATCTTACAATGCAACATAAAATACAACTAAAAGAAGGTTCTCGTCCAGTAGTGCATGCCATGCGAAATGTTCCAGTTGCTCTAAGGGATCGTCTTAAACGGGAACTTGCCAGGATGGAGGATAAAGGTATTATAAAGAAAATCAAGACACCTACTGAATGGGTTCATTCTATGGTGTTGGTGGAAAAACCGGATGGGGGTCTCAGAATCTGTATTGATCCCAAGGAACTGAATAAAAGCATCTTAAGAGAACACTTCCATTTACCAACAAAATCAGAATTGCTTGGGGAGCTAAGTGGAGCAACTGTATTCAGTAAACTGGATGCATCCTCAGGATTTTGGCAAATTCCACTGGAGGAGGAAAGCATGAAACTCTGCACTTTTAATACTCCTTATGGGAGGTACTGTTACAAACGATTGCCCTTCGGCTTGTGTTCAGCACCAGAAGTGTTTCATAGTACCATGCAGCAACTTCTTGAACGAATACCAGGCACAACCGTATTCATTGATGATATTCTGATCTGGGGTAAAACCAAGCAAGAACATGATGAAAGGCTAAAGATGGTCTTAGATGTTGCTAAGGAGAATAATTTGAAGTTCAATAAGACAAAGTGTCAATTCAGAAAAACTTCAATTCAATATTTGGGAGAACAACTCACAGGAGGTGGTGTTTTACCAGACATGAAAAAGATTAAGGCAATTACAGAAATGCCACAGCCAGAAAATAAGCAAGATATACAACGCTTACTAGGAATGGTGAATTACCTTGGCAAGTTCATACCTAATTTACCAGACAAAACTGTACTAATGCGACAACTACTCAGAAAAAACTATGCCTGGGAATGGTCAGAGAATCACCAGAAAGAATGGAAGTTTTTGAAGGACATGCTTACTACTGCACCAACTCTGCAATTCTTTGATCCAACAGCAAAAACAAAGTTGTCAACTGATGCTTCACAAAATGGATTGGGAGCAGTTCTATTTCAAAATCAAGGCTCGGGATGGATGCCTGTGGCTTATGCATCTAGGGCATTGACAGATACTGAAAAATCATATGCTCAAATTGAAAAGGAAACACTGAGACTAGTTTACGGATGTGAAAAATGTCATGTTTATTTGTATGGAAGAGTATTTTCAGCAGAAACTGATCACAAACCTTTGATTCACATCTACCAAAAGGGCTTGATAGATGCACCTCCAAGAATTCAACGTTTGTTGCTGAGACTTCAAAGATATGACTTCACCTTGGATTTTATACCTGGCAAGGAGTTGGTGGTAGCGGATGCTCTGTCACGAGCTTACTTACCATCAGGACCGTCTTTAACACAGGGCAAAAGGGGCAGCTGCCCAGGGCCCAGTTTCTGTTGAGGGGCCCAAGAGTCCTTAAAAAAAAAAAAAAATTTTTTTTTTTTTTTTTTTTATGGTCATACCAGACTGCTGATGTGACATGGGGAACACACACATTCAGTCCTAATACTGTCACAGTCAAAAGTACTCTGCTTATATTTATTTTTTTTAAAAACTGTGCCAGACCGTGCCGGTGTCATGTGACATGCCAAGCTATTGCCATGTGCTGTTTTAGATGTGCACTGTGCAGAACTGAATGCAAAGTCCTAACTCGGCATCCAGCCATTCCCACAGCATCATATAAGGTCCTACTGGGGTTACCAATGTTACCAGGTAACTGCTCTGGTGGTAGGGATTGCTTCTGGGTAGGGCTGACTGTAGGCGCATGCAGCAGAAAGCTGGAGCGGCAAGCACATAAGGATTTGAGCATCTGTGCAGCTGCATACACTGCTCTATTCAGTCTTGAGGCTGTGTGACTCATCTCACACTGTATCCATGCAGCCTTGGACAGACAGCATCCAGTCTGCTGGTCCCCTTAGCCCTGCTCTTTCTGCTGTGGCCCTAAGATCAACTAACTGAAGTTTGTTAGGGGAACAGTGCTTTTTAGAAAGGTGTCAGTGGGAAGAAGTGCACACACACCCCTCCCCATGCAGCATTGTCTAGTGCAGGGTGAGAGGGAACTTGTTTCTAGCAAAGAAGTGACATGTGCTGCTGTGGCTGATGTATAGTGTCATGCTGATACTTCACACATTAATGTAAGGTTTATTTTTATAGTTTGTTTTCTCTCTGTCTCAGATTTTACAGCTTCCCATAGTAGTTCTGTTGTTCCAGTCAGTAAACTTATACTGCACCTCCATGCTTCCTCCTCAGTCTTTACCTTGCTTTGCTCCTGTTGCTGCCCTAAATCTCTTTAACCAGCTAACCTCACACCAGAATCACATTCAAAAGAATATTAAATGAATCCACAGTGAAGGAATTTATATATTTGTTTACTTATTAGTACTGCTTAGGTCCAATTTCACATATTGCAATTTATTTCATTTTTTAAAATGATTAGCTCAGCAGTGGATAATCCACTGCTGGACTAATAATTAAAAAAAATTTGATTTAGTTGTTTTTTGGAATGTTGGGGTGGAGAGCGAAATTGCATGGGGGGGGGGGGCAAGAAAATTTTTGCCCCGGGTCCAGTCAATATTAAAGACGGCCCTGCTTACCATTTAACAATGAGGACTTACAATTGCAGAAAGAGGTGACTGTTCACGTCAATCTGATCTTGAAGACAGCCCTGTTTAGTCATGCAATGTGGGCAGCAATAGAACAGGCTACAGAAACAGATGCTCTTTTAAGTCAAGTGAAGAAAGCAGTTTCTAGTGGCAAATCTAAGACACTAATGCCATCACTGTATAGACCATACATTTCTGAAATTTCTTTGATAAAAGGGGTACTTTTGAAAGGACAAAAGATAATTGTACCAGCGAGTTTGCAAAGTCAAATACTGAAAAGACTACATGAAGGTCATTCAGGTATAGAAAAGACAAAAAAAACGAGCTAGAGACATTTTGTACTGGCCAAATATGAATGAAAACATTGAGAAAATGATCACTCAATGCCGGACTTGCCAAAAATTCAGACCTCAGTTACCTAAAGAGCCTATACTGGATACGGACTTCCCGTTGGCACCCTGGGAAAAGTTAGGAATGGACTTGTTTGTTTTCAAAAATCAGAATTATATCTTAGTAATGGATTACTTCTCTAATTACCTAGAGATAGCATTATTGGAAGATGAGTCAGCATGTACAGTGACCAAAAAAGTAAAAGCAATTTTGGCGAGACATGGCATTCCAAGAGTAATAATATCAGACAATGGTCCTCAATTCAATTGTAGAGAGTTTAGGGTTTTTGCCAGTACCTATGAATTTGAACATCGAACATCCAGCCCGGGATATCCACAAGCAAATGGATTAGCAGAAGCTGGAGTAAAAATAGTGAAAAACATACTTCGTAAAGCAACCGATGCAGACGAGAATCCATGTCTGGCTCTTCTTAGCTATAGAGCTACTCCTTTAAAATGTGGGAAGTCACCGGCAGAATTATTGTTTGGCAGACAGCTGGTCACATGAGTACCAGTTGTGAAACCTTGGAAAAGGTTCCCACAAAAACATGTAATAGAAACCAAATTGAAACTCAGAGAAAAAAGGAATGAATACTATGACCGAGCTGCAAAGCCTTTGGAGAATCTTCAGGTACAAACTCCTGTGCGAGTACAAGGTTCAAACAGCTGGAATACTGAAGGGACAGTTATCCAGCAATATTCTCCAAGATCGTATGTAGTTCAAACCAATGATGGGCAATGTTTACGTAGGAATCAAACAAGGTCAGGTCGATATATCAAAAAACCTAATCGTCTAATTGAACAATGTTAAAAGGGACTGAAGTTTTTTCACATACACTACAGTTAAAAAAAATGTACTTAAAGTTTTCTGTTGTTTAAAAAGAAAAGAAAAAGGGAAATGTGTGATATTGAGATTATCAGTTGATATGAACCATATCAACCTGTTGTTATGTGCACAATGGTAGAGTCAGGAAGTGCCTCTTGCATAGTGTGTGTGTGTATAGCATTCTTAATAAAGTTTACAGTTATGAAGACCTGTGCTTGATCTTCTTATATAAACTAAGATAAAACAGCCGCGATGGAAGAAGATGTCGCCGCTTGGAAGAAAACTTCACCGCCGGACTTCAGGAACCGTAAGTACCAATCTGGGGGTTAGACTTAGGCCTTTTTTTTAATTTATTTTATTTTTTAGATTAGTGATTTTTGGGGCAGTAAAAGAGCTGAATGCCCTTTTAAGGGCAATGCCCATACAAATGCCCTTTTAGCGGCAATGGGTAGCTTAGGTTTTTTAGTGTTAGTTTTTTTTTTATTTTGGGGGGGGTTGGTGGGTGCTTTTACTGTTAGGGGGAACTTATTTTTTTTTAAAAATGTAAAAGAGCTGTTTAACTTAGGACAATGCTCTACACAAGGCCCTTTTAAGGGCTATTGGTAGTTTAGTTTAGATTAGGGAGTGTTTTTATTTTGGGGGGGCATTTTTATTTTCATAGGGATTAGGTTTAATTTTTTTTATTTTTGATAATTTGGTTTATTAATTTCTGTAATATTAGACTTTTTTATTTTTTGTAATTTTTGATTCATTTAAACTTAGTTTTTTTATTTTTAAAGTAACGTTTTTTATTTTAATTTTTATTTAGTATTTTTTAATTTTAGGTAATTGGGTTTAATTTAGGTGGTGTTAGGTTAGTGGGCTTAGTAATTTAATTAGTGATTTGCGTTGTGGGGGGTTGGCGGTTTAGGAGTTAATAGATTAATTAGGTTAATTGCGATGTGGGGGTTTGGAGGTTTAGGGGTTAATAAGCTAATTAGTTACTTTGCAATATGTTGGTTGGGGGTTTAGGGGTTAATAAGTTAATTAGTTACTTTGCAATGTGGGGGGTTGGCTGTTTAGGGGTTAATACATTTATTAGGTAGTTTGCGATGTTGGTGTTGGTGGATTTATGGGCTAATACTTTTATTAGGTAGATCGCGATGTGGGTGAATGGCGGATTAGGGGTTAATAGTTTAATTAGGCATATTGCGTTGTGGGGGGTTGTCGGTTTTGGAGTTAATACTTTTATTATTAGTTGCGATGTGGGGGGATTGCAGATATAGGGGGTTTTACGTGTCGGGTTTATTTTTGGGAGGCGGGTTAGACTTTTACAGGAGATTTAACTTTTTTTTTTTCTTAGGTGCCTGCAGTTTCTAAAGTGCAGTAAGTCACTGGCGACTTCAGGAAATGTGTATTTACGCACATTTCTGGACATCGCTAGTTTAACCGACACGGCACTTTATGAACTGCCGGCGGGGTTTATGTGATTCCCCGATGTGCAAGGTGAAATTATGGGCAGCGCAGGTTTCAGCAGCACATATGTAATCTCGCCCCAGATGTTCTATCTGAATCATAAAAGAAAAAGTTTTATGTCCCTTTAAAGGAACATGAAAACCAAATTTTTTCTTTCACTTTTCAGATAGAGGATACAATTTTAAACAACTTTCTAATTTACTTCTATTATCTAATTTGTTTCATTCTCTTGGTATCATTTGTTGAAGGAGCCAGCAATGCACTAATGGTTTCTAACTGAACTCATGGATGAGCCAATCACAATGAATATATATATATATATGCAGCTACTAATCAACAGCTAGAACCTAGGTTCTCTGCTGCTCTTAAGCTTGCCTAGATAAACCTTTCAGCAAAGGATAACAAGAGAAGGAAGCAAATTAAATAATAGAAGTAAATTGGAAAGTTGTTTAAAATTGTAGTCTCTATCTGAATCATGAAAGAACATTTTTTTGTTTCATGTCCCTTTAACTCTCATTTTCAACATATATAATTTTAGAGTGTTTTATAACTGTATGTTACACATATACTTTGACACGTTCGTTTACGGTTTCTACAATTAAAACAATCACTATGCAATAGAAAATATTCTGAAAGCATATTACTCATTTGGAGTAGGTTGACAGATAAGTCTCAAACAGCTGACTCCATTCCTATCTCTTATAACTAGAGACCATATGTTGCCCTTTCTTTAATTACTTTATAACTGTATTTATCCAAAGCACAGAGGAACTTACTAAATTTAGCATTGCTATGAAGCATTGCGCTCACAAGAGCGCGTTTCCTTTAGGCTCCTATGGGAGCCTCGTTCTGATGCCAACACAGACAGCATCAGAACCTCGCACAGCGAAGGGGGTAAGTCATGCAGCGATGGGCAGCATTTTTAATTATATATGTATATGAATATGTACATATATATTTATGTGTTAATATGTGTGTATACACATATTACCACACACATATATATATATATAAAAGCATATACATATATTTGCATTGTGGTCTATGGGAACACACAGTTCCCATAGACCGCAATGTAAAGGAACTTCTCAGTGCCTTTTTTTTCTAACACCCCACACCCACCAACTTTAAAGCCCCAAAACTGCCCAGTGCCGTTATTTTTTATTTTAAAAAAATGCTAGATTTTTTTTTAAAAATAAAAAAACTACCATGCTCTCTATTTTGAGGGCATTTGGGTCACATTTTGAAAATTAACCAGATGTCACAGTAGCAATAACCAGCCACTTGTAACAGCTGGTTAATTATTACACAATTATTTAGTGCTCCACTTGTAATCTAGCCCTCAGTGTTTTGCTGTTTGGATATTATTTGCAATTTATCAAACAATGTAACAGTAGATTTAATCAATGTGCCCATTGTTTTGAATATAGGACAACTCATCGCTACGTCGTCATTTTAGTTCTATGTACCTAATCCTCTGAGGTATCAGTTTGATTATTTCCTTTTTATTCACACCCACCAGGGAACTTGTATCATTAATTTTTCTATGCACAGTGTGACTTGCGTTTGTTGCTTATTTCTGTGGAAGAAAAGCACATTATTTTGAACTACTATCTTCACTGAAGTATGGCTGCTAAATTTACTAAGTTCCTCTGTGCTTTGGATAGACACAGTTATAAAGTAATTAAAGGGACAGTCAAGTCGAAAATAAACTTTCAGAATTCAAATAGAGCATGTAATTTTAAACAACTTTCCAAATGACTTTTATCACCAATTTTGCTTTGTTCTCTTGGTATTCTTAGTTAAAAGCTAAACCTAGTTAGGCTTATGCTAATTTCTTAGACCTTGAAGGCCGCCTCTAAACTGATTGCATTTTGGCAGTTTTTCACCATTAGAGGGCATTAGTTCATGTGTGTCATATAGATAACATTGAGCTCAAGCACGTAAAGTTACCTAGGAGTCAGCACTGATTGGCTAAAATGCATGTCTGTCAAAAGAACTGAAATAAGGGGGCAGTTTGCAAATGCTTACATACAAGGTAATTACTTGTATTATTATAACTGTGTTGGTTATGCAAAACTGGGGAATGGGTAATAAAGGGATTATCTATCTTTTTAAACAACAAAAATTCTGGTGTTGACTGTCCCTTTAAAGAAAGGGCAACATATGGTCTCTAGTTATAAGAGATAGACAGCTATGTGAAATATCTGTTGGAACATTTTTTTTGCATTAACTAGTTTTATAATATATTAAATGGAAGCCCATACTCTACTGAGTGTTCAGCTGTTTTGTAGATTACCTTCATGAGAGCTGATTTACAACAGTGCAACTCTCACTAGGGCCCTCTAACCAATTGTCTCCTATAAATGCTACCTTTACATATCATATCAATGTTTATAGCTCTGCGGAATCTGTCGGCACTCTTCTAATAACTGATAATAATAATAGTGAGATAAAGTCGATTTTATGTAAACTTTGTAATGGTGATAAACGTTTTCATTTGGTGAGTTTGCATATGACATTAAAGGACTACTAAAGTCAAAATTAAACTTTCATGATTCAGATAGAGCATGCAATTGCTAAACAACTGTCAGCCATTTGAGATCAGTCCAGAATTAGACCCAATAGCTAGACTGAATGTAATACACACACTAGCACACTGAGAGAAACCCAGGACGTGACCCACTCTGAAAGTATTAAGTAATGTAGTGCAGAATAAACAGAATAAATTACTCACAAAGAGGAGCTGCGTACTGGATGCAAAAATGGAAAATAGATCTGAGAGCTGCAGCATCATGGTAGAAAGTGGCGGATCGTGACAACAACTTTCCAATTTATTTTCATGATCTAATTGTGCTCATTCTTTGTATATTCACACTATGGCCCCGATGATCAAAAGTGCTGTGAGGCGCTGATATATCCAAAAGGGATCTGAAGCGATGTCGAGAATGCTAGTGAAATATTCAAAATGGACGATATTACCGTTTAAAGGCAGCATTGCTGAGAGGCGTTTTACTATACATCACTATGGGTGTCCATGCTGGTGAAATATTCTAAGCATCATTGGCACAAACATTGGTGATGTAAATAAAGGATCCCTTTTAAATGTATTACACCAAGCCTAATGAATATATACCTATGTACACCTAAACCGACATAACCCACCACCACAAACTAACCCTACACTAACTAAACCCGAAACCGCCAATGGCCACGGTAATAAACTTCATAACCTGTTAACCCCTTATTCCACCATAACCCCCCATGCAAGCTACCCCTACACTACTTAACCGATATATCGCCAAGACCACCTATTGCAAACACCCCCTAACATATTAACCCCTAAACCACCACAACCCCCAAAAAACACCCCCAACCTATTAACCACTAAACCGCCACAACCCCCAACGCAAACACTACCTATCCTATTAAACCCTAAACAGCCACAACCCCAACGCATAAATCCCTTAACCTATTAACCACTAAACCGCCACAACCTCCCAGCACAAACACCACCTATCCTATTAAACCCTAAACAGCCACAACCCCAAAGCATAAATCCCTTAACCTGTTAACCACTAAACCGCCACAACCCCCAACGCAAACACTACCTATCCTATTAAACCCTAAACAGCCACAACCCCAACGCATAAATCAACCTATTAACCACTAAACTGCCACAACTTACCAGCACAAACTATACCTCTACTACTTTACTACCTAACAGCTAACTTCTCCAAGACCCCTAACTTAACACCCTCTAAGTTACTCAAAATAACAATCTCTAAAATTGCACAAAATAAAAAACTCCAGTTATGCCTATCCTAAAACTAAAGTCTCCTTTAAAAAACAAAAACACCCCATAATAAATAATAAACCCTATACTAACACATGGGGCTCCATTTATGAAGCAATGGTTGCTGCTTCAGATTCGCATTGCTTCAGGCTCGGCTAAATGGAAGTCAAGAAGCAGCGGTCATGAGACCGCTGCTCCTTAACCTGTCCATCACCTTTAATGTGGTCGACGTTGATAAAAGGGTAGCATTACACAAGCATTTCACCAGAAATGCTTGTGCAATGTTAAATGCGGACAGCTTATTATGTCCGCTCGACAGTTCATAAATCTACCCCTAAATGTTACTATAGCAATAACCCTTTGAAAGGATTTTTATAGGGCATTGCTCTTTTTCTAAAGAAAATTCAACCCCATTCTACAATAAAAGTAACCCCCAGCTCCCCCAAAAAAGCCTATCTAGAAAAACCTACTCTAAAAATTGCTCTGAAAAGGGCATTTGGTAGGGCATTGCCCCAAAGTTATTTCAGATCTTTTGCCCAATAAAAAATCCTAAAACAAATCTAAAAAAAATCCCCATTCTAAAAAAAAAAGATTGCCCTAAGAATTAGTGGATTAGGGTTTAATAGGTTAGGAAACTTATTTATGATTGAGGCTGTGACGGTTTAAGGGTTAAGATGTTATGGGTGATTTGGTCATTAGGTTATGGCAGATTAGGAGTTAATATTGTAGGTTGCACTGGGGGTGAGGGTGTGTAAGGGGTTAATAGTTTAGTGTAGCATTGCATTTGTATACAATGTTAAAATAATATGCATTATACATGACAAGACATATCATTTTAATTATTGTATATCATTTAAATGTAGCTATTTTTGCTTGTTCATTTTATTATTTTAAACATGAATGATATATTAATGATCTCATAATAATGAACAAGCAAAAATAACTACATTTTAAATTATTTACAATACTTAAAATGATATGCCTTGTTATATATAATGCATATTATTTTAACATTGTATATAAATGTAGCAACATAGCACCTATAGTTATAATAGGGAGTTTTTTTGTGTATACTTTATAATAAGTATTAAGTAGATTGCAGGCATTACGTAGGTGTAGGCGTTCTGTGGGTGTTAGCCAGACGTTCCAGGGGGAGTATAGGTAAGACATGATGTAGGTGTAGGTGGTCTGTGGGAGTTTAAATACAAAAGAGAGACTGGCAGAAATTCACATAAGTAACCCTAGTGGACAAAAGAGAAACTGCCCACCAGGGCGGTTCTGGATGCAAGAAAATATGGGAGACAGAAAAGAAGCATCCCCTAATCAGTCAGAGGTAGAAAAAAAAAACAAATTTACAGAATTGCAAAGTCCCTAAAACATAACATATAATACTCTCATAAAACATAACATTTATTAGTGAAAAGTTAAAAACACAGGTAAAAACATGTAAAAAGGAAAAAAAATATCAAAATACTGGTCCAGGGCCCAGCAAAAAAAGAAAACCATTAATATATAATAGTTATCAGGGGAAAAAGCACAAAAGGGGTAACTATCCTCATTACAATGTGTGGCACGAAACACAAAAAGTTACTTGCATAACTCTATCTGTGACTATAAAATACTGGAGCCAGAAAAGGGTGGCAATCTGCTAACACTTTCTTGACACCCCACCGCAATAAAATAAAAAGACTGGGTGTTCCCGTGCTACTATCTCTGAAAACAGTAAAACTGGCCCAAAGGGCACCGGACTCACCAGTAAAGCCTGATGCATGTTTTGCATACAGCTATATCAAAGCCTGGAGGAGATAGCTGGGCATTCCAGGGGAGTTAGCTAAGACATGACGTAGGTGTAGATGCTATTAAGAAGTTAGCTGGACGTTCCAGGGGAGTTAGCTAAGACATGACGTAGGTGTAGACAGTATTAAGAAGTTAGCTGGACGTTCCAGGAGAGCTAGCTAAGACATGATGTAGGTGTAGATGGTATTAAGAAGTTAGCTGGACGTTCCAGGGGAGTTAGCTAAGACATGACGTAGGTGTAGACAGTATTAAGAAGTTAGCTGGACGTTCCAGGGGAGTTAGCTAAGACATGACGTAGGTGTAAATGGTATTAGGAAGTTAGCTGGATGTTCCAGGGGAGTTAGCTAAGACATGACGTAGGTGTAGACAGTATTAAGAAGTTAGCTGGACGTTCCAGGGGAGTTAGCTAAGACATGACGTAGGTGTAGACGGTATTTGGAAGTTAGCTGGATGTTCCAGGGGAGTTAGCTAAGACATGATGTAGGTGTAGATGGTATTAAGAAGTTAGCTGGACATTCCAGGGGAGCTAGCTAAGAGACATGACGTAGGTGTAGATGGTATTAAGAAGTTAGCTGGATGTTCAAGGGGAGTTAGCTAAGACATGACGTAGGTGTAGACGGTATTAAGAAGTTAGCTGGGCATTCCAGGGGAGTTAGCTAAGACATGATGTAGGTGTAGATGGTATGAAAAAGTTAGCTGGGCGTTCCAGGGGAGGTAGCTAAGACATGATGTAGGTGTAGACGGCAGTAAGAAGTTAGCTGGGCGTTCCAGGGGAGTTAGCTAAGACATGACATAGGTGTAGACGGCAGTAAGAAGTTAGCTGGGCGTTCCAGGGGAGTTAGCTGAGACATGACATAGGTGTAGACGGCAGTAAGAAGTTAGCTGGGTGTTCCAGGGGAGTTAGCTAAGACATGACGTAGGTGTAGACGGTATTAAGAAGTTAGCTGGGCGTTCCAGGGGAGTTAGCTATGACATGACGTAGGTATAGACGGTATTAAGAAGTTAGCTGGGAGTTCCAGGGGAGTTAGCTAAGACATGACATAGGTGTAGACGGTACTAAGAAGTTAGCTGGGCGTTCCAGGGGAGTTAGCTAAGACATGATGTAGGTGTAGACGGTATTAAGAAGCTAGCTGGGTGTTCCAGGGGGAGTGTAGCTAAAATATGACGTAGGTGTAGGCGTTCTGTTGGAGTTAGCTGGGCATATCAGGGGAGTAACCTGCACTTTGATTAGGCTACATCACCAGCAGAACGATATATTCCAATCTCTGAAGTACAGGTTATGTGTAGGGTGTCAGCCATGTTTGTATCTCCACCTTTTTAGTGGAGAGACTTTGCAGCATGAGGCAGGTAGTGTAGTTACAGTAAGGTCACAAAAACAAAGGCATTATTTGAAATGTTCCTACACAGAAACTGTGTTTGATTTCAGTGAACGCACTGTCTATTCTAAAAGAGCTGGTTAGGATTTCACAGGAGTTTCAAATTTAACAATTTTTAAACAAGAATTTAGACCAGTTTGTCAATTTTTTAAAAATCATATCTGATGATTTTGTACTGCAAGAATAATGTATAATTGTGAGAGCTCCTACCAACAGAATTCATCAGAAAACACTTTTCATTCAGGTTGTCAAATCCATTTTTTTTTAATAAAAAGTAAAAAAATCTAGCTCAAATCATAATTCATTAGTGTGTGTCATTTTAGGACAGATGAACATGCACAATTGTTTGTTTAACCACTTTGCAGGGGAACCGCAAAGCACTGATGTTCCTGAGTTGAAACTAAAGCTGATCCAATCAGAAAAAAAGAAAACACTCAATATATAATAGTTATCAGGGGAAAAAGCACAAAAGGGGTAACTATCCTCATTACAATGTATGGCACGAAACACAAAAAGTTACTTGCATAACTCTATCTGTCTATCATGTTTTGCATACAGCTTTATCAAAGGCCTGGAGGAGATAGCTGGGCATTCCAGGGGAGTTAGCTAAGACATGACGTAGGTGTAGATGGTATTAAGAAGTTAGCTGGACGTTCCAGGGGAGTTAGCTAAGACATGACGTAGGTGTAGACGGTATTAGGAAGTTAGCTGGACGTTCCAGGGGAGTTAGCTAAGACATGACGTAGGTGTAGACAGTATTAAGAAGTTAGCTGGACATTCCAGGGGAGTTAGCTAAGACATGACGTAGGTATAGACGGTATTAGGAAGTTAGCTGGATGTTCCAGGGGAGTTAGCTAAGACATGACATAGGTGTAGACGGTACACCTATGTCCTTGAAAAAGCTGATCTAGCGAAACGTACGTCGGAATTGACACTCTCTTGTGTCTTTACATCTGCCTATACACCTGAGGGAGGAGCGGTCTTTACTGGCACTGAGAAGTGGTGGTTCTAAGTGGTTAAGATTCTGCTTGTCCATCCATCTCCATCCAGGACTGGTATCGACTCTTTTGAGTAATCCTAATGTTATTATTACTCAGTTACCCTCTGCAAATGGTGTTGTAAAAGCATTTGTGACGCTTTTTATGTATTTTAATAAATATTTGTTTTAAAAGATTTGCCTGAGAGTACTGTTTCCCACCAGTATAAAGTGGGAGTGCGCATTTCCCTGAGCTTGGTCATAAGCTCCAACAAATGTGAGTAATCACTCGTTAAACAAGCAGAACTGTTGCATTATAAGTGGTTACAGAGTTACACTATGTTGCATATTTTGTTTCCTTTTCCTTGAGAATACACGGAGGATCACAGAAGAGTGGAGAGACCTTTCCTAAAGAAATAACATATCCTTATATATGAACTTTTATTTTCGATTCACTTTTTGTATTGCAATATCACATTTATTTTGTAGGTGTAGATGGTATTAAGAAGTTAGCTGGACATTCCAGGGGAGCTAGCTAAGACATGACGTAGGTGTAGATGGTATTAAGAAGTTAGCTGGATGTTCCAGGGGAGTTAGCTAAGACATGACGTAGGTGTAGACGGTATTAAGAAGTTAGCTGGGCGTTCCAGGGGAGGTAGCTAAGACATGACGTAGGTGTAGACAGCATTAAGAAGTTAGCTGGGCATTCCAGGGGAGTTAGCTAAGACATGACATAGGTGTAGACGGTGGTAAGAAGTTAGCTGGGCGTTTCAGGGGAGTTAGCTAAGACATGACATAGGTGTAGACGGCAGTAAGAAGTTAGCTGGGAGTTCCAGGGGAGTTAGTTAAGACATGACGTAGGTATAGACGGTATTAAGAAGTTAGCTGGGAGTTCCAGGGGAGTTAGCTAAGACATGACGTAGGTGTAGACGGTACTAAGAAGTTAGCTGGACGTTCCAGGGGAGTTAGCTAAGACATGATGTAGGTGTAGACGGTATTAAGAAGCTAGCTGGGCGTTCCAGGGGGAGTGTAGCTAAAATATGACGTAGGTGTAGGCGTTCTGTTGGAGTTAGCTGGGCATATCAGGGGAGTAACCTGCACTTTGATTAGGCTACATCACCAGCAGAACGATATATTCCAATCTCTGAAGTACAGGTTATGTGTAGGGTGTCAGCCATGTTTGTATCTCCACCTTTTTAGTGGAGAGACTTTGCAGCATGAGGCAGGTAGTGTAGTTACAGTAAGGTCACAAAAACAAAGGCATTATTTGAAATGTTTCTACACAGAAACTGTGTTTGGTTTCAGTGAACGGACTGTCTATGCTAAAAGAGCTGCTTAGGATTTCACAGGAGTTTCAAATTTAACAATTTTTAAACAAGAATTTAATCTAGTTTGTCAATTTTTTAAAAATCATATCTGATGATTTTGTACTGCAAGAATAATGTATAATTGTGAGAGCTCCTACCAACAGAATCCATCAGAAAACACTTTTCATTCAGGTTTTCAAATCCATTTTTTTTTGTTTAATAAAAAGTAAACAAATCTAGCTCAAATCATAATTCATTAGTGTGTGTCATTTTAAGACAGATGAACATGCACAATTGTGTGTTTAACCACTTTGCAGGGGTACCGCACTGATGGTCCTGAGTTAAAACTGAAGCTGATCCAATCAGCAGTGCTAGCACGATTGAGCTGTGAAACTAGGGCTGTTGTTCGGATCAGCAGTGGCTTCCAACAGGGACTAGTATTCTTTTGCAGGTCCCAAGCAGTACTTCTACTATGTGTTTAACTCATTTGCAGGGTTAAACATAGAGTAGTTCAGGGTCTATAGTCTTAAAATTACATGCTCTAATTAATTATATAGCATGTCATTTTTCAACTATTATGGGCCTTTAAAGGGATTTTAATTTTAATCAACTTTCCAATTTACTTTTATCATCAAATTTGCTTTTTTCTCTTGGTATTTTTAGTTTAAACTAAACATAGGTAGCCTCATATGCTAATTTCTAAGCCTTTGAGGGCTGCCTCTTATCACATGCTTTTTAAATCTCTTTTCAACACAAAGAGACAGAAAGTACACGTGGGCCATATAGATAACTGTGTTCAGGCACAGGGGGTTATTTAAGATTTAGCACAAAACAATGCTAAATTTAAGATAATAGATAATAAACAGTCACAGTCATGTGATCAAGGGGCTGGAAGAAGGTTCCTAGATGCAAGGTAATCACAGAGGTAAATAGTATATTAATATAACTGTGTTGGTTATGCAAAAATGGGGAATGGGTAATAAAGGGATTATCTATCTTTTAAAACAATAACAATTCTATGGTAGACTGTCCCTTTAAGCTTGGAAACTTTAAAAAATCAAATATAAAGTATTTATAATTGCAGATAAAGGGCCGGTGAACACCTTGTAATTACAAGTTTTTTTTGCAGTTGTCCAATATACCTACTGTGTGAATTTGAAAAAGTTTGGAATGATTTAACACCTTATTTGCTGCAAGTGTTTTTAAATAACCAAACACCACCCATGTCTAGCCTTCTGGAGGAACCAGTTTGAAACTTTTACTGGAGGAAACACAGCTTGACATTAGCAAACTGTTCATTGTTGTGTGGTTCTTATCATCTCTGCTAAAGCCAATTAGTGCAGTGTTAGGCTTCTGAAACCTGCCATGTGTATTATCAGTTCTCAGAATTGGAAAACTGTAAAGGAAAATGGTGACAAAATAAATTAAAAAATGATGGTCCAGATTACGAGTGAAGCGCTAACAGTTACACACGAGCAAAAAGGGGTTTATCGTGAGTGTTTGCGCGCGTCGGATTGCTTGAATTAGAAGTTGAAAGTAAACGTGATCGCTTGAGTGCAAATAAGGTTAAAGCGCATCGGGATAACGTGTTCTCAGAGCTCTGGTTAACCGTTTCACAAAACAAAAAAGTGTCTCAAAACACATCAAAAGTATAGTTACACTTATAATAACACTATCTAATAAGGATTTTAGTGACCGAGCTAAGGAGATTGTTTACAATGTAATATATGTTTCCCTACAAATTAAGCAATGCTGCTGGTGGTATTTGCATTGAATTGCAGGTGAGGAATCCAGTTCAGGTTTTCCCGACAAACTAACCCCTAGATTATGAGTCTTGCGTTAGCCTTAAAAAGCAGCGTTGAGAGGACCCAACACTGCTTTTTAACGCCCGCTGGTATTACGAGTCTGGCAGGTACAGGTGTACCGCTCACTTTTTTTCCGCGACTCGAGCATACCGCAAATCCCCTTACGTCAATTGTGTATCCTATCTTTTCAATGGGATTTGCCTAACGCCGGTATTACGGGTCTTGGAAAAAGGGTCAAGACTCCTACCGCATTTAAAAGTCAGTAGTTAAGAGTTTTATGGGCTAACGCCGTAACATAAAACTCTTAACTAAAGTGCTATAAAGTACACTAACACTCATAAACTACCTATTAACCCCTAAACCGAGCCCCCCCCCCACATTGTAAATACTTAACTAAAGTTTTTAACCCCTAATCTGCCGACTGGACATCGCCGCCACTTAAATAAACACTAGTTAAATATTATTAACCCCTAATCTGCCGTCCCTAACATCGCCGACACCTACCTACATTTATTAACCTCTAATCTGCCGCCCCCAACGTCGCCGCCACTATATTAAATGTATTAACCCCTAAACCTAAGTCTTACCCTAGCACCCCCCTAACTTAAATATAATTTAAATGAAACGAAATAAAATTACTACAATTGAATAAGTTATTCCTATTTAAAACTAAATACCTATAAAATAAAATCTAAGATAGCTACAATATAACTAATAGTGACATTGTAGCTAGCTTAGGGTTTATTTTTATTTTACAGGCAACTTTGTATTTATTTTAACTAGGTACAATAGTTACTAAATAGTTATTAACTATATAATAACTTCCTAGTTAAAATAAAGACAAATTTACCTGTAAAATAAAACCTAACCTAAGTTACAATTACACCTAACACTACACTATAATTAAATTAATTACCTAAACTAACTACAATTAATTACAATTAAATTAAACTAAAGTACGGAAAAAAAAAACTAAATTACAGAAAATAATAAAATAAGAATTTTAAACTAATTACACCTAATCTAATCCCCCTAATAAAATAAAAAAGCCCCCCAAAATAATAAAAATCCCTACCCTATACTAAATTACAAATAGCCCTTAAAAGGGCCTTTTGCGGGGCATTTCCTCAAAGTAATCAGCTCTTTTACCTGTAAAAAAAAATACAATACCCTCCAACATTAAAACCCACCACTCACACACCCAACCCTACTCTAAAACCCACCCAATCCTCCCTTAATAAAACCTAATACTAACCCCCTGAAGATCACCCTACCTTGAGAAGTTTTCACCCAGCTGGGCACAAGTGGTCCTCCAGACAGGCAGAAGTCTTCATCCTATCCGGGCAGAAGAGGACCTCCAGACGGGCAGAAGTCTTCATCCAGGCAACATCTTCTATCTTCATCCATCCGGAGCGGGTCCATCTTCAAGCCAACCGACGCGGATCATCCTCTTCTTCCGACGACTCCCGACGAATGAAGGTTCCTTTAAATGATGTCATCCAATATGGCGTCCCTTGAATTCCGATTGGCTGATAGGATTCTATCAGCCAATCGGAATTAAGGTAGGAAAAATCCTATTGGCTGATCCAATCAGCCAATAGAATTGAAGTTCGATCCTATTGGCTGATCCAATCAGCCAATATGATTGAGCTTGCATTCTATCGGCTGTTCCAATCAGCCAATAGAATGCAAGCTCAATTCTATTGACTGATTGCATCAGCCAATAGGATTTTTCCTACCTTAATTCCGATTGGCTGATAGAATCCTATCAGCCAATCGGAATTCAAGGGACGCCATCTTGGATGACGTCATTTAAAGGAACCTTCATTCGTCGGGAGTCGTCGGAAGAAGAGGATGCTCCGCGTCAGTTGGCTTGAAGATGGACCCGCTCTGCTCCGGATGGAAGAAGATAGAAGATGCCAGCTGGATGAAGACTTCTACCTGTCTGTAGGTCCTCTTCTGCCCGGATAGGATGAAGACTTCTGGCCATCTGGAGGACCCCTTCTGCCCGGTTGGGTGAAGACGTCTCAAGGTAGGGTGATCTTCAAGGGGTTAGTGTTAGGTTTTATTAAGGGGGGATTGGGTGGGTTTTAGAGTAGGGTTGGGTGTGTGGGTGGTGGGTTTTAATGTTGGGGGGGTATTGTAATTTTTTTTACAGGTAAAAGAGCTGATTACTTTGGGACAATGCCCCGCAAAAAGCCCTTTTAAAGGCTATTTGTAATTTAGTATAGGGTAGGGATTTTTCTTATTTTGGGGGGCTTTTTTATTTTTTTAGGGGGATTAGATTAGGTGTAATTAGTTTAAAATTCTTGTAATTATTTTATTATTTTCTGTAATTTAGTGGGGGGGTTTTCGTACTTTAGTTTCTTTAATTTAATTGTAGTTAATTGTAGTTAATTTAGGAAATTATTTTAATTATAGTGTAGTGTTAGGTGTAATTGTAATTTAGGTTAGGTTTTATTTTACAGGTAAATTTGTCTTTATTTTAACTAGGTAGTTATTAAATAGTTAATAACTATTTAATAACTATTGTACCTAGTTAAAATAAATACAAACTTGCCTGTAAAATAAAAATAAACCCTAAGCTAGGTACAATGTAACTATTAGTTATATTGTAGCTATCTTAGGGTTTATTTTATAGGTAAGTATTTAGTTTTAAATAGGAATAATTTATTTAATTGTAGTTATTTTATTTAGATTTATTTAAATTATATTTAAGTTAGGGGGGTGTTAGGGTTAGGGTTAGACAGGTTTAGGGGTTAATA
The DNA here is from genome assembly GCF_027579735.1 of Bombina bombina. Classification (NCBI taxonomy): domain Eukaryota; kingdom Metazoa; phylum Chordata; class Amphibia; order Anura; family Bombinatoridae; genus Bombina; species Bombina bombina. The sequence continues at coordinate 84,686,309 of NC_069500.1, read as the reverse complement.
ACTTTATTATAGTGGCGGCGACGTTGGCGGCGGCAGATTAGGGGTTAATACATTTAATATAGTTGCGGCGATGTTGGGGGGCAGATTAGGGGTTAATAATTATAATGTAGGTGTCGGCGATGCTGGGGGCAACAGATTAGGGGTTCATAAGTATAATGTAGGTGTCGGCGGTGTCCGGAGCGGCAGATTAGGGGTTAATAATATTATGCAGGTGGCGACGATGTTGGGGGCGGCAGATTAGGAGTTAATAAGTGTAAGATTAGGGGTGTTTAGACTCGGGGTTCATGTTAGGGTGTTAGGTGTAGACATAAAAAGTATTTTCCCATAGGAATCAATGGGGCTGCGTTAGGAGCTGAACGCTGCTTTTTTGCATGTGTTAGGTTTTTTTTTCAGCCTATGGGGAAATCGTGCACGAGCATGTTTAGCCAGCTCACCGCTACCGTAAGCAGCGCTGGTATTGAGGTGAGATGTGGATCTAAATTTTGCTCTCCGCTCACTTTTTAGAGGCTAACAGCGTTGTTTGTAGGTGAGCGGTGAGCATAAACTGAGCGTTAGCACCGCAAGCCTTACTGACAAAAACTCGTAATCTAGCCGTAAGGTTTTCTCACCGGCAGCTAATTAAGGTCAATTAACTCCTCCTGTTAAATAGCGTGTGCTGAAGCTGTTAGTGAGATCCTGTATGTGAAAGACAGAGGATATAGAGTTGTGTAGCTGTCTAGAAATTCTAGGCCTGTCAGGCTTAAATTCTGTTTTGTAATTTTGAAGTTGTCACAACTTTAGTTAGAGATACTTTATTCTGTTTAGTAAGCACCATTGTGCAAGGATTTATTTTGTTCTTTTGTTTATGTTAAAATTGTATTCCTGCAAATTGTCTGTGAATAAACAGGCCAAGGCTTTTACATCTAATCTAGTGTGTTTGAAGTGTTTCTCTGCTGTGAAGACTGTGGGGCCGATTTAACATTTTAAGGGCCCACATCGATAAATGCAGACAGCATAGGCTGTCAATATTTATCATTGCACAAGCATTTCTAGTAAAATGCTTGTGCAATGCCAACCCCTGCACATTTGCGGCCATTCGGCCGCTAGCAGGGGGGTGTCAATCATCCCGACCTCAGAAGTGGCGGACAAATTAAGGAGCAGCGGTCTTGTGACCGATGCGTCTAAACTTGTGTTTCGGCGAGCCTGAAGGCTCGAGTGGAAACTGCTGCAATTTGGACAATCAAATGTTGATAATAATGAAAATCCAATGTTATTTCCGGTTTTCAAATGTTACTTTCGTTTTCGAATGTTCATAATTAGAATGAATGTCCACATTCGAAATTTTGAATGTAACATTTCATTTAACAAATACTATTCAGAATTTCAATAATTCATGTAGTAGGGAATTTAGTAAACTGATACATAATAGATACAAATATATCAATTTGAATGTTTCTATTTTGAATATTTCATAATTTGAATATTACATTTAAAGAGAGCATTACATTACTATTAAAAATGTATCGATTTGACTTCAAATTCTAATATTGCATAATTTGAATCATAATTCGAATTGAATTATTAGAACATTTTGAATCAAATATTACATTTAAAGAAAGCATAAGAATTACTGTTACATTAAAAGAATGTTAAAATGTTGTACAAACATTCAAAATAAGAAAAGAATGAAGAATGTGCGGCCCTACTGTGAACACAAATGGTCCGTTCCACTGCGTTGCACGTCACACGGCCAAAGTTTTGGCATAAATACAGCAGAACAACCTTGCTACTATCAGTTAAGCTTACAAAATGCAGCAAAAATGGGGAAAAGCAGTGATCTAATGGACTTGAAACGTGGCATGATATAGTAGGTACAAGACATGATAGCCAAAGCGTATCTGAAGCGGCAGTACTCCTGAACTTTTCACGTACCACAGTTTTAAGGGTGCATAGAAAATGGTGCAATGAACAAAAAACATCCAGTCAGCGGCAGTCCTGTGGAAGAAAAAAGCTTGTTGATCAGAGAGGTCAGAGGAGGATGGCTAGACTTGTGCAAGCAAACAGACAGGCCACATTTTTACGAATCACATCAGAATTCAACCTTTGTGTGGAGAAAAACATATTGCAACACACCACTAGGTGCACCTTGTCGCAGACCTTCTGTGGCCACAACAACACCAGCACTGGACCATCGAAGACTGGAAAAAGATTGCTTTGTGCGTGATGTTGATGGCAGACCCCGAATCTGGCGAAAAAAGCATGAATCCATAGACCCGTCATATCTGATGAAAACTGTGCAAGGTGGTGGGGCAGTATTATGGTGTGGGGATTGATTTCCTGCACACGTTGAGTTCCTAGATTCACGTCTGAATGCCACATCATATGTAAACATAACTGCTGACCTAGTGCATCTGTTCATGTTGACAGTTTATACTCAGGCAGATGGTTACTTCCAGCAGGATAATGCGCCGGTGCATAAAAACCCACATTGCTATGGGATGGTTCCTGGAACATGACAATGACTTTTCTTTGCTGCAGTTGCCTACTCAGTCCCCGAATCTCAATCCTAGTGAACATCTTTGCGATGAGCTAGAAAGGGCTATTCGCTGGAGGCCTACACCTCTGTCGAATCTCTAGGAGTTGCATTACACAGCCTTGTCTGCATGGCACACAATACCTCCACACCGTTTTCAGCATCTCGCTGAATCCATAACTAAACAAATTCAGTCTGTTTTGAAGGCTAAAGGAGGCTTAACACGCTATAAACATATAAATAAGTATGCACACACAAACACACATATATATATATATATATATATATATATATATAGTTGGGACATTATGTTCCTTATTGTATGACATCTTGATTTAGAGTTTTGCGGCCAAAGGGGTGCGTTAGCTACGCGTGTTTTTTTCCCACTGCACCTTTTAAATAACGCTGGTATTTAGAGTTCTCTGAAGGGCTGCGTTAGGCTCCAAAAAGGGAGCGTAGAGGCATATTTACCGCCACTTCAACTCTCAATACCAGCGTTGCTTACGGTAGCGGCCAGCTTGAAAAACGTGCTCGTACACGATTCCCCCATAGGAAACAATGGGGCAGTTTGAGCTGAAAAAAACCTAACACCTGCCAAAAATCAGCGTTCAGCTCCTAACGCAGCCCCATTGTTTCCTATGGGGAAACACTTCCTAAGTCTGCACCTAACACCCTAACATGAACCCCGAGTCTAAACACCCCTAACCTTACACTTATTAACCCCTAATCTGCCGCCCCTGCTATCGCTGACACCTGCATTATATTATTAACCCCTAATCTGCCGCTCCGGACACCGCCGCAACCTACGTTATCCCTATGAACCCCTAATCTGCTGCCCCCAACGTCGCCGACACGTACATTATATTTATTAACCCCTAATCTGCCCCCCCAACGTCGCTGCTACCTTACCAACACTTATTAACCCCTAATCTTCCGACCGGACCTCGCCGCCACTATAATAAATGTATTAACCCCTAAACCACCTCACTCCCGCCTCGCAAACCCTATAATAAATTTTATTAACCCCTAATCTGCCCTCACTAACATCGCCGACACCTAACTTCAAGTATTTACCCCTAATCTGCTGACCGGACCTCACCGCTACTATAATAAATGTATTAACCCCTAAAGCTAAGTCTAACCCTAACCCTAACACCCCCTTAAGTTAAATATAATTTAAATCTAACTAAATAAATTATTTCTTATTAAATAAATTAATCCTATTTAAAGCTAAATACTTACCTGTAAAAAAAAACCCTAATATAGCTACAATATAACGAATAATTATATTGTAGCTATTTTAGGATTTATATTTATTTTACAGGCAACTTTGTATTTATTTTAACTAGGTACACTAGCTATTAAAAAGTTATTTACTATTTAATAGCTACCTAGTTAAAATAATTACAAAATGACCTGTAAAATAAATCCTAACCTAAGTTACAATTAAACCTAACACTACACTATCAATAAATTAATTAAATAAACTACCTACAATTACCTACAATTAAATCAACTAAACTAAATTACAAAAAAAACAAAAAACACTAAATTACAAAAAATAAAAAAAGATTACAAGAATTTTAAACTAATTACACCTACTCTAAGCCCCCTAAAAAAATAACAAAGCCCCCAAAATAAAAAAATGCCCAACCCTATTCTAAAATAAAAAGTTAACAGCTCTATTACCTTACCAGCCCTTAAAAGGGCTTTTTGCGGGGCATGCCCCAAAGAAATCAGCTCTTTTGCCTGTAAAAAAAAACACACAATACCCCCCCAACATTACAACCCACCACCCACATACCCCTAATCAAACCCACCCAAACCCTCCTTAAAAAACCTAACACTAAGCCCCTGAAGATCTCCCTACCTTGTATTCACCCAGCCGGGTATCACCGATTCGTCCAGAAGAGGGTCCGAAGTCTTCATCCTATCCGGCAAGAAGTGGTCCCCTAGAGGGTCCGAAGTCTTCATCCTATCCGGCAAGAAGAGGTCCTCCAGAGGGTCCAAAGTCTTCATCCAGGCGGCATCTTCTATCTTCTTCCATCCGGAGCGGAGCGGGTCCATCTTGAAGCAGCCAACGCGGAGCCATCCTTCCTCACCAATGGACTAACGACGAATGAAGGTTCCTTTAAATGACGTCATCCAAGATGGCGTCCCTCGAATTCCGATTGGCTGATAGGATTCTATCAGCCAATCGGAATTAAGGTAGGAAAAATCTGATTGGCTGATTGAATCAGCCAATCAGATTAAAGTTCAATCCGATTGGCTGATTGGATCAGCCAATCGTATTGAGCTTGCATTCTATTGGCTCTTCCGATCAGCCAATAGAATGCAAGCTCAATCTGATTGGCTGATCCAATCAGCCAATCGGATTGAACTTCAATCTGATTGGCTGATTCAATCAGCCAATCAGATTTTTCCTACCTTAATTCCGATTGGCTGATAGAATCCTATCAGCCAATCGGAATTCGAGGGACGCCATCTTGGATGACGTCATTTAAAGGAACCTTCATTCGTCGTTAGTCCATTGGTGAGGAAGGATGGCTCCGCGTTGGCTGCTTCAAGATGGACCCGCTCCACTCCGGATGGAAGAAGATAGAAGATGCCGCCTGGATGAAGACTTTGGACCCTCTGGAGGACCTCTTTTTGCTGGAAAGGATGAAGACTTCGGACCCTCTGGAGGACCTCTTCTTGCTGGATAGGATGAAGACTTCGGACCCTCTTCTGGACGAATCGGTTATACCCGGCTGGGTGAATACAAGGTAGGGAGATCTTCAGGGGCTTAGTGTTAGGTTTTTTAAGGGGAGTTTGGGTGGGTTAGATTAAGGGTATGTGGGTTGTAATGTTGGGGGGGGGTATTGTATGGGTTTTTTTACAGGCAAAAGAGCTGATTTCTTTGGGGCATGCCCCGCAAAAAGCCCTTTTAAGGGCTGGTAAGGTAATAGAGCTGTTAACTTTTTATTTTAGAATAGGGTAGGGCATTTTTTTATTTTGGGGGGCTTTGTTATTTTTTTAGGGGGCTTAGAGTAGGTGTAATTAGTTTAAAATTCATGTAATCTTTTTTTATTTTTTGTAATTTAGTGTTTGTTTTTTTTGTAATTTAGTTTAGTTGATTTAATTGTAGGTAATTGTAGGTAGTTTATTTAATTAATTTATTGATAGTGTAGTGTTAGGTTTAATTGTAACTTAGGTTTGGATTTATTTTACAGGTAATTTTGTAATTATTTTAACTAGGTAGCTATTAAATAGTTAATAACTATTTAATAGCTATTGTACCTAGTTAAAATAAATACAAAGTAGCCTGTAAAATAAATATAAATCCTAAAATAGCTACAATATAATTATTTGTTATATTGTAGCTATATTAGGGTTTATTTTACATGTAAGTATTTAGCTTTAAATATGATTAATTTATTTAATAAGAAATAATTTATTTCGTTAAATTTAAATTATATTTAACTTAGGGGGGTGTTAGGGTTAGGGTTAGACTTAGCTTTAGGGGTTAATACATTTATTATAGTAGCGGTGAGGTCCGGTCGGCAGATTAGGGGTTAATACTTGAAGTTAGGTGTCGCCGATGTTAGGGAGGGCAGATTAGGGATTAATACTATTTATTATAGGGTTTTCGAGGCGGGAGTGAGGCGGTTTAGGGGTTAATACATTTATTATAGTGGCGGCGAGGTCCGGTCAGCAGATTAGGGGTTAATAAGTGTAGTTAAGGTAGCGGCGACGTTGGGGGGGCAGATTAGGGGTTAATAAATATTATGTAGGTGTCGGCGGTGTTAGGGGCAGCAGATTAGGGGTACATAGGGATAATGTAGGTGGCAGCGGTGTCCGGTCGGCAGATTAGGGGTTAAAAAATTTTATTAGAGTGGCGGCGATGTGGGGGGGGCCTCGGTTTCGGGGTACATAGGTAGTTTATGGGTGTTAGTGTACTTTAGAGCACAGTAGTTAAGAGCTTTATAAACCGGCGTTAGCCCATAAAGCTCTTAACTCCTGACTTTTTTCTGCGGCTGGAGTCTTGTCGTTAGAGTTCTAACACTCACTTCAGCCAAGACTCTAAATACCGGTGTTAGGAAGATCCCATTGAAAAGATAGGATACGCAATTGGCGTAAGGGGTTCTGTGGTATGGAAAAGTCGCGGCTGGAAAGTGAGCGTTAGACCCTTTCCTGACTGACTCTAAATACCAGCGGGCAGTAAAAAGTAGCATTAGGAGCCCTTAACGCTGCTTTTGACGGCTAACGCAGAACTCTAAATCTAGGCGTGAGTTTTTTTCAGCAATGTTGGTGGGTATCTATTAATAACGCTTGTCTATGTTGGAATTTCAATGTATTCTCTTTACACTTGAGTGGCCGTGTTTGACCTGTGAGACAGTGTACTTTTTGTTTTTTTCACTGATCTGCAGCACATTTGTGTAAGGAGCCTAGGCTCTTCGTTACTGGGGATGGTTTGTGTTTTAGATACTTTATCTGTGTATTTTCTGTAAGCGCATTACGAGCGCAAACTGGTTCTGTAAACTTGATGTTATTGGTGGGGTCTAACCCCCTTGATTGCAGACATGATAATAGCCAGCTGCGGTTTGTCTCCCATTTTTGTGAAAGGCGCTACTTGAGGAGTGGTCTACCGACAGTTAGGCCTGTAGCTGCTATGGCTGTTCTTACAGGGAGTACGGCTGAGTTGCCGAGTTAAGGTAAGCATTGTTAGTATATTTGGTGTCATGCATCGTTTTGCCTTTAATAGCTCTCCTGTGCTTGATTGGTACATCCTGATATGTTGTATCGGGGGTGATAAGCGCTTGCTTATGTGAGTTTTATGGTAGTTACATATATCAAGGTCTTTGGTTTGTATTCCTGTAATCTATGCACCTCTTCATGCTCCGGTACCTGTGATTGACCAGTGAGTTTGTGCATGTTTGGTGCACTCATTGTTTTTCTATGTGTATGTATTGATGCTACTGTAAACTTTGGCAATGCATAGGACATGTTTGCCCCCTCTGACGCTTGTATTTGTTATCATCAGCAGTCTCCTTGTATTTAGAGGTTGGCTCTGCTGTATGTATATTAGCTATGTAGGGGCTGTTTAGAATTGTATATCTTTAATCCTCTGATCTGGCCTGTATAGCTGTATTCAGTTGTTCTGACTTATAAGTAGGGGGTGTTGTTCCATCCCCCACATCTGACTCTTGGGACTGGGAGTAGGCTCACATAGCAGCAAGAGGGCGCACATAGTATCTGATTACTTCAGTTTGTCTATACAGCTCTATAGCTTGTAGGTTGGTGGTGTTCACATGGCAGCTCTCGGTTCCTTCTGTTTCAGAGTTCGACCTGCATTATGGGCCTATATGGCTTGAATATGTGTACAGTACTTATGTGATACATGATCCAGATGGTTGAGATTGCCTCCGTTTCATAACTATTATGAGTTGCGCCTTAGCAGATTTGGAGTTTAGCACATAAGATACTTTTGTTTTGTTTGCTTGTAATTGCCATTTCTCTCAGTTAGATGGATACTCAGTTTATCTTACTTTTTAAACTATGTAAGTTGCGTGTGTAGTGAAGATTGTCTTTGTATGTTTTCACACATTATGTATCCTGCATGTCTTTATTTATTTTTTCTCTTGTAGATAATATTTGTCTTAAAGAAGGCCCAATTAGGGGGCCCAATTAGGGGCCGAAACGTAGACTATGACCATTTAAATTGAAACTTTGATGTATTGAAAATAAAATCAAGTATTTGATGGATACAAATTGCCTGTGGGTGCCTTTCTATGCATAAAGAATTTTATATATATATATATATATATATATATATATATATATATAATTAGAAAATTTCTTCTTACAGGTTTTTGTTTTGTAATAAGTATAGATTTCCTTATTGTTTACAAAAAACATCTGCAGGGATTGATTAAAAAAGTAGGCAATGTTTCTTGGCTTAATTGGCTTTGGTAGTATAGACTTTTTGGTAACTGCAAAAGAGCTGTTTAACTTAGAGCAATGCCCTACAAAAAGCCCTTTTAAGGGCTATTGGTAGTTTAGCATTGGATTAGGGGGTGTTTTTATTTTGGGGGGCTTTTTAATGTTCATAAGGATTAGGTTGTTTTTTTATATTTTAGATAATTTGTTTATTTTTTTCTGTAGTTCAATTTTTATTTTTTAATTAACAACACATAGACTGAGAGGGAAGAGAGAGCAAATGAGAGGGGAGAGAGAGCAAATGAGAGGGGAGAGAGAGAGCAAAAGAGAAGGGAGAGAGAGCAAAAGAGAGGAGGGAGAGATCAAAAGAGAAGAGGGAGAGAGAGAAAAAGAGAGGAGGAGAGAGAGAAAAAGAGAGGTGGAGAGAGAGAAAAAGAGAGGAGGAGAGAGAGCAAAAGAGAGGGGGGAGAGAGCTAAAGAGAGGGGAGAGAGAGAGAGAGCAAAAGAGAGGGGAGAGAGAAAGAAAAAGAGAGGGGAGAGAGAGAGCAAAAGAGAGGGGGGAGAGAGAGAGCATAAGTTGCATCCAGGTGGATTCCAAAAATGGCAGGGTGGTGAAAGAATCCACCTCGATGCAGCGTCCAGGTAGATTCTTTCACCACCCTGCCATTTTCGGTATCCACCTGGATGGGAGAGTGGTGAAGGAATCCACCAGGATGCAGCATAAGCTGCATCCAGGTGGATTCTTTCACCACCTTACCATTTTCGAAATCCACGCAGGGTGGTTCCGTCACCACAATAGACTGCCCTTCCGAAAATGGCAGGGTGGTTTGGTGGTTCCGTCACCACAATAGACTGCCCTCTGGGCAGGATTTCCCACTAGTATATATATATATATATATATATATATATATATATATATATATATATATATATATATATATATATATATATATATGTTTTTGTGTGTGTGCATGTGTATATATACAGGGAGTGCAGAATTATTAGGCAAATGAGTATTTTGACCACATCATCCTCTTTATGCATGTTGTCTTACTCCAAGCTGTGTAGGCTCGAAAGCCTACTACCAATTAAGCATATTAGGTGATGTGCATCTCTGTAATGAGAAGGGGTGTGGTCTAATGACATCAACACCCTATATCAGGTGTGCATAATTATTAGGCAACTTCCTTTCCTTTGGCAAAATGGGTCAAAAGAAGGACTTGACAGGCTCAGAAAAGTCAAAAATAGTGAGATATCTTGCAGAGGGATGCAGCACTCTTAAAATTGCAAAGCTTCTGAAGCGTGATCATCGAACAATCAAGCGTTTCATTCAAAATAGTCAACAGGGTCGCAAGAAGCGTGTGGAAAAACCAAGGCGCAAAATAACTGCCTATGAACTGAGAAAAGTCAAGCGTGCAGCTGCCAAAATGCCACTTGCCACCAGTTTGGCCATATTTCAGAGCTGCAACATCACTGGAGTGCCCAAAAGCACAAGGTGTGCAATACTCAGAGACATGGCCAAGGTAAGAAAGGCTGAAAGACGACCACCACTGAACAAGACACACAAGCTGAAACGTCAAGACTGGGCCAAGAAATATCTCAAGACTGATTTTTCTAAGGTTTTATGGACTGATGAAATGAGAGTGAGTCTTGATGGGCCAGATGGATGGGCCCGTGGCTGGATTGGTAAAGGGCATAGAGCTCCAGTCCGACTCAGACGCCAGCAAGGTGGAGGTGGAGTACTGGTTTGGGCTGGTATCATCAAAGATGAGCTTGTGGGGCCTTTTCGGGTTGAGGATGGAGTCAAGCTCAACTCCCAGTCCTACTGCCAGTCTCTGGAAGACACCTTCTTCAAGCAGTGGTACAGGAAGAAGTCTACATCCTTCAAGAAAAACATGATTTTCATGCAGGACAATGCTCCATCACACGCGTCCAAGTACTCCACAGCGTGGCTGGCAAGAAAGGGTATAAAAGAAGAAAATCTAATGACATGGCCTCCTTGTTCACCTGATCTGAACCCCATTGAAAACCTGTGGTCCATCATCAAATGTGAGATTTACAAGGAGGGAAAACAGTACACATCTCTGAACAGTGACTGGGAGGCTGTGGTTGCTGCTGCACGCAATGTTGATGGTGAACAGATCAAAACACTGACAGAATCCATGGATGGCAGGCTTTTGAGTGTCCTTGCAAAGAAAGGTGGCTATATTGGTCACTGATTTGTTTTTGTTTTGTTTTTGAATATCAGAAATGTATATTTGTGAATGTTGAGATGTTATATTGGTTTCACTGGTAAAAATAAATAATTGAAATGGGTATATATTTGTTTTTTGTTAAGTTGCCTAATAATTATGCACAGTAATAGTCACCTGCACACACAGATATCCCCCTAAAATAGCTATAACTGAAAACAAACTAAAAACTACTTCCAAAACTATTCAGCTTTGATATTAATGAGTGTTTTGGGTTCATTGAGAACATGGTTGTTGTTCAATAATAAAATTAATCCTCAAAAATACAACTTGCCTAATAATTCTGCACTCCCTGTATATATATATGTTTGTGTGTGTGTGTTTGTGCCACAAACACATTCCAGAGGCAGAAAAGCTAGATTCACCTTCATGGAGAGCAAGTTAAAGGGACATTTTATGTTTAAAATAATCACCAGTTATGACTGGTAGGAATTACAGTTGATTATGTCTGTTATCTGTTACCTAAAGGTTTTTTTAAAAATGTTGCATGTGACATTGTTAATTAATAACAGTTATAATACTGCCAGATATAATTTAATTCATTATTTAATTTAAACTAAATGGTCTGAAATGCTACAACAAGAGCCTAATATAATAATTCATCCTTCGATTTTAAATGCGTTGAGTGTCATTGATGATGTGTCCTTTTCTTTGCCCTTAGACCTGGTCACCCTATACCTTTATTATATTATATTATACTACATTATTACATTATATTGGTAGGGGGATTTTAATTTCAGAATTTTGATGGTTGTTAAAGGGATATAAAAGTGCAAAAAGAATTATTGCACTATTGAATGCCTATAACTATGGTCTCAATTCCTATATTTCACATATTCATGTTCAACATCGAAAAACTGGATTTGCTGATTTTTTATTTTTTTATTAAAATGATCACTATCAAACTAAACTTGATAAGTCAAACCAAACGTAATGATTCCCATGATATTCAATCTACATTTAACCATAATGACACCGTTAATGAAAGATAATGGTTTTCAATCACCGAAAACCAAACCGGTGCGCAAAAAATCCAGCCAGTCACAAACATTGAAAACATGACCAATTTGGATACTATAAAAACATTGATCCCCCATTTTTAGATGATGCTCATCAGATCACATATGAGATAATTGCAGTGCAAGCCCTGTGAGGTAAAGAGAGGAAAAATCATTTTAAAAATGGTTTGCCTAGTGGCTAGGACCCTCAATAGACAGTGGAGGGAATCAAGGTAGTCCAAGTAGCAGACACAGGGGAGATCAAGGGCCACTCAAGAGGCATGTCCTGGTAATGAAAGGGTCAGCTCAAGGGAAGGGGAATCAAACCAAGTCAAGGGAGGAGAGGGATTTTAATTGGCACTCGAATTGGGAATTCCAGTGGTAGCCCTATAGGGAGTCAAAACTGTCATAGCAGGAGTCAAAGTAGTAACAGTGGGGGGCAAAGGGGAATGACAAGGAAGACAATGGTGGCACAAGGTGAGAGGGGAGGATGGAAAGAAAGTATAGGGACAACAAACAAGGCCCACAGGAATCCACCCACAATAAACACACCATGCCATAGAGAGAGACAGGTGTTAGAGAGAGAGGGACACAAACAATCATAAAGGAACAAGCTACAAGCCTATGCAGCCTTAGGCCACAGTACATGCAGTGAGCAAAAAAAATATGTGTGTGGCTGGGCTGGACTGGGAATTGGGACTGGGAATATATTCCTTTTAGCCCTTCACAGTCCAACATCACACATAAATACATACAAATATATATCACAAACCCAAGGCGTTTGCTCAGGCGCTAATATTTTACTTTTAATTTGTTTATGGAAGTAAAAGTTGGACTACTACGCATTGCCTTCTGGCAAAGTTAGCTCACCATAACCTTTATGAGGCTATTTATGGGGCTTCTGTTTATGTCCCTTTAATTTCCTTGGTTTTAAAGGCCAGTTCATTAGAGCATGTCATTTTAAGACTAGAGACTCTGCACCTCTATGTGCTTAACCCATAAAATGACATCCTCTAACAAATTATATATTGAAGTAAAATGTAATAGCTTTATCATGATTCATCAGACTGCCCCTTTAAATCATTACAAAAAGATATTACACTTAGAAGTCAGCCCAACAAGAATAATACTTGTTTTTATCTAAGACACAAACATCTATGATGGCATTTCCATACTTAAGAAATGTTTAAATACACCTGACTCATAATGCTGTTCTCGCCTCTAAAGTATACTCTGTTCAGTAACTGGTATACACTTTTGTTCTCTTTAATAGGATGTGATTAATATTGTCAGATTTCCAATGGGATCGCCTCTAAACACATCAGTTACATTCTTGGGCATTTTAATTGACTCTCTTTGATCCCTTGTTTTGATTACTAGACAAGTGAAAATGAAAAAGAGAACTCTAAAGCCTGAAGCAGACAGTCGTGACAAACTGTTTTTATTTAGCTCACTGTATCCTAACAAAGCAATTATCTGTGTCCATATCTTCATAAAATCTAAATCATTACTTCTAATTAAGGTTAAACCTAAACTAAATTATAAATGCTGAGATGTTCTATAAATTCTTAAGTGCATAAAAGAATATATAACATGTTTATTTTTAAAGTCATGTTGTCATATTTTCATACTTACAGTGAATGACGTGATCTTATTATAAGGAATGAAAGGGTCGTACAGTAACAGGGCCGGTGCTACAATAAAGTTGGTGCATGACATAATATTTTTTTAGTGTGTATATTTATTTATTTTTCCTTCCTTACTCAGGCTTCATAGTAGGGCCATATGTGGTGGCACAATGACTAGAACGGGAGGGGACACAAACATAGAGAGGCAGAGAATATATGTCGCGCAGAACAGCTGGAAGCATCTGGCTGAATTATCTCATTGCACAGCCCCAACTCTCTCTGCAAAACGTTAGCAGTCTTCATAAAGCCACCCGCATCTGGACTGATGGGCACTCGTGGGAGCACTGACAAGCCTCAAACTTTTGATACACTACAAGACATCAGTGCATCTTCTCCTACATGTCTGGTATATATATATATATATATATATATATATATATATATATATTATTTTTTTTTTTAGAATTATCCAGTTCGCACTACCTCTTGTTATTAACACTCTAAATCCTTCGAGTGGTCTGACTTGTAAGTTAATATCAGAACCACCCTGTGCACGGAGGGAAGAGAAATATTAATTGTAATACTTAAAGGGACATTATACACTCATTTTTTCTTTGCATAAATGTATTGTGGATGATCTATTTATATAGCCCATAAAGTTTTTTTTAAAAAATAAATGTATAGTTTTGCTTATTTTTAAATAACATTGCTCTGATTTTCAGACTCCTAAACAAGCCCCAAAGTTTTATGTGAATACCGTCAGATACCTACTCCAGCTTGCTCCTATTTGTGTAAAGGGTATTTTCATATGCAAAAGAAGGGGGAGGGGGGAGTGTCTTATTTCCCACTTGCAGTGGGCTTTCCAGCTACCTTTTCAACAGAGCCAAACTGACAGCTTCTAAGTAAGTTTTTGAATGGTTTTATACTGGATTTTTATATCAGTATCTGTGCATCTTATTCTTTATAGTACTGTCTATTACATGCAGTTATATGAAAATGAGTGTATACTGTCCCTTTAAACAAGAATTGTGTGAAAAAAAAAATTTCCACACTAAGTTCCCTATATCCAGCACCAGATCATAGGTTATAAATCAACAAACTAGTATGACCATATTGGGACTATGTCTATTGGAATTACCACACAATTATTATATACTTGTCATAATAAAAAACGACAAAGAGAAAAAGAAAGAAATTAAACATTTGCAATATGTTTACTGAAATCACCGCAAGAAAGCCAGATAACAAATTAATAATATACGAACGTGGGCCCACTTATGTATTTAAATATTGGCCAATATTTCAAATGTCCATTTTATAAACTTTATCCTTATGTATTCCAGGTAGTAGTATTCTGAAATTATTGTTAATGTTCTTAACATATGGGATTTCATTTATGTTAGCCGTACAGCGGGCTTATCCTTCTCAGCGATATTATATGAGAAGGCTTTTCAACACTCTAGGGGTGGGATAACATTTGTAGCAATTACTGTAACAATTTCTTGTAAGCTGGTAAGTTCATCAAAGTATGATTTTTGAATCTGTTCCGCCCATAAGGTGAAATAAATATTAACATATTGCTTCAATATATTACTTTATATTTTAATATTGCGAGGATACCTTTATACTTCTTTGTTGTTGTAACAACCTTTAATAAACCATTTTACCAAATATGCATTAATTGTTTATTTTACATATTTATGACTGGCAGATTACTTTCATTTCTATATACTATTATCACATATATAACATCATAATCGATGAAGAATTTACACCATTGGTGAAGATATTTAACATTCCATTTGTTTTGTAACATTTGGGAAATACAAACTTAAATTGTTTAAGTACTTTTATTTTATTATTAATTTGGTTTTAACGAATTACTGAGTGGTTGGGTTAAAGATAGAATTTTTTCTCTTTTTATTAAATTAGACAGCAATAGTAAGGACTCTTTTTATTGTTATTAAATGATTGGGGACTAGCTCATATTGTCATGATTTAATTTTCTTGAAGAAAAGGAGCATAATTTATCTCCTCATTCAGTCCATAAGGTTTCAAAGCTTTGAGATCATATATCCACTTACATTCTTTTTGAAGCAATATATTATCTAAGTTGCCACCCCTTGCTGATGTATCTACTTTTTCTACTTTTTTAACAATAATTTCAGAATACTACTAGAATTTCAGAATACTACTACCTGGAATACATAAGGATAAAGTTTATAAAATGGACATTTGAAATATTGGCCAATATTTAAATACATAAGTGGGCCCACGTTCGTATATTCTTAGGCCTAGATTTGGAGTTCGGCGGTAAAAGGGCTGTTAACGCTCCGCGGGCTTTTTTCTGGCCGCACCATAAATTTAACTCTGGTATCGAGAGTTAAAACAAATGCTGCGTTAGGCTCCAAAAAAGGAGCGTAGAGCATTTTTACCGCAAATGCAACTCTCGATACCAGAGTTGCTTACGGACGCGGCCGGCCTCAAAAACGTGCTCGTGCACGATTCCCCCATAGGAAACAATGGGGCTGTTTGAGCTGAAAAAAAACCTAACACCTGCAAAAAAGCAGCGTTCAGCTCCTAACGCAGCCCCATTGTTTCCTATGGGGAAACACTTCCTACGTCTGCACCTAACACCCTAACATGTACCCCGAGTCTAAACACCCCTAACCTTACACTTATTAACCCCTAATCTGCCGCCCCCGCTATCGCTGACTCCTGTATATTATTTTTAACCCCTAATCTGCCGCTCCGTAAACCGCCGCAACCTACGTTATCCCTATGTACCCCTAATCTGCTGCCCTAACATCGCCGACCCCTATGTTATATTTATTAACCCCTAATCTGCCCCCCACAACGTCGCCGACACCTACCTACACTTATTAACCCCTAATCTGCCGAGCGGACCTGAGCGCTACTATAATAAAGTTATTAACCCCTAATCCGCCTCACTAACCCTATCATAAATAGTATTAACCCCTAATCTGCCCTCCCTAACATCGCCGACACCTACCTTCAATTATTAACCCCTAAACTTCCGATCGGAGCTCACCGCTATTCTAATAAATGTATTAACCCCTAAAGCTAAGTCTAACCCTAACACTAACACCCCCCTAAGTTAAATATAATTTTTATCTAACGAAATTAATTAACTCTTATTAAATAACTTATTCCTATTTAAAGCTAAATACTTACCTGTAAAATAAATCCTAATATAGCTACAATATAAATTATTATTATATTATAGCTATTTTAGGATTAATATTTATTTTACAGGCAACTTTGTAATTATTTTAACCAGGTACAATAGCTATTAAATAGTTAAGAACTATTTAATAGTTACCTAGTTAAAATAATAACAAATTTACCTGTAAAATAAATCCTAACCTAAGATATAATTAAACCTAACACTACCCTATCAATAAAATAATTAAATAAACTACCTACAATTACCTACAATTAACCTAACACTACACTATCAATAAATTAATTAAACACAATTCCTACAAATAAATACAATTAAATAAACTAGCTAAAGTACAAAAAATAAAAAAGAACTAAGTTACAGAAAATAAAAAAATATTTACAAACATAATAAAAATATTACAACAATTTTAAACTAATTACACCTACTCTAAGCCCCCTAATAAAATAACAAAGCCCCCCAAAATAAAAAATTCCCTACCCTATTCTAAATTAAAAAAGTTACAAGCTCTTTTACCTTACCAGCCCTGAACAGGGCCCTTTGCGGGGCATGCCCCAAGAATTTCAGCTCTTTTGCCTGTAAAAAAAAACATACCATACCCCCCCCCCCCAACATTACAACCCACCACCCACATACCCCTAATCTAACCCAAACCCCCCTTAAATAAACCTAACACTAATCCCCTGAAGATCTTCCTACCTTGTCTTCACCATCCAGGTATCACCGATCCGTCCTGGCTCCAAGATCTTCATCCAACCCAAGCGGGGGTTGGCGATCCATAATCCGGTGCTCCAAAGGCTTCCTCCTATCCGGCAAGAAGAGGACATCCGGACCGGCAAACATCTTCTCCAAGCGGCATCTTCGATCTTCTTCCATCCGGTGCGGAGCGGGTCCATCTTGAAGCAGGCGACGCGGATCCATCCTCTTCTTCCGATGTCTCCCGACTAATGACGGTTCCTTTAAGGGACGTCATCCAAGATGGCGTCCCTCGAATTCCGATTGGCTGATAGGATTCTATCAGCCAATCGGAATTAAGGTAGGAATTTTCTGATTGGCTGATGGAATCAGCCAATCAGAATCAAGTTCAATCCGATTGGCCGATCCCATCAGCCAATCAGATTGAGCTCGCATTCTATTGGCTGATCGGAACAGCCAATAGAATGCGAGCTCAATCTGATTGGCTGATTGGATCAGCCAATCGGATTGAACTTGATTCTGATTGGCTGATTCCATCAGCCAATCAGAAAATTCCTACCTTAATTCCGATTGGCTGATAGAATCCTATCAGCCAATCGGAATTCGAGGGACGCCATCTTGGATGACGTCCCTTAAAGGAACCGTCATTAGTCGGGAGACATCGGAAGAAGAGGATGGATCCGCGTCGCCTGCTTCAAGATGGACCCGCTCCGCACCGGATGGAAGAAGATCGAAGATGCCGCTTGGAGAAGATGTTTGCCGGTCCGGATGTCCTCTTCTTGCCGGATAGGAGGAAGCCTTTGGAGCACCGGATTATGGATCGCCAACCCCCGCTTGGGTTGGATGAAGATCTTGGAGCCAGGACGGATCGGTGATACCTGGATGGTGAAGACAAGGTAGGAAGATCTTCAGGGGATTAGTGTTAGGTTTATTTAAGGGGGGTTTGGGTTAGATTAGGGGTATGTGGGTGGTGGGTTGTAATGTTGGGGGGGGGGTATGGTATGTTTTTTTTTACAGGCAAAAGAGCTGAAATTCTTGGGGCATGCCCCGCAAAGGGCCCTGTTCAGGGCTGGTAAGGTAAAAGAGCTTGTAACTTTTTTAATTTAGAATAGGGTAGGGAATTTTTTATTTTGGGGGGCTTTGTTATTTTATTAGGGGGCTTAGAGTAGGTGTAATTAGTTTAAAATTGTTGTAATATTTTTATTATGTTTGTAAATATTTTTTTATTTTCTGTAACTTAGTTCTTTTTTATTTTTTGTACTTTAGCTAGTTTATTTAATTGTATTTATTTGTAGGAATTGTGTTTAATTAATTTATTGATAGTGTAGTGTTAGGTTAATTGTAGGTAATTGTAGGTAGTTTATTTAATTATTTTATTGATAGGGTAGTGTTAGGTTTAATTATATCTTAGGTTAGGATTTATTTTACAGGTAAATTTGTTATTATTTTAACTAGGTAACTATTAAATAGTTCTTAACTATTTAATAGCTATTGTACCTGGTTAAAATAATTACAAAGTTGCCTGTAAAATAAATATTAATCCTAAAATAGCTATAATATAATAATAATTTATATTGTAGCTATATTAGGATTTATTTTACAGGTAAGTATTTAGCTTTAAATAGGAATAAGTTATTTAATAAGAGTTAATTAATTTCGTTAGATAAAAATTATATTTAACTTAGGGGGGTGTTAGTGTTAGGGTTAGACTTAGCTTTAGGGGTTAATACATTTATTAGAATAGCGGTGAGCTCCGGTCGGCAGATTAGGGGTTAATAATTGAAGTTAGGTGTCGGCGACGTTGAGGGGGGCAGATTAGGGGTTAATAAATATAATATAGGGGTCGGCGATGTTAGGGGTATCAGATTAGGGGTACATAGGGATAACGTAGGTGGCGGCGATTTGCGGTCGGAAGATTAGGGGTTAATTATTTTAAGTAGCTTGCGGCGACGTTGTGTGGGGCAAGTTAGGGGTTAATAAATATAATATAGGGGTCGGCGGGGTTAGGGGCAGCAGATTAGGGGTACATAAGGATAACGTAGGTGGCGGCGCTTTGCGGTCGGCAGATTAGGGGTTAATAAGTGTAGGCAGGTGGAGGCGACGTTGAGGGGGGCAGATTAGGGGTTAATAAATATAATACAGGGGTCGGCGGTGTTAGGGGGAGCAGATTAGGGGTACATAAGGATAACGTAGGTGGCGGTCGGCAGATTAGGGGTTAAAAATTTTAATCGAGTGGCGGCGATGTGGGGGGACCTCGGTTTAGGGGTACATAGGTAGTTTATGGGTGTTAGTGTACTTTAGGGTACAGTAGTTAAGAGCTTTATAAACCGGCGTTAGCCAGAAAGCTCTTAACTCCTGCTATTTTCAGGCGGCTGGAATTTTGTCGTTAGAGCTCTAACGCTCACTGCAGAAACGACTCTAAATACCAGCGTTAGGAAGATCCCATTGAAAAGATAGGCTACGCAAATGGCGTAGGGGGATCTGCGGTATGGAAAAGTCGCGGCTGAAAAGTGAGCGTTAGACCCTTTCCTGACTGACTCCAAATACCAGCGGGCGGCCAAAACCAGCGTTAGGAGCCTCTAACGCTGGTTTTGACGGCTACCGCCGAACTCTAAATCTAGGCCTTAATTTGTTATCTGGCTTTCTTGCAGTGATTTCAGTAAACATATTGCAAATGTTTAATTTCTTTCTTTTTCTCTTTGTCGTTATTTATTATGACAAGTATATAATAATTGTGTGGTAATTCCAATAGACATAGTCCCAATATGGTCATACTAGTTTGTTGATTTATAACCTATGATCTGGTGCTGGATATAGGGAACTTAGTGTGGAAAAAAAAAAATTCACACAATTCTTGTTTAAGTATTACATATATATATATATATATATATACACAACTCCAATTCCGAAAAAGTTGTGACAGTATGGAAAATGCAAAAAAACTAACAAAAAGAGTCATTTGACAATTCAATTCACCCTGTACTATATTGAAAACACATTATTAGCACATTATTTGATGTTTTACTTTGTGAATTTAATGTATTTTTTAAAATATACACTCATTTCAAATCTGATGACTGCAACACAGTCCAAAAACATTCCAAAAATTCTCCTTCAGATACGTGTAAGTTTCAAAATGGCATCACCCATAACTAGAGGGAGGTACATAAAGTGTTTGGTGTACCTTTTTATAATTTGTTTAATATGTGTAGTAATATACTTTATTTTTATTATTATTATTTTGCCCCCTTTTATAGGGACAATGTACTCCCATTTAATAAATTGGTAAGAGTAAGAAGAGACTTACTCTGAAAAGAATACACTTAATAGCACTCTGGGTGGTTATTTGTAAGTAGATATGATTAATCAAACATATATGATGTGAACTAGTGGAAATGAATAATTAAACTTAACTTTTATTAGTTATACAATAAGATAGGAAATTATATTAAAATCGCTCTTACGATTCCTCCATCAAATCAATTTATAGATACTACAATTGCAATAAATCTCTAGGGTATTATACAGGTAAGTATCAGCAGTGGTCCAACTTTAATAAATAGTTGCAGTGTGTATATGTGATCAAATCACCCACTGGGGTTAAATATATAATAGGTTTGGTCAATAGTAAGTCAATTCTACTCAGTAGTAATACTATGGAAATATAGTTACTGTATATCAATTTCATACATATGGTTGTGTGTTTAAACCAACTAGAATAGTATTTGTACACACTATGTTCCAATTGTAATGTTCACGTTTTTACTGAGTAATAGTTAAAGATGTCATACCTACTCATTTGCTCAAACTTAAATATTAATGTCTATATTTGGTTAAAGTTTGAACATGGTACATATGTTTCAAATGCTTATTGTGTTCAAACAGTTGCTTAATATGAGTTATTAGTATCACGCCTGCACGCTGGCTTTGAGCTAATGTTAGTCTATTTATTAAGTCTCTTCAGTGATTTAGACATAGATATATACTATTAACCATTATATGTACAGAGTTGTGAGTTGATACTCTCAATTTGTAATTTTTGAGTTTTATTAAGTTCTTTATGCACCATAATAATGTTGTATATATATATGAGTTCAGCTATAAACAGGCTTAAGGTATATACATCTTACAATACTGTTCGTGTTGACATTTGTTTACTTGACATTTAACAGCTTGAAAAAGATTATATATTTGTGCTTTAATAAAGCTGTGATAAAACAACCCCTTTTGGTCTCTTGCAACTGAGTAGTATATTGGCAAATTACAAGTGGTATCTTATGTCTCTCAGAACATTTGTATTGAATTAAAGTATAGTACAACCTTACAATATCATAAGACATCTAGTAGCGTTATTAGCAAGGTTTGCGTATATAATCTAGCTTTAGTCAGAGTAAGACCGTTTAGGTACAGCTCAGATATAACAATCAAACCTTTCACTGTAATATGCTATCTATTAACGTTTTAATAAGGTTTATATTTGTATTTAAATTATGCTCAGAGTTAGACAAAACCACTAACCGAAAAGTATCCCTTGCAACATACACTATTATATAAAGTATCTAAATAATTAGGTAGCAATGACTACAGTAATTTGAGGAAAGCATAAGGCTGGCTAAAAACACAGGAGCTCCTAGGACTCCTCACAAAGACCCTAATCTACCCGACATGTTTCGCTGTGGACAGCTTTTTCAAGGGATAGTTGTGCCGCTTGGATGTCGGCTTTATATAGCGTGTGAATCCACGCCCACACATTCGGTGTCATTCTTTCTAGGAACATTCATTGGACAGTGTATAACAACACCTCCTTATGTGACATTGTCATCTTCTTACATTACTGATTGGACAATGGTATTGAACAGATGTTTGATAGTAAACAAAGGCTGTCTTCGATCATTGGAGAGCACATAGCAGCACGCCCATAATTGTGATCTCATATTGTCTTTGGATTGCTGGTTGGTTGATGGTACCGCTAACAGATAGATTGTAAACAAAGGCTAACGATGTATGCTTATTCCCACTTATATTCTTTGTTTGTCATATGTATATACACCGTATAATAATGCTTATTCATATATTCATATACTGCATTTCTAATTGTTATATTCTTATTTCATTAAGACTCCGATTTTAAAGTAATTAATGTTATATTCCGGTCAGGAGTATTACTATTTAGCAAATACTATAAGTGCACTCCGGATTTTAACCTGTGATTGTGTTAGGAGCATTTGAGCAACAGAATATATAGATGAGAAAAATAAATAAGTAAAATAATATACAATACAACATTTAATAGGTTTTTATATAAAAATAAAATTTCTAACTGTGCTGTTTAATGTATTCTAAAATTGCCATCTATACTGAAAATTTCAGCACAGGAGTATTGGCTATAGAAAATATATGTAAACAAGAGCATAGGTACTAAAATGATAATTTTCAATTGCTTTCACTAAGTATTGTCCTTTATGTATATACAGATAGAGAAAATAATTGCATAATAATAATAATATTAAGGTCTGCCTCCCTGCAAACTCAGCCCATTTGAATTGGTTGAGGTTTTAATGAGAATGCAACAATTTTGTATACAAAAATAAACCGAAAGGAAAAATACATACATTAAACCAATTTTACAGTTATGGGGGCTAAAGTTGGCGGGTGTGGGTGTAAGAAAAAAAAAGTCACTGATAAGTGTTTTTACATTATGGTATGGGAATTGTGTGTTCCCAGTAAATATATATGTATATGATTATATGATTATATACATATGTGTTAATATGCTCTCAACTTGTAATACCGACACACATTAGCGTGCGCTGGTATTACTCAGTGGAGTGCTAATATTGCTTTCACGAAATTGATATTTAGTGAACCACTTGTAATCTGACCCTATGGGGCATATGTATCAAGCTCCGTATGGAGCTTGATGCCCCGTGTTTCTGGCGAGCCTGCAGACTCACCAGAAACAGCAGTTATGAAGCAGCGGTCACAAAGACCGCTGCTCCATAACCTGTCCGCCTACTCTGAGCAGACGGACAGACATCGCCGGAAATCAACCCGATCGAGTACGATCGGGTTGATTAACAGCTCCCTGCTGTCGGGCTCTTGTGAGCTGCTGGTGCAATGCTGAATATGGTGAGCGTATTGGTCGCTGTATTCAGCGAGGTCTGTCGGACCTCATCCGCAGTCCGACAGACCTTCATAACTAGAGGCCTATATATTTATTACTGTTGTGATTATTATTTATAATTTATTATTTTAAGGTATAAAAATTTCCATAATTCTCAAGCATCTTTTCAATATAAAAAACACTTTTAATGACCAATAAAAAATGTGTGTAATCTCAGCTAAACCAATCTTTAGAGGTAGACATCAAATTATTTTGTGAAATGGATTTTTTTATGACTATCTTGGAGTCCAGATACTTTCTACTTAGGTTCAGTTTACTTTCTTCCACAAGACATCACTATAAAAAA
This sequence comes from Bombina bombina, assembly GCF_027579735.1. Lineage (NCBI taxonomy): Eukaryota > Metazoa > Chordata > Amphibia > Anura > Bombinatoridae > Bombina > Bombina bombina. Next base: position 84,662,629 of record NC_069500.1, on the reverse strand, counting down.
TTATTATGTGGTAATCAAGAATCCTGAATTATAGATTTTATCATTATTTTTTGTCATAATGGAAGAATAACATTGTGTAACAGGTAAATGTATTTGCTGAAATGCCAGTGGGTTAATGGAAATGTTTCTTGTACCAATTAAAATTAATTTGGTCAGAGTAAGTCTGTTTATTTGTCTGTGTATTATTTAATAGGGCTTTTGAAAGTATTTATTGTGTTCATTATAGCCTCAGAGATGTTATTTTACACTGATCTGGGGGATGGTTGTCAGTAAAATCAGTGTAGCAATAAATATCTTGTAATACCTTCATCAAATTGATAGCCCTTTAGACAGAGCAATAAACTAGCAAAATCTAGTCCCGTTAATTTAATTATATGTGGATCACTACAGCTTAGATATGAACATTATTTGGACACTTTTCACTGTTTAAGATTTAGAAATATTTAAAGGACCACTAAATACAGTAGATTTGCATAATTAAAAACTGCATGATAAAAAGACAATGCAATAGCACTTAGTCTGAACTTCAAATGAGTAGCAGATTATTTTCTGACAAATTTCAAAGTTATGTGTATTTCCACTCCCCTGTATCATGTGACAGCCATTAGCCAATCACAAATGCATATTTACATATTTTCTGTGAATTCTTGCAAATGCTCAGTAGAAGCTGGAGACTCAAAAAGTGTAAATATATAAAAAGACTGCACATTTTGTTAATGGAAGTAAATTGGAAAATTGTTTAAAATCGCAAGTTCTATCTGAATCATTAAAATTTAATTTTTACTTGAGTGTCCCTTTAATGTTGGCCTCATTAATAAAAAAACATAATTTATGCTTATCTGATAAATTTATTTATTTCCGGATATGGTGAGTCCATGGAATCATCAATTACTAGTGGGAATATCACTCCTGGCCAGCAGGAGGAGGCAAAAAGCACCACAGCAAAGCTGCTATATATGTCACTTCCCTTACCCATAATCTCCAGTCATTTGACCGAAGGAAAAATGGAGAAAGAAGATAACACAAAGTGTAGAGGTGCCTGAGGGTTTTAGAAAAAATAAAATAAATAAAGGGTGGGCCGTGGACTCACCATATCTGGAAATAAATAAATGTATCAGCTAAGATTAAATTATGTTTTCTTTCCTAAGATATGGTGAGTCCACAGAATCATCAATTACTAGTGGGAATCAATACCCAAGCTAGAGGACACAGATGATAAGGGAGGTACAAGACAGGTAGACCTAAACATAAGGCACCACTGCTTGAAGAACCCTTCTCCCAAAAGAAGCCTCAGCTGAGGCAAAATTATCAAATTTATAAAACTTAGAAAAAGCATGTAAAGAGGACCAAGTTGCAGCCTTGCAAATCTGTTCCACAGAAGCTTCATATTTAAATGCCCAGGAAGAAGAAACAACCCTCGGGGAATGAGCAGTGATTCTCTCAGGAGGTTGCTGTCCAGCAGTCTCATAGGCCAAATGAATAATACTCCTTAGCCAAAGAGAAAGAGAAGTAGCCGTAGCTTTCTGACCCTTGCGCTTCCCAGAAAAACAAACAAACAAAGCAGAAGACTGACGAAAGTCCTTAGTTACCTGAAGATAGAACTTCAATGCACGCACAACATCTAGGTTGTGCAACAAATGCTCCTTAGGAGAAGAAGCATTAGGACACAAAGAAGGAACCACAATCTCCTGATTAATTTTCTTGCTTGAAACAACCTTAGGTAGGAAACCTAACTTAGTACGTAGAACCACCTTATCAGAATGAAAAATAAGATAAGGAGAATTAAACTGCAGAGCTGAGAGTTCCGAAACTCTCTGAGCAGAAGAAATAGCAACAAGAAACAAAAACTTCCAAGATAACATCTTAATATCTAAGGAATGCATAGGTTCAAACGGAGCCCGCTGTAAAACAATAAGAACAAGGTTAAGACTACAGGGAGGAGTAACGGGTTTAAACACAGGCCTGATCCTAACCAGGGCCTGACAAAAAGATTGCAGGTCTGGTGCATCTGCCAAACGCTTATGCAACAAAATAGACAACGCAGAAATCTGACCTTTCAGAGTACTAGCTGACAAACCCTTCTCCAGACCCTCCTGGCGAAAAGACAAAATCCTAGGAATCCTGACTCTACTCCAAAAGTAGCCTCTGGATTCACACAAATACAGATATTTACACCATATCTTATAGTAATTTTTTCTTGTTACAGGCTTATGAGCCTGAATCATGGTCTCAATGACCGACTCTGAAAACCCACGCTTAGATAAAATCAAGAGTTCAATCTCCAAGCAGTCAGTTTCAGAGAAACGAGATTTGGATGAAGAGGGAGTCTTCATGGAGGTAAAGACGACATTTCCACTAGATCTGCATACCAGATCCTGCTTGATCCAAGAAATTACTCTTGGCAGGAGAGCGAACGGAGGGAATATGTATGCTAGACTGAAGTTCCAAGGAACCGCCAGAGCATCTATTAAGAAAGCTGTGGATCCCTTGACCTCGAACCATACCTCAAAAGCTTGGCATTCTGCCGAGAAGCCATGAGATCCAGTTCTGGCTGCCCCAAATAAGGATTAAACTGGAAAATACTTCTGGATGGAGTTCTCACTCCCCCAGATGAAAGGTCTGATGGCTCAGAATATCCGCCTCACAATTGTCCACTCCTGGGATGTGGATCACAGAAAGACAACAGTTGTGAGAGTGGATTATCCGGGCCACCTCTGTCATGGCCAAGGAACTCCGAGTTCCCCCCTGGTGGTTGATGTACGCCACCGGTGTTATGTTGTCCGACTGGAACCTGATAAACCAAGCTATGGCTAACTGAGGCCAGGCCAGTAGAGCATTGAAAATCTCTCTCAACTCTAGAATGTTTATAGGGAGAACTGACTCCTCCCGAGTCCAAAGACCCTGAGTCTTCAATGACCCCCAAACAGCTCCCCAACCTAGAAGGCTGGCATCTGTGGTCACGATCACCCAGGAAGGTCTGCGAAAGCAAGTTCCCTGGGAGAGGTGTCCCTGAAACAACCACCACAGAAGAGAATCCCTTGTCGCCTGATCCAGAACTATTTGCAGAGACAGATCCGCACAGTCCCCATTCCATTGTCTTAAAATGCATAACTGCAGAGGTCTGAGATGGAACTGACATACGGAATGATGTCGATGGAAGCTACCATCAGACCAATAACCTCCATACATAAAGCCACTGATGGCCGAAGAGAGGACTGAAGGACAAGACAGGAGTCGAAGATCTTTGTTTTTCTGACCTCTGTCAGAAATATCTTCATTAATAGGGAGTCTATTATGGTCCCAAAAACACTACTCTTGTGGCTGGAATCAGGGAACTTTTTCCAAGATTCACCTTCCAACCGTGGGAGCAAAGGAAAGACAACAAGATCTACGTATGAGAGTTTACTTGTTGAAAAGACAGCGCCTGAACCAGAATGTAATCCAGATAAGGCACTACTGCAATGTCCCGAGACGGGATCACTACCAAATTTGAGAAAATTCTGGGAGCTGTGGCAAGGCCGAATGGAAGAGCCACAAACTAAAAATCATTGTCTAAGAAAGCAAACCTTAGAAACTTGTGATGATTCCCGTGAATGGGAACATGAAGGTACGCATCCTTTAAGTCTATGGTTGTCATAAACTGACCCTCTTGAACCAAAGGAAGAATGGAATGTATAGTCTCCATCTTGAAGGACGGTATTCTGAGGAATTTGTTTAAACATTTTAGGTCTAAAATAGGTCTGAAAGTCCCCTCTTTCTTGGGAACCAGAAGAGATTTGAATAAAAACCCAGACCCTGTTCCTGCGGAGGAACTGGAACTATAACTCCCAGGGCAAAAATATCCTTGATACAACATAAGAACGCCTCTCTCTTTATCTGGTCTACAGATAATCTTAAGAGAAGAAACCTGCATCTGGGAGGAAAAGTTTTGAATTCTATCGTGTACCCTTGAGATACAATTTCCACGGCCCACAGGTCTGGGACATCTCATATCCAAGCTTGAGCAAATTGAGAAAGCTTGCCACCTACTGGATCCATTCCTGGATCGGGGGCCGACCCTTCATGCTGAGTTTGAGTCAGCCGCAGGCTTCTTAGACTGTTTCCCCTTGTTCCAAGACTGACCAGACTTCCAGGAAGACTTGCATAGTTCCTGCTTGGAAGAGGAAGCGGAGGGTTTACCTCTAAAGTTACAAAACGAACGAAAATTACTCTGATGTCCTTTCTGCTTATTCTTTCTATCCTGAGGAAGAAAAGATCCCTTTCCTCCTGTGATATCTGAAATTATTTCAGCCAAACCAGGCCCAAACAAGGTCTTACCCTTGTAGGGAATAGCTAATATCTTAGATTTAGAAGAAACATCTGCAGACCAGGATTTTAACCAAAGGGTTAAACGAGCTAGAACAGCAAAACCAGATATTTTTGCTCCCAGTTTAATGACCTGTAAGGAAGCATCCGTAATAAAATAATTGGCTAATTTAAGAGCCTTAATCCTGTCCTGGATTTCCTCAAGAGGAGTATCTGTCTGAATAGAATCAGACAATGCATCAAACCAGTAAGCTGCAGCACTGGTAAAAGTAGCAATACACACCGCAGGCTGCCATTGAAGACCTTGGTGAACATACATTTTCTTTAATAATACCTCCAATTTCTTATCCATTGGATCCTTAAAAGAACAACTATCCTCTATGGGAATAGTGGTCCTCTTAGCCAAAATGGAAATAGCTCCTTCCACCTTAGGAACCGTTTTCCACGATTCCTTAACAGAGTCAGCTATAGGAAACATCTTCTTAAAAATAGGAGATGGAGAAAAAGGAATACCAGGTCTCTCCCATTCTCATGCAATAGTCTCAGAAGCACTAGCTGGAACAGGAAATACCTCCACCGCAGAGGGAACATCAAAATACTTGTTCAGCTTACTAGATAGTAGTATTGGAGTCATATAAGGTAGCCAAAACCTCTTAAGTAACAAGCGGATCTGTTCCAACTTAAATCTGAAGGACACAACTTCAGCATCAGCAGAAGGAATTATACTGCCTGAGTCCAAAATTTCACCCTCAGATGCATCCGAAGAATCTTCATCCTCAGACTTCTGAGAGGAAATACTATGATTAGCCACCTCAGGATCAGAAACCTTACCTACTGCGTCTTTAAATTTCCTTTTGCGTTTTCCCTGCAGCATAGGAAAAGCAGACATCGCCTCAGATACCGTAGAAGATACCTGGGCAGCAATATCTTGCAAAGTAACTCCAGATGGAGTATGAGAGGAAACGCAGGGCACTGCATGTGCAAATGAATAGGATTGGCACACTTGATGAGAAAGCTGCGGCACATCTGAAACAGGAGCCTCTTGAACAGCATCCGCCTTAGCTAATGATGGCTCAGAGTCAAAAAGTGTTTTTCTATAAGCTAAAGTTCTTTCAATACATTAAGAACAAAAAGGTACTGGGGGTTCCACCTGGGCATCAAAACATAGGCTACAGGTAACATCCTGCACAGCCTCCTGATCTATAATACAAAAGAATAAAAAAATTTTTTTTTTTAAATATTTTAACAAAGGATATAACCTGGAACAAAACTGTATTAAATTAAATGTTCGCTTTAAATTACCAAATCAAGAAAACATACCCCAGGCAACACTCTACACCTCGGCAGAATTACTGAGGTGCCCTACCTGTCCTGCAACCCGCAGCAAACTGAGGAAAAAACAATCCCGTTTACAATCTGGATTCCAGAGAAGCTAAAATGGCAAGAAGCAATCAAAGCAGCAGAGACATCTAAAAAAATGTGCATCTCCCTCCACAGGAAGTGAAAAAAAGCGCCAAGCGCTCAGTCATCACAAAACTGAACCTCCCTAAAAGGGGCAGTCCTTCAGCTGACAAAAAAAGCTGTTTCTTTTTTACAACAAAAAAACCCTTATAAAAAAGTACATAATCCGTTAAAAAACTGAACCCCATTGAGCCATCAATAAAAATAAAAAACTCCTCACAATAACAGTGCCTGAAAAAACTGCCATAAAAACCTGCACTCTGACAGGAATAATAAAAAAAAACTTTCCCCTGCAGTGTTTCAGCTGAATAAGTGCCAAATTTTTCCCTGCTAAATTGAAAAATAAAATTGGCACTTACCTTAATATTCATCTGTCTTGCAGCAGGAGAGCTCACCTGGTTTGAGAGAATGCGTTCCCTCACATGGACCTGTGGAAATACAGAAAGACTGAGTAAACTTATCTAAATAGGGCAGCAAAATGTTTTGGGAAAACGCAGTGAAGATTGTACCCCACAAGTTCTCAATTGCTTAAATGCCACCACTGCCATATTGAAGAGACTGACATGGGCTAAGGCTAGACCTTTCAGAAAGATCAGAGCAAACCTGCTCTGCTTTTAAAATAACGAAATCTTGATTGTAGATCAGACACCAAAACTTCACCTCCTCCTTGCACCGCAGGCAAAGAGAATGACTGGGGATTATGGGTAAGAGAAGTGACATATATAGCAGCTTTGCTGTGGTGCTCTTTGCCTCCTCCTGCTGGCCAGGAGTGATATTCCCACTAGTAATTGATGATTCAGTGGACTCACCATATCTTAGGAAAGAAAAAAAATTGACTAACTTTCCTTATAATGAATACACCATTCAAATATGAAATCTAACATTTATTAGTTTAATGTTCATTTTTCAATGAAATACAACAGGTGTATACAGTCTATAAAAACTGTTTCCAGGTCAAAAAGTGAAAGAAAAAATATTAGAGCAATTCCAAAATTTAAGTAAGTCCAACATATGGTCCTTATATGAAAATCTGTGCAATCAGCATTCTAATGTCACCTTAGATAGTTAGATGACAGCATTCATTCTATAAAACCATTTAAATGGTATAAGGAATGTCAACGTGAACATTTGTTTCATTATATGTAATGCAAAAGAACACATTATTAGCTAGATTTTTCTGTACTTGTCAAGTAAAAGCAACATTCAGTTGACAAGTATCAGAATAAGTTGAATATATCCATTGTATAGTACTGGAGACATATGATTTTTTCCTTTGCTGCTAAGAATTGTTTTCAGGGTGTAATTTAAAGGGACAGTCTACACCAGAATTTTTATTGTTTTAAAAGATAGATAATCCCTTTATTACCCATTTCCCAGTTTTGCATAACCAACACAGTTATAAAAATATACTTTTAACCTCTGTGATTATCTTGTATCTAAGCCTCTGCAAACTGCCCCTTTTTTCAGTTCTTTTGACAGACTTGCAGTCTAGCCAATCAGTGCCTGCTCCCAGATAACTTCTCGTGCACGAGCACAGTGTTATCTATATGAAATACGTGAACTAACACCCTCTAGTGGTGAAAAACTGTTAAAATGCAATCTGAAAGAGGTGGGCTTCAAGGTCTAAGAAATTAGCATATGAACCTCCTAGGTTAAGCTAGGTTAAGCTTTCAACTAAGAATACCAAGAGAACAAAGCAAAATTGGTGATAAAAGTAAATTGGAAAATTGTTTAAAATTACATTCTCTATCTGAATCATGAAAGTTTATTTTGTTGTTACAAATTCTCAGGAATTCCGTTTAGTTTGCTTAATGAAGATGGATCTGAATTTAAAATCAGTGCATAGCAATGGAGTCTAAAATGACATGAGTTGACCTCCCTGTGGACTATGCAAAGTGCCAGTGCTTATATCCGGAATTGCTGAGTCACAGATGTGATATGGTGTCCCTCGGTATTTACCTGCATAAATTCAGACTAACAGAAGTTAAGTATTGATTTTTGTATTGTATTGTTGTATACTATAACTGACATTTTAACATTTATTTATAGTTTCTTTGTAACTTATTCTACAATTCTCTAAACATTGTCTAGGTTGGCTTAAATAGCATTATCAATGTATTATCCGTTTCTTTAGCTCCAGCTCACTAATGTTTTGGGTGTAATTATTTCTTCTCAAATTTCACCATTTAAATATTAAGGAACAGAGGTTAACACATTCCCATTGTCATACATTACCAGTGTCATTTTTCTATACCAGCGGCCATTTTTAAGAGGCCGCTGATGCCATATTTTTTTAGGGAATTTCTGTAAAGATGCTTATGAAGTGCAGAGATGTCACCCCAAGATGGCATGAAAAACAGTAAATATCACTACAGCAAATATGGGGGAAGTTCTTCTTGGCACACACTGAGTTAAATCACTGTTCTATTTTATTGAGACAAATGTGGGTTAATCTCTGCACTTTAAAGGGACAGTCTACACCAGAATGTTTATTGTTTTAAAAGATAGATAATCCCTTTATTACCCATTCCCCAGTTTTGCATAACCAACACAGTTATATAATATACTTTTTACCTCTGTGATTACCTTGTATCTAAGCCTCTGCAAACTGCCCCCTTATTTCAGTTCTTTTGAAAGACATCCATTTTAGCCAATCAGAGCTGGTTCCCTGAAAACTCCATGTGCATGAGCACAGTGTTATCTATATGATACACATGAACTAACACCCTCTAGTGGTCATAATGCCCTGAGAGAAGTGGCGGCCTTCAAGGGCTTAGAAATAAGCATATGAACCTCCTAGGTTTAGCTTTCAACTAAGAATACCAAGAGAACAAAGCAAAATTGGTGATAAAAGTAAATTGGAATACAAGCAGGCTAGTAATAAGTGTTGGAGGGGATGCGGAGTGCCCGCAGATATGCATCATGTGTGGTGGGGCTGTGAGAAATTGGAAACCTTTTGGGTAGATGTTATAAGACACATAAACAAAACCCTAGATGCGCACATATTCAGTGACCCTAGGCTGCTGTTGTTTCATGACCTACCAAACCTCAAAGATGAATCAAAACAAAATCTTCTATTTATAATGCTCAATAGCGCCAAATCATTGATACTACAAAGGTGAACGGAAATACCAAGCCTCACAACATGGAAACAACAAGTGGACAATTTACTCCTCATGGAAAGGAACCACTTTTTTGGAATAGGCAAATTGGAAATACACGAATACATGACGATGCGTTGGAATGCGCATAAGGATGATTGACGTAAAAGATGGCTTAATTAGATAGGGTGAGAAGGGCTAGGAAACACATTAAACACATGAAGAATTAGGGCAATCTGGTTACCTGTCTACCACCATAAGTTCACTGAACATATACTCTCACTTTAAGTTAACTCCGATGACCTTTCCCCCCTCTTCCCTTTTTCCCTCCCATGCTCACGCTTCTTACGCCTTTAATATTGTTGTATGTAATACTTTATATGATATGGATGAGTAGATTTGTAAACGTTTGACAAACATGTTATGATCTGTTAGACATTCCTAAGACCGGTTTTGATAAACAAAGCATAAATACACAGGAAACACCGGCCAATACCCTTATCTTTATTGAACTTTGAACTTACCTCATTAACCCTCACCAACCAAATGTGGCTATGGACTCTTTCTTAGCCCAAAAGTGGCTAGCGAACTTAACTATGGTATTGGTAGAGGTCAACCTCTGCAATCATTATAGAGCTAAGATAAGTTTTCAGAAGCTGCTAATGTTCTTGTAAGTTATCCTTTTTGAAAGTTCTATAGGCTCATATTGTAACCAGAGCCAAGTTTGGATTTTATGTCAATAAAGCTCTTTGAAAGGAAAAAAAAAAAAAAGTAAATTGGTAAATTGTTTAAAATTACATTCTCTATCTGAATCATGAAAGTTTATTTTGGACTAGACTGTCCCTTTAAGTGTCACTCCTTTAGAATTGGTTTACATTAATGTTCAGTGTGTGTGTTACTGGTTCAGAATGTGTTAAATGTATACTCTGAATGTATGTTACTAACAAATAAATGCATGCTGGGCCTATGAGTGTCCACAGAAATGTATCCGGTTGGAGAGGGGGGTAGAAATTAAGTCCATAAGCATAATTTCATCAGTGGAAATTTGTTTAGTAGGATAGATTTTTAAAACGGGGGCTCGTTACTATAAGAAGACTCAGTGTTTATGCTTAGATTTAAGGTGTTTGCCCTTGCTTGCCCCCCTCCAGACGCCCCCCTCCATACATCCTGTGACTGGGCCATTGCTCTATTCCACAGTCTTATGTAGACATAAATGTGGCATAAATTAGCTGAAGGGTACTTTGATCTGATCTGGGAACATGGGCAGACATATAACTGAATAATATGGGTGCAGAAGACACTAATCTGGTTCAAGGTGATGTGACCATATTGTTTGCCTAAATTGGCTGCAATAAATATTGGTCTGGTGTGGGGTCTGCCGTATGCACTGACACAATGTGGTTACATGTGGCATTGCTCTAGTCTGTAATAATGTGTGCTCATAACTGACTTAAATAAGCTGCATGAATTGTTAGTCTGGTTTTAGCTCTGATGTGGCATATATTTATGTGGTCTGACATCTGATGGGTAGGCATGTAGTTGGCATAACATGGTTTGTGGAAACATACATTTGAACCATGGTTTATTTTTGGGTACATTTATGGAATAAATTGGTTTCTGAGGATAGCAAATATTTTCTCCTTTCTATTTTTTGCTCTAATTTTGTCTTTCTATTTTCCCATTCTCTCTTTTTCTGTCTCTATCTTTCTCTTTCTTTTCTTTCTTTTGCTCATCACCATCATCATAATCTTCCTCTTATCTTCAACTCTCTCTCTCTCTCTTTCTCTCTCTTTATCTTCCACTCACTTCTCACTTTCTTTTTTTTTAAAGGACCAGTCAACACAGTAGATTTGCAAAATCAACAAATGCAAGATAACAAGACAATGCAATAGCACTTAGTCTGAACTTCACATGAGTAGTAGATTTTTTTTCTGACAAATTTTAAATTTTTGTCTTTTTCCACTCCCCCTGTACCATGTGACAGCCATCAGCTAATCACAAATGCATACACGTACCATGTGACAGCTATCAGCCATTCACAAATGCATACACACTTATTCTTGCACATGCTCAATAGGAGCTGGTGACTCAAGAAGTTTAAATATAAAAAGACTGCACATTTTGTTAATGGAAGTAAATTAGAAAGTTGTTTAAAATTGCATGCTGTTTCTGAATAATAAAAATTTAATTTTGATTGAGTGTCCCTTTAAGGTATGCCATTTTTTTCTTACTTGTTTAGGCTCTATTTATCATTTGCTGGGCGCTCTCAGGAACTTTGTCTGCCCAGCTTTGTGGCGCGACCTCCCACTGCCCAAATATATCATTGCACAAGCCTCTGTCCACAAGTCCACCACACAAAATGAAGAGGCCCTGAAGCTACAGTTTTTCTCACATTTATTATATGTTTTTCAGTTCCCTGTAAAAACCTTGGATTGTACCTCTGTATTTTATCCTGACCTATAGTTTATATATTATTTGTCTTGTACAATATGTATCTTGTCTGGACTCTAGATATCTACTCTGATACATAATCTAATTTACATATCCTAGATTAAGACAGCTGTAACCTGCTATTGTGTTTTTCCTGATATACTCAGGTCTTGAAAAGCCAGTACCTCATTTACATATCTTGAAATATGTTTGCTGTGTATCATAAAGAATATATTATATAACTGAGTGGTTAAGCCCACCTCCCGACATCCCTGCAATGTGCGATCAGTTCCCCTTTGGCCCCAGCTTATATCTCAAAAAGTATTAACCCCACAGAATGTTGTTATTGACTTATACACAATTGAAAGTTTACAGAATGCAAAGTCTTCCAACCCTCTTGTTAATAAAGCTTGAGATCAATGATAGTCACTTGAGATCTGAACTGATAGAGTTAGCCAAGAGAAAAGACTGCTAGATTGACACGTTAGATCTGAACACAGCACTGTAATGCCTAAAGCCATATATACCTCGACCCGTACTAAGGTTATTAAGAAGCAGATTTTGTCTTTTATTTGTATACCTTAATGATTTTATGTTAGCTCAGTTTTTATTTAATTGATCAAAGGATTAAATAAGACTCAGTATTACAATAAAGAATTTGTACCAGTGTTCTAATTGTATGCTTCTCTGCAAATAGCAGTATAATGCCACATTATTTTAATGATATACTGTATACTGTATATAGTTATTTATAATATAATTAAATAATTTCACCTGTCTTACACAATAAATTCAAAATGTATACTTGTATGCAAAAAATATTTAGCAGTTATCATCCAATTAAGTTAAAGGGCATTCATAAGGGATGATTTAATCTTAAAGGAACAGTCTAGTCAAAATTAAACTTTAATGATTCAGATAGAGCATGCAATTTAAAATTTACTTTTAACATATAATTTGCTTTGTTCTCTTGGTATTTCTGGTTGACAGCTAAAGCTAGGTAAGCTCATATGCTAATTTCTAAGTCCTTGAAGATCGCCTCTTATCTCAGTGCATTTTGACAGTTATTACAGCTAGACAGCGCTAGTTCATGTGTGCCATATAGATAACACTGTGTTCACGCCCGTGAAGTTACTTATGAGAGGGCATTGATTAGCTAAAATGCAAGACTGTGAAAAGAACTGAGATAAGGGGGCAGTCTGCAGAGGCTTAGATACAAGTTAATCACAGAGGTAAAACATATATTAATATAACCATGTTGATTTTATATATATATATATATGTATATAGATATAAATATATATATATATATATATATATATATATATATATATATATATATATATATATATATATATATATATACTGTACATACACTCACCGGCCACTGTATTAGGTAAACCTGTTCAATTGCTTGGTAACACAAATTGCTAATCAGCCAATCACATGGCAGCCATTCAATGCATTTGGGCATCTAGACGTGGTGAAGATGACTTGCTGAAGTTCAAACCAGGCATCAGAATGGGGAAGAAAGGGGATATAAGTGGTTTTGAACATGGCATGGTTGTTGGTGCCAGACGGGCTGGTCTCAGTATTTTAAAAACTGCTGATCTTTGTATTTTCACGCACAAACATCTCTAGGGTTTACAGAGAATAGTCTGAAAAAGAGAAAATATCCTGTGAGCGTCAGTTGTGTGGACAACAATGCGTTGTTGATGTCAGATGTCAGAGGAGAATGGGCAGACTGGTTCGAGATGATAGAAAGGCAACAGTAACTCAAAACACCCCTTGTTACAACCAAGGTATGCAGAATACCATCTCTGAACACACAACCCCTCAAACCTTGAAGCAGATGGGCTACAGCAGCAAAAGACCACACCGGGTGCCACTCCTGTCAGCTGACAACAGGAAACTAAGGCTACAAGTAGCACAGGTTTACCAAAATTGGACAATAGAATATTGGAAAAATGTTGCCTGGTCTAATGAGTCTCAATTTCAGCGGTGACATTTAGATGGTAGGGTCAGAATTTGGCGTAAACAATATGAAAGCATGGATCCTTCTTGCTTTGTATCAACAACAAAAGGTAATAGAGTGGCGCTAGTTAAGCCGAGGAGTATGTTATAGATAAATATCTAGAATAATTTCACCATTTAAAATTGTAAGAAAAATAGTATATATCAAATTATGGATGTATGATCATAAACAAAAACCACTGAGAATATATAGATATAATATATATATATATATATATATATATATATATATTTATTTAATGATACAAGCAGAAATATATGTATATCACGATCTAAAAACCAGGTAGTATATATGTTGCACAAATGATTCGTGGCCACACGACATTAAAATACAAAAAATAGCAAGGATAATATATATATGTATATGTAAGTATGAACAATCGGGTTAAAATATAAACCGAGAATGTTATAATTTTTTTTACCTAACTCTTTATTATATTGTCCTCCTTCCATATACATATAATGTATATCAAAAAGAGTCCCTATCTAAAATCTATATATAAAATATCCCTCTATACTGAACTATAATATCCTGTGTTGAAGCAATACCTCATATAAATAGAAAGTGTATCTTAGTTAGAACATATAATAGAAAGACAGTTAAGAGGTGCTTAATATAGATGAATATATATGTGAGAAAATAATATTTCAGTTATTCATGCCCATTCCTAAAAAAATATCCTTTTAGACTGTGAGTCTTGAATTTCTTTGTGTATACACGGAGCTTTAATTTTTTAAAGGGAAAGCTCTTCTAATTTAGTGAATAAACCACTTTTATAGTGATATAATAGTTGCAACTTAGAAAAGAAACATTGTAATAAAAAACTTTGCGATAAAAAACTTTTAGTGCAAATGTATCTGTAAGAATAGCGATTCTTAAGATGTCTCTTGTTTGATGTGGTGTCAGAAGGCTTCTTCACAAAATTGTCTTGGATGTATAGTCCAGGATTATTCCATTAAAAATATAAAATAATCAAAAAGGCAAAGCAAGTGTTCAGTATGAGGATTCCACGAGGGGGTTATGAGTAGTATAAGTATAACACCCTCTTGTTTCCAAGGAATCAGTCCCAATGAAATCCGTATTTGTCAGGGACAACAGTCAGTATGCAGTAAATACAAAAGTCCCAGCGTTGGTTCCTGGTGTTTAAGCTCCGTATTTGGGTGATAGTGTAGATGTCACTCCAACCTAGATGTCACGGGTGTCTAAGTGCAGAGATAATAGACAGTCATTGTAAGCTTATCCGGAAGATCTCTTACCCTCCACAAGACTTGGTGGGGTGCCTGGGCGCACTGCTGTACTTCTCCTCGGACTGGTGTGGAAACCCTTCCGTGGGGGTGCAGCGTGTGGGTCCTTCTTGGCGTGCTTGGAGATCCGGCTCTGGTAACGTGGTGTACTCTTGCGCTCCCCGTGACGTCGCTAGGTGGATTGTGGGTATTGTAGTTCCGGGCACTCCCGGAAATCAACGCTGGTTGGGCTACTGGTACAACAGAACAGTGTGGGGTATATCCTCCGCTATAGAACAAGGATCAAGAAGGGAATAAAAGTCTGTTGACTCAATGATGTTTTGCTGGAAAAACTTGTTTTATTACGAGAATCCAAAACAAGTCAAAGTAAGCAAAAGTGAACAAAGTAAAGTACAAACGGGTCACAGTGAGGGACGCCTGACGCGTTTCGCGCATGCGTAGATGCGCTTCTTCAGAGGCTAATTAGTTAGTGGCCAGTACAGCTATTTAAACGATACAACCACCAATCCTAGGGTAGCTGTAAGGGATGGCCAATGGGTGCAACATATCCAAGCAGCAGTGTGTTAACATATAATATGCAATCAAGGTATTTTCAAATGGTTGCTGTTTGGAAGGGGCACATCTAAATACAAAGTTCACTGTTAACAACTCTTCAATCAAATATAGAACATGTAAATCAACAATATTCCCTATGGAGCTAAACATACATATAAATAAAATTATAAAATAAAGTAAAATATATGTACTAGGAATCAATAATTAAAAGTAGTAAATGGGAAATAAATAAAACTGTATCATATGGTTTGCTATAAGTCCTGAAATAACATAGATGTGAATCTGGTGTACGTAATCCCAAGAATGTCTCAAAAAGGCATAATTTAGGCAAAATAGGGAGTAAACCAGAACGGGGTCTGAAAGACAGGGCTGAAAACTAATAAAATTAATATTTTAAATAAGGCAAAAACTAATAAAACTAGAGAGGCATCTATATGGAAATAGATACAGGGGTAGGGAAGGTATGTAAAATCTTTAACAAAATTGTCTACAAGGTTTACTAAACTGAAATCAAAGTAAGGATACCAAAGGAGGATGTATATCTATCCATCTCCTATTTAAGTGGATATTGGAATT
Organism: Bombina bombina; assembly: GCF_027579735.1. Classification (NCBI taxonomy): domain Eukaryota; kingdom Metazoa; phylum Chordata; class Amphibia; order Anura; family Bombinatoridae; genus Bombina; species Bombina bombina. The sequence goes on along the minus strand of NC_069500.1, from coordinate 84,646,922 downwards.
AGTGTTTGTAGAGTCTACACTTATATAGGTAGTTATGTTACTTGTGTTATATCTATGCATATGATGTGGATCAATTATTTAGATAGCTAGTGTTCCTCAGACCCATGGGTATTAGCTCGCTACGGTAAGATTATTGAAGATTCTACTGGTTCCCACTGGTTTAATACTGGGATTAGGTAGGGTAGTAGTACCTATACATATAGGTCAACATCTAATCTTTTATTGATGCCATGGGGGTATCTTGTGTTCAATTTTAGGATCCAATATACTTCTCTTTTTAGTAGCCTAGCTGTTCTATCTCCTCCTCTGGCATTTTGTACAATTCTCTCAATCCCCATAAAGGAGAAGAATGTGGTCCCTATGCCATGTTGGCGGAAATGTTTCGCCACTGGTGTTCTAGGATCTTTTTCAGTTAGGGACAGTAAGTGCTCTCTTATTCGGTCTTTTAAAGGACGTGTGGTAATTCCTGTATATTGTTGGAAACAATATTGGCATGTAATCAGATAGATAACGTATTGCGATGTGCAATCTATTCTTTGTCTGATAGTATATGTTTCTTTAGTGTTGGTTGAGGTAAAAGTATAATTTTTTTCTGTGTAGTCACAGCTCTTACAGGGTGTATGACCGCACTTTTAATTATTGATTCCTAGTACATATATTTTACTTTATTTTATAATTTTATTTATATGTATGTTTAGCTCCATAGGGAATATTGTTGATTTACATGTTCTATATTTGATTGAAGAGTTGTTAACAGTGAACTTTGTATTTGAACTTTCAGACCCCGTTCTGGTTTACTCCCTATTTTGCCTAAATTATGCCTTTTTGAGACATTCTTGGGATTACGTACACCAGATTCACATCTATGTTATTTCAGGACTTATAGCAAACCATATGATACAGTTTTATTTATTTCCCATTTACTACTTTTAATTATTGATTCCTAGTACATATATTTTACTTTATTTTATAATTTTATTTATATGTATGTTTAGCTCCATAGGGAATATTGTTGATTTACATGTTCTATATTTGATTGAAGAGTTGTTAACAGTGAACTTTGTATTTAGATGTGCCCCTTCCAAACAGCAACCATTTGAAAATACCTTGATTGCATATTATATGTTAACACACTGCTGCTTGGATATGTTGCACCCATTGGCCATCCCTTACAGCTACCCTAGGATTGGTGGTTGTATCGTTTAAATAGCTGTACTGGCCACTAACTAATTAGCCTCTGAAGAAGCGCATCTACGCATGCGCGAAACGCGTCAGGCGTCCCTCACTGTGACCCGTTTGTACTTTACTTTGTTCACTTTTGCTTACTTTGACTTGTTTTGGATTCTCGTAATAAAACAAGTTTTTCCAGCAAAACATCATTGAGTCAACAGACTTTTATTCCCTTCTTGATCCTCATTAAAAATATAGGTATGTGATTGCGTATTCATATATCTCTTTATATCATAGATGTTGTGGTTTGCATAATAGTATATACGCTGTGACAAACAGTCTTCAAATGTTGGCGTAAATGTATATGCGCTTGATCAGTATTATATACAGTACTTATAATTTGTTACTTTTCTCAGTAGTAATTTGCTACTTACTGACCTGTCAGTGTGAAATCCTATGTGTGAATCTTACCGGACCTCTGAACTGGCTGCTTTGTATCCTTCAAATGAACACATTCAATGGCAGACTTGCCTTGCTTCGTCTCTCCACCCCGCTCAGATGTCTCCTGAGTTTGCGAGGAATATCCAGCGTCTTCACTGCCTGTGTCAAAAGCTGGGTCATGTAACCTTGTAGGAACCAGTCAGGCAACCGGATCGCAGTATGTGTCCAAATGCAAATAGCGTGGGGTGAAAAAGTTCCAAATAATATTTCAAGGAAATTCCTCAGGGTTCAGCGTATATATGCTTTAAAAACAAGTCACTTCAACGCGTTTCGGCATTCACTGCCTTTATCAAGATGACTTGTATGGGGTTTCGCTTCCTTTTATACCTGTCTTTCCCATAATTCCATTTTTTTCTTTTTCTTATTTAAAGTGGTATTCACTCATTTTATTTTCACCTTCCATTTCCAAGCATACGTTTCTCACTCAGAATATGGGCTTACTTTAATGGTGTGTATAGTTTGAGATATTGCACCTCATGATATTATCTAAATTTGTAAACTTATATTGGTACCTATTCATATATATCTTTTCCATTTATAGATCAAAATCACTATGGCCTAGATTTAGAGTTCGGCGTTATCCGTAAAAACCAGCGTTAGAGGCTCCTAACGCGGGTTTCTTACGCACTCCGGTATTTAGAGTTTATTTACCGCCACTCAAAATACACCTAACGCTCACCTTTCTACCGCCACCTCAGACCCAGTAGTAAACATATACCGCAAAAGAAAACATCCACGAATCACAAAACAAATATTACACAAAGTACACTTACACTCATACAAACACAACACTATCTTTATTTTTCTTATTTTTTATTTTTTCGTTAAAATACAAAGGATTAAAGTTGCGAGATCTCTGGTGTTTGAAAAAAATCCACACAAATCCATTTTCCCATTGACTTACATGGACATACGGGAAAAGACCCTCATATACCTACATCTAACGAATAACATTATCACAAACATACACTCATCGATGCATACAAACAATATACACTACATGACATACACAAAATATTTATTTATTACAAAAAGAACACGATTTATTTACTTTTTCACACAAGATCATGACGTCACTCACTTTACGAGGAAAACCAGTCTTAGAAAAAAAAAATAGAAATCTTTGGAGCCTCCATTGACTTCTATTGGGAAGACGTGCTCGTGCACGCGAAACCCTCATTTCCCTAACGCACGCAAATAGCGTAGACTGAAAAACTCCAAATACCAGCGCTAGAAAATACATGATTTCATGCGTTAGACCCAGCTATGATAAATAGATCAAGAAATGACTATTTCCCTATGGTGGACTTATGTTTTTTAATATTAAATATTCACCACACCATAAATCTTTTTAACACTTTTAGATTACATCAACTACAAATCCCCATCACTAGTAACACATTATTATTTCAATAAAATTACATTTACAATTAAAATAAAATTCAATACACATTTGTGGATTCACAAACACTACACAATGGGAAACATCTCTCATTTACCTTTATTATTGCATTTCAGTTATTCAACTCATATGCTTGCAGCAACAGCATATCTACATATGCTTAACACATGATCAGTCATGGATGCACATACATTACGTTTAACATTCACTCATACATGTGCATTCAAATGATGGGGGAAAAACACATTACATTCTCTCTAGGAATCACAAAACACAACATATGGATTTTACTGTACTTTTAACATCATGATTCCATCACCAGAAACCATTAGGAATTACGTACAACACGAACATCATTACACCAGATTACAGATGTCACTTTATGGGAAGGAACAACAATGCCAGACCGCTATATAGAAGTCAGCATATGTGGGACACAATCACAATATATACGTACATGTACATAACACGCATCACCCATCACGCAACCACAAAGCACACATTTATATTTTATTCAGCACACAATAACAATGTAGCACAATACAACAACACAATGAGGATTTCACAACTACATAGGCAGGTTAATAATATCATGACGTCATTACAAGATTCAACCATACACATCACAGATTCACCACTGTACCGCCCCTTTAGGAACTTTAACACTCAATACTACAATACAACATATACGTAAACCACACTTTTGAACAGCATTATTATGGAGATTTCAATGGGACAATTAAGAAATATTGTCAGATCGCAAATCAATTATATATACAATACTACAGATGGCAGCCGGAAGTTATTCAGTATTCGTGCAATTTTTATGGGACGCATACAATATTGTCAGATATAAAATCACTTATATATACAATACTACAGATGGCAGACGGGAAGTTCTGAATTATTATTGCCATTTGGAAGGGACGCATACAATATTGACAGCTCGGCAATCACTTATATATACAATACTACAGATGACAGCCGGAAGTTATTCAGTATTAGTGCCATTTTAATGGGACGCATTCAATATTGACAGCTCGGCAATCACTTATATATACAATACTACAGATGACAGCCGGAAGTGCTTCAGTATTAGTGCGATTTGAATGGGACGCATACAATATTGACAGCTCGGCAATCACTTATATATACAATACTACAGATGGCAGACGGGAAGTTATTCAGTATTAGTGCCATTTTAATGGGACGCATACAATATTCACATCTCGGCAATCACTTATATACACAATACTACAGATGACAGCCGGAAGTTATTCAGTATTAGTGCCATTTTAATGGGACGCATACAATATTGACATCTCGGCAATCACTTATATATACAATACTACAGATGACAGCCGGAAGTGCTTCAGTATTAGTGCGATTTGAATGGGACGCATACAATATTGCCAGCTCGGCAATCACTTATATATACAATACTACAGATGGCAGACGGGAAGTTCGGAATTATTATTGCGATTTTAAAGGGACGCATACAATATTGACAGCTCGGCAATCACTTATATATACAATACTACAGATGACAGCCGGAAGTGCTTCAGTATTAGTGCGATTTGAATGGGACGCATACAATATTGACAGCTCGGCAATCACTTATATACACAATACTACAGATGACAGCCGGAAGTTATTCAGCATTAGTGCCATTTTAATGGGACGCATACAATATTGACATCTCGGCAATCACTTATATATACAATACTACAGATGACAGCCGGAAGTGCTTCAGTATTAGTGCCATTTGAAAGGGACGCATACAATATTGACAGCTCGGCAATCACTTATATATACAATACTACAGATGGCAGACGGAAAGTTCGGAATTATTATTGCGATTTTAAAGGGACGCGTACAATATTGACATCTCGGCAATCACTTATATATACAATACTACAGATGGCAGCTGCTACTTTATCGTTTAAAAACAATATTGCAGCAACATTGATCGATCACATTCGATGCACATTATACACAACTATGCACTTTCATTCATGTTAGCCTGGACGTGTGCTTGTTACTATAAGATCGCGTTTAAGAAATATTGATTACGCATATGAACAAACATTACAAACATGCACTGTATGTGTGATATTTGACACTTTCACATTGAGAATCATTGTTTGAAACTAACATTTCAGCAAACAACAAATAAACGCCCACTGTGAAAGCATTCGCGCCGCTCACATACAAACAAGTGAATACAATTAGCAATCATTACAAACTCACTACCATTGGACTAATTGTACTATAAATCCCCCAAACAACATGGCCAATGCATCACTTGTGATCCACATCAGATCAAGTGCTTACCTTGTTACGCTGTTTTGAAAGATGGATGACGATGACATGGTAGACGCTGCTGGTGGTGCTATTGGCGAACTAGCTGTTGGTCGAATCAGGCAGCCTCGGCGGCTCAGACCGAGACGAAGGGGTCGTCTGGTTCGAGGTCCTTGTGTCTACAGGGTGAGACCCACCTTGGAAAACATGAGTGACTTTGAGGTTTTTGATAAGTATCGGCTCGATCGCGAACAGCTCATTGGCCTTTACGAGCTTCTTAAACCTCATTTGGAGCCACGTATACAAATAAGGACTGCTGTTCCCCCCATGAGTAAGATGCTAAGCTGTCTATACGTCCTGGCCTCAGGGAGTTTTCAATCCGGAGAACTGTACATGCATGGCCTGGCTCAAGGTACATTCTCTGGGGTGTTTGATAACTTTCTGAACGCCATGGTACGTATCAGTAAGCAATACATAGGATTCCCACAGAATGATGGTGATTGGAGGCGCCTGAAGCGGGAATTCTTTGATATTGCTCAATTGCCCAATGTCTTGGGAGCCATTGATTGTACCCACATTGCGCTGCGTGCTCCAATTGATGACTTGCCCTTCAGAAATCGCAAACATTTTCATAGCCTCAACGTGCAGTATGTTTGTGACGCACGGATGAGGATTATGCATGTGTATGCGAATTTTGGAGGGGCTTGTCATGATGCCCGCATCCTCTCTCTGTCGTCCCTGTGGAGACAGTTTGAGGAAAGACAAATGCCCCCTGGTTATCTCGTTGGTGAGTATTTGTGCACAACATGGTTAATTATTTTGACAATTGCCCCTGTATTTTTTAACTGTTAGCGTCATGTTCAGCTATAGGATTAAATTTAACCATTTGTTATTTACCGACGCTAATGTCTAGTTTTATTGAAAAGCAGATATGTAGCATGTCTTACCTTAAGTGTTCAGATAGAGAATGCAATGTAACCATGTAGTTAGCATTTTACACAAGGTTTGGTTTAGGAGAAATACGCATATGTAGCATGTCTTAGATGAAATGGCAAGATATTATCTCATGCAATTTAACCCTGTCATTGTCTTTTTCCGCTAATGTCTAGTTTTATAGAAATGCAGATATGTAGCATGTCTTACCTTAAGTGTTCATATAGAGAATGCAATGTAACCATGTAGTTAGCATTTTACACAAGGTTTGGTTTAGGAGAAATACGCATATGTAGCATGTCTTAGATGAAATGGCAAGATATTATCTCATGCAATTTAACCCTGTCATTGTCTTTTTCCGCTAATGTCTAGTTTTATAGAAATGCAGATATGTAGCATGTCTTACCTTAAGTGTTCATATAGAGAATGCAATGTAACCATGTAGTTAGCATTTTACACAAGGTTTGGTTTAGGAGAAATACGCATATGTAGCATGTCTTAGATGAAATGGCAAGATATTATCTCATGCAATTTAACCCTGTCATTGTCTTTTTCCGCTAATGTCTAGTTTTATAGAAATGCAGATATGTAGCATGTCTTACCTTAAGTGTTCATATAGAGAATGCAATGTAACCATGTAGTTAGCATTTTACACAAGGTTTGGTTTAGGAGAAATACGCATATGTAGCATGTCTTAGATGAAATGGCAAGATATTATCTCATGCAATTTAACCCTGTCATTGTCTTTTTCCGCTAATGTCTAGTTTTATAGAAATGCAGATATGTAGCATGTCTTACCTTAAGTGTTCATATAGAGAATGCAATGTAACCATGTAGTTAGCATTTTACACAAGGTTTGGTTTAGGAGAAATACGCATATGTAGCATGTCTTAGATGAAATGGCAAGATACAGATTTATATATAAATTTATTTTTATTTTTTTATGTTTCTGACAACTTTTTATATGGATTATGGTTGTTAAAAAATATATTTATACAACAATATACTAGTTTAAGTATTCTGTTTGAATTATGTTCTGTTCTAAATTTATAGGTGATTCTGGGTACATGAGCCGGCCTTGGCTCATTACCCCCTTGCGTAGCCCAACTGATGTGTCTGAGGAGCGCTACAATAGGGCTCATAAGAGAACCAGGGCGGTGGTTGAAAGGATGTTCGGGCTCCTGAAGATGAGATTCAGGTGCCTGGACCGTTCTGGAGGAGCACTCCAGTACAACCCAAAGAAGGTGGCTAAGATCGTTGTAGCCTGTAGCGTCCTGCATAATATTGCACAGCGGGCTGGGATGCTGCAGGCCGTCCCGGTGGACAGAGACCTCCTCAGAGATGAGGAGGATGATCCTGTTCTAGAGGGGGAATTCCAGGACGAGGGACTTGATGTCAGAGCAGACGTCATCAACCGCCACTTTAGACGGTAAATAATAGAAGTTACACTGGAGTATTTTCAATAGATGTGAACTCTAGGGAAATGACAAGTAGAGAATTGTGCAAACATGTTAGTATTGATCAAATGTTAGAATAATCTTTATTTCTCATAATATAGGTGATGCTCTGGGCATTGGGTCCTATAGCGAGTCTTTGCCACCTGGTTTTTAAAGAGGACATCAGATGGTAAGTAGAAATGTATGGACTGTTGCTGGCATGATTTGTACACAAATACATCATATGGCATACATTTTTAAAAATATAACTTTGTTTACACATTACTTAAAATGTACATAATCAGAAAGGGATACTCTAGAATGACTATGGTTCAATGTCACACAGAGGTTTGTTCTGCTCAATATGACTCATCTTCACACTTGATAGAAAATAACACAGGTTCATACACAGGCTTAGTAAGCTAGTGATAGATATTTATTATGAAATGGGGGGTGGGAGAGGGGTACAGAACTGATTCACACACTTGTATGAAATCTTTATATATAATTTCTTACATTAGGGAGATGACTTAATCTAAAGACTGAAAGGGAACAATTTGAAGCCTGACAGTGAAGATTTCCAAGACTGACAGTGAGGAAAAAGCCAAGATTGAAATTGAAGTATACCAATGGGATCATGTCTGGCATTATATTTCAATTCTGCTGACCTTGAAAACCATACAAATACATGTTCACATGGTAAGTGCAAACTATTTGATAGAATAAGGCTGTGGAGACATCCTATTGGAGACACTTAGATGATTTTCTATTTTGTAGATGGTATTTCCCAGTCCTCTATTTAATGAACTGATGAATAATACACCTATTGAAGATCAACTGTTTACCCCTGAATTGACTTTCAAAGACCATGCATTGTCCAGGTTGGTGTACCAATGCATGCTAGTGAAGACTGTAGAATATTAGTAGCTTACATCCATTAGTCATATTTAGTTCTTAATTAGATATTTAGGGATCACAATCAGACACTTAGATGATTTTTCTTTTTTAGATGGTATTTCCCAGTCCTCTATTTAATGAACTGATGAATAAGACACCTATTGAAGATCAACTGTTTACCCCTGAATTGACTTTCAAAGACCATGCATTGTCCAGGTTGGTGTACCAATGCATGCTAGTGAAGACTGTAGAATATTAGTAGCTTACATCCATTAGTCATATTTAGTTCTTAATTAGATATTTAGGGATCACAATCAGACACTTAGATGATTTTACTTTTTTAGATGGTATTTCCCAGTCCTCTATTTAATGAACTGATGAATAAGACACCTATTGAAGATCAACTGTTTACCCCTGAATTGACTTTCAAAGACCATGCATTGTCCAGGTTGGTGTACCAATGCATGCTAGTGAAGACTGTAGAATATTAGTAGCTTACATCCATTAGTCATATTTAGTTCTTAATTAGATATTTAGGGATCACAATCAGACACTTAGATGATTTTACTTTTTTAGATGGTATTTCCCAGTCCTCTATTTAATGAACTGATGAATAAGACACCTATTGAAGATCAACTGTTTACCCCTGAATTGACTTTCAAAGACCATGCATTGTCCAGGTTGGTGTACCAATGCATGCTAGTGAAGACTGTAGAATATTAGTAGCTTACATCCATTAGTCATATTTAGTTCTTAATTAGATATTTAGGGATCACAATCAGAAAAAGGAATACATATTATAGTTGATATAGAGGTATTTGAATGGGCATGAAATATTACATTTATGTTCAGCATACATATATTGTTTACATGTGATATACATTATTATGTATAATTTTAATTTCTGATATTTAAATATAATTTTTAATAAACAATATAATGGTGTATGTATTTCATTAATTTAAAATCAATGTAATGATTATCTTTAAAAAATGTTGATCAAAGTTAGAGCATAGACACCATATGATTTTAAATGTATTTTATGAATATTTTACAACGTGTGTATTAACTTTGTTCCATTTTTATTATTTGTCATTTCAGATTGGCATCTGATGACTTCCTGGAATATTTAATTATTTTCTATTAAATATATGTTTATTTTTAACAGATTCTAATATATATCAATATAATCTGTAAATAAATAAAACTTGGACTCCCATGACTGGTAGTTGGCTATTTGACAAGCACATGCATAAGAGAAAATAATGCATTAATAGTAGAAAATAAAAATCTTCAGAGAATATTAAAATATATCTTTTAACATTAATTGGGGAGTCATATTCTTCAATGCTTTTATATTGAAAAAGTATATATTAAAAATATTTAGGATATGTATTAATATTATGATTGTTTTAACATTTAATAAGGTGAAGTGGTTCAATTACATGAAAGTGACAGTGTTGTTGAATGTAAAAAGAATTGTATAAGATCATGTATCTTCCTTAGGTATCTCAAAACATTATTAGAAAATATTTTACAATTATTACATTTATAAATGGTAGGTCATTTAACTTGATATTTTTAAAACATTAGTTATTGGATGCCAGGTTAATCTATGTAATTTTCTAGTGGAGTCATTTAACTATACTTAGTAATATTATGTATTTATTACAATCTTACCTCTTGGGTTAGACATCAAATATCTATATAGAATGTAATTTCCCCTTTAGTTAATTTTGTCAATGTTAAATCAAAATACAATATGTTTGGGTCCTTAAAGGGGTCATTCAAAATGTATATTTTGTATACATTGTTACAAATATCATACAAGAATTTAAACATATTTAGAATGTACTATAGAATTACATTCAGTCTTTAAATATACTTGTTAAAATAAAAATAAATGCACATATCTTAGTCAATGATATAAGGCATCTATATGCAAACAACAATCAGCATCAAAATAGCCTATGTAGAGATGTATTTAATCCACGAATATATATAATTACAATATAATGATTGAATAACAAAACATATTAAGTTGGTCAAATATAAGATTATGATACAAAATGCATACATAACATATAGCTTAATGTCCCTCTACGCTGAAGGCTAAAAAAGACCTCATTTAATAAATATATTTCAGTCAGTGTGTAAAACAATCTAGAAGTTAATCTAAATTTGCTTTACTCATATGTTAGACTCATTTAGCAAAAGGAAGGTGCCTAGGTTTATGATATATTAAGCATTATTGTGAAATGTTTATTTAAAGGGACATGAACTCAAAATATACTTAAAGGTAGCCATTTAAAAAAACAATGATTTATACATTCTGAATGAGTATTCTATTGGAATCAACTTTAAAACTTGTCTCATATTATGAATGCTCATTGTGATGTTGCTATCATTACTTTAGAAATAAGGCAGTAAATAGCTAATTTATTTGCTTCAGTACTCTGGACAGAACGTGATTGTTTGGAATAATTGATGCAACAATCGTCAAGGACAACCCAGGTTTTTATTAAACAATTGTCCGTAATATAAAATATCATTATTGATTTGCAAAGAAACATAACAAGATAACTTAACATTTGATAATCGTATTAAATAATAAAGTTGATTAACATTTCATGCTCAATCACCAATGGTAAATTTGTTTGGACAGTGTCCCTTTAAGAGATTTAAAGAGTGTATTTACTTATCTTGCTATCTTGACATACTTTGCTTGAAAAGCATATCGAGATAGGCTCAGTAGATGAAGATTGGTGGATGCACAGAGATGCCTTATGTGATTGTCTCAACCATGTGCATTTAAATTTCTTCTGTTGAGGATATATAAATACTAAGAGAAAATGATTTACAGTTTAAAGTCTAAACAATCTTCTATCTCTACAGATCATTTGATACAATTGTTTGTTTGTAATGTCTCTTTAAAACTAAAGACGCCACTGCACAATAACATATATGAGCACTTCAGAGAAATACAAGCTCGAGGTTTATTTGCGAATAACAAAGCTGTAGTTTAACATTTATAAACAGATTATCCAAGTTACTGACATTCTAACCGGAATTTTAACATTAATAAATATTGCGTGGGAAACGCATCTTCAAACACCAGATTAGCATATTTAAACATTAGTGTAATGTCACGCAATAGCACACAATCAATGTGCATTATAAATACATTTAATAGAGCAATGTCAATACTTCACAATCAATTTATTTAAAGAACAATAAAGACATACAATATTAAATGTGTATTTGTATTAAAGAAACAGACCGTTATTAAACCGAGAAATGTCTACAACATTAATAATGTGACAGGATTAGATTTTAAAGAGTATTTAATCATTAATATTTCACGGATCCCGGATATTAAATCTGCGTCACACATATCCGCATGACAGGCCCATGAGTTACAAATAAGTCTACATGAAAAATGAAGTTACAGCACCACCAAGCGGTATGTGTAAGGAAGTTACTAAGATATGAAACATTAAGGAACGGCCAATCAGAGTTCATCACACAAACACAACTTGAGTCAGGATGGTCTCACAGACATTATAACAATATTTCAAACTTTTATCCAATCAGATGTACAGATAAATTGTCCCATGGTGCATCTCATGTTTACTTCACCATATAAAAGTCCATTACACGTTGCCATCTTTGTCAGTTCTCTAATGCCTGCAGGCAGTTTATATTATTATAATATATTTATTGGACAACCCAGCAGGCATGTCAGTTCCCAGGTTCACCAAGGAGGAGAGCGCTGCACTGGTCCACGCCGTCAAGGACTTTTATCCCCAGCTGTTTGGGAACAAGAGGAGCTCGACAGATGCGCCTGTTAAGAAGGCCCTCTGGGAGTCTATCACCAATGCGGTTAGATTGGTGTGTGACGTCCAGAGGACCCAGGATCAGATCATGAGGAGATTCGGAGATATGAGGTTGCGTTTATCGAAAAAAGTCAACCTCATAAGGGACTGGGTACAAGCCCGTAAAAGAGGGGGCCAAAGAAAGGCCCCGCGGAAACTGTACCTACTCCCTTATGAGGTGACTTTATGCGAGCTCCTCAATCTCCGGGTCCCCAAAAGATTTAGATCCTCGCCATCCTCGGCCTCCTCTTCTTCCCTCCCAGCTGCGGGATCTGAAAGTCCTGACGCGGGGGACAGGGCAGATGCTTCTCCGTCCGGTGGCCTGGGAGGAGCCGATAGAGAATCTGAACCAGGTAATTATCCAACTTCATATAATATTTATAATGTTAAAAATCAAAAATGTGTATATAGTCAGATACTAAACCTATACAGATCTCACAACATACACTACATATGATGTTTAGATCTCTGATTTTAGATTATTGACACATGAAATAGGAATGATGTTTCTTGCGCTCTACAGAATATGCGTCACAGAGCGGAAATGTAATTTCGCATCCACGTTAACATGGGTTTGCGGAAAGTGGCATTGCTTTATACATGTTGTTCAAATGACGGATGCGTAATTCCGCTTGGAATCATTGCGCAATGATCGCGAAAATGGCATTTCTCATCCACGTTAACATGGGTTTGCGGAAAGTGGCATTGCTTTATACATGTTGTTCAAATGACGGATGCGTAATTCTGCTTGGAATCATTGCGCAATGATCGCGAAAATGGCATTTCTCATCCACGTTAACATGGGTTTGCGGAAAGTGGCATTGCTTTATACATGTTGTTAAAAATTAAATGGAAATTCTTAGATTAGTGAAGAATACAGTATTCTTTTTTTAAATATTATATCTAATAAAAAACGAATAATACTAATAAATTATAACATATGGCCATCAATTGATGATTATGTAATAACAAGCAGATATTCTTAAAGATACAGTAAACAACACAACTGATTGAAAATAAGAGTCCAGGATATATTTATCATTAATTTAATTGCGGAAACTATTAACTCATGGGACTACCAAAGGATTAATATTTTTCTATTGATTTGTTATTAATGTAAATATTTTAAACATGGCATGATTAGTATTAATGATATGCAATCCGCATTTAATATATTACAGATATGGATGTGGCTGCTGGATCCTCAAGCCAGGGCTTGTCACAGTATGGTATGTCTCATTTTAATTGACATTTGTCTTAGAAACATGGAATGAACATTACATACTAAATACACATTGTTCAATATTTATATGTAATGTCTATTTAATAGATGAAAATTATATAATTATTCGGATATCCTTAAATAACATATTTGATTTTAATTGCATGCTCAATACCATTCATTACATCAACATATGGAGTAGATAATTCATTAACAAACAACAACATTGTGGAATCTATTTAATTTTAGATTAAAGGGATACTGAGCTACAATTATTAATATTGTCTTTCACATACAGTATGCAATATTAATAAACATAACATATAATACTATCATCATATGTGACATATTCTATTGCTAAATGTAGTTTAAAATAAAGAAAGTACGTTTATGTGCATCTAAATATTTGTTGACCAACCTGGGTTTATATTGATGATTGGTGGATACCTTCAACAAACAATATTTATTGAATCCAATATTCCTTATCTGCCTTTAAGATTAATATCGAACAACATTCTAATTATAATAGGAGTCAATGTTAAATCATTTTTTACAGTTTGAACATAGAAATCAATTATTTTAATTAATCATGTCAGTGTCCCTTTAAGACAAAATAGATTCATTCATCTTTACATTATTTTTATTAAAAACTATTGATATATAAATCTAATTATCTGTTGGAGTTACTTTATAGATATCTGCATACTCTAACAGCACCATGATTACATATTTGTAATAATCAAGTTTGTTATGTATTGTGATAAATATGTGTTGTGTCCTAAACAAGATTACTGTACATTGAAAAAATGGGTCGATGTGACACATGTTTGTTTAGATTTGTCAACAGATGCTCCTCAATATGTGGTTTGTGTGTATTCTTGTAACTTCTTAAGGACATATGACGGAATTATTCCGTCATAAAACAATTGAGCAAAGTGAAAGCCGTGTCCTTAAAGGGTTAAGAACATTGATCATTGGGTATATTTAGATATGCAATAGCAGCATCTGAGATGAATTTGATGTCTAATGTAGTCTGACATTAAACATATGTTCAATACAGATATGTTTACAGAATCCACTTGATTCAATCAAGCATTTTCTGGTGTAATGACTGCTCTATTCTTCACATTTTAAAGTTGATTAATGTTAAAATTCTAGACAGATGTGATTTAGTGATATCCAAAATGTGTTTAATAATATATATCTATATCATTCATAGAGAGAGTTGGTGTGGGAAGCCCACAGGAATCCAGCAGTGACATAGAGCCGCCTTTGCGGTCTCCTGGTAAGTCCATTGACTCATTTATATGTAATTGAAGGTGTATTGCTAATCAATATTATGATCATGATTCCGATGAAGCATAACATTATAAAAAATCATAGAATTTATCTTCTGATTATATATTTATTTTTTATATTGAGCGATTAATAATTTCTACTTTATTATTCTACACATTTGTTATTCATAAGATGTCTAACATATGTTTTTTTCAATTTGTTTTTTTGACAACAGTCATCAAGTGATACACACATGAGAAATCTTAAATGTTCTATGTACTATGCTTTTATGAATTTAACATTAAGACAAACAATACATTAATATTCTGATTTATTGACAATAACAAATCTATTGTCATTTGTATGCTCCATCAAAATGATGTAAATCATAACTTTGTGTGTGTATATCTTTAATGCAACATTGATGTGCGTATTTGAGCAACAGTAACATATGTTATAATATCTGATCTTAAGGTGTACACAACATGTTATGTTTTACAGAGATTGATGTCACATGTGGGATGGAGGAGGAAGAGGCTGCCTTGGAGTCTGATGGTATGTGAAATATATCTATCATGTTTCCAACATGTTTCTTTTTTTGAAATCATTTTATTGAAGACATTCAAAGTCTACAGCTTTTTCCCTTTAAAAAGGAATATTATTTGTCTGTTCAAATACACTACTGCCCCCTTTCTATATCAGGCAGCATGAAAATCTGCTTGTATATATTTTTTTAAGAATATATAATTCATGCCATCATTATGTCACATGCATATTCCATGCCAAAACACAATAATAAGTTTCACATTGTACAGACAGTCATTGAGATTCATCTGAGTGCCTATATAGATACCATATCCTCATTTCAGAATAGTTTACAGATTCAAACACACTTCGAAGTATATTGAAAACATAATCAATTTGAAATGCGTTGATTTTATGTCAGGATGTATGAGATGTTAATATATTTCTTTTACATTTTCAGATGGATCCACCACTTCTGGTCATCTGGATTCCGCCCCTGCCCAGTCACAGACCCCTCCCCGTGCACACACCCCTGACCATGGCCACACCTCTGCACACACCCAGAGCCCTTCCCATCACCAAACTCATGACCATGCCCCGACCACTGCCAGCCCTTCCCATATTTCATATCCTGTCCCTCCCAAAAAACGCCCAGACACCCCCCTTCGCCGCTCTCCCCGTATTCTGGCCCGTACAGCTGCCCAGACCCAAACTCCCCACTCCCCAGCTGTACGGCCTACCCTGGAGCAGCAGCTCACCACTCCCCAAGCCATTCCCATCCCTCCCCAAGCCAATCCCATCCCTCCCCAAGCCAATCCCATCCCTCCCCAAGCCAATCCCATCCCTCCCCCCTGTTTAAACCTTCATTGTCCTGGGTGTCAGATTGTCCTTCCCAGGCACAGCTGTAAGTATCATTCTAAATACACTTTATAAGATACTTAAAGGTACAGTGAAGTTAAATTGGTTAAATTGTGATTCAAATCCAGCATGCAATGTTAAGCCAATGTATAATAGAATACTCTTATGAATTATTCGTCATTCTCTTTATATATTTATGGAAAACAACTTATTCCTATAATTAGTTTAAACAATAAAATAAATGTGGCCATCATTTCTTTATTGTTGGATGAATGTATCCATCAACCAGCATGCACAAACAAAGTTCATCAACAAATATTGGCTTACATAAAAACCAACATTCTTGCATTCAAAATATAGCTTGACAATTAAAACATATAATGAATATGTGTAATTTCTAAAGATTTGTCATGTCATGCTCTATCTGAATCAGTCCATTAAATATTTAGGTTCAGTGTCCCTTTAATTGGATATCACTACATATACCAAACACCACTACTTGGATCCAAAATTTTATGTCCAAATGTGGATACATTATCTCTTGTCTAACCCAGTGGGAATGTAATTTCTTCTGGTTGCTATGTTTACACAGCTTGTCCTCAATGCCAAAATGTTTAAGGATAGGTGTGCCTACCACAGTCTAAATTGAATTTTTAAATTGCTGATGTAAGTACAATGTAAATCCTTTAACAAGATTTGATACACTCAAGCTGTATAAGTGGATCATCTAAAACCAATTAAAGGGGACAACATGTTTGAGTAACATGAGCCTTTAATGATTTCTGTCTGTCTGAATAACCTAATTCATGTGTAAAGAATATATGAAAAATAATTGATGTAAATAATTATTTGTCTTTATGATGACAATGTATGTATTAAAATCTTTTATTCTGTTGTGTAATTATCCTTAATATTTATTTTTATTTTATTTTAGGCTGTGACTCAGCATGGCTCATGCTAGAAGGGATAGCAAGAGTAGAGCAGGCCGTGTTGAGGAACGCAGCTGTCCTGAGAGGGATGAACGACACCATGCAGGCCCAGCTCCGGATTCAGGACTTGACTCTGCGTGAAATTATGCAATTACGTTCAAGGCCTGAATCTGGAGCTGGACATGCACAGGACAATGAAGAGGATGACCAGTAAGTGGAGGATCTGGATATGCTCCATGGTGGCAGATAATAATCCTCCGTCCACATGTTGAATTTGTATTTATATTGTTGCCATTTGGCCTTTTTATCAGTTTTTTGTTGTGCCTGTTGCACTCTTTTACCTTGTCATGTGTCTCCAATGAGGCTATGCTGGCCCTTGGCAACTCTCTTCATGGACTGTGATGCACTGTGTTACCTTGCCATGTGTCTCCAATGGGGCTATGCTGGCCCTTGGCAACTCTCTTCATGGACTGTGATGCACTGTGTTACCTTGCCATGTGTCTCCAATGGGGCTATGCTGGCCCTTGGCAACTCTCTTCATGGACTGTGATGCACTGTGTTACCTTGCCATGTGTCTCCAATGGGGCTATGCTGGCCCTTGTCAACTCTCTTCATGGACTGTGATGCACTGTGTTACCTTGCCATGTGTCTCCAATGGGGCTATGCTGGCCCTTGGCAACTCTCTTCATGGACTGTGATGCACTGTGTTACCTTGTCATGTGTCTCCAATGGGGCTATGCTGGCCCTTGGAAACTCTCTTCATGGACTGTGATGCACTGTGTTACCTTGCCATGTGTCTCCAATGGGGCTATGCTGGCCCTTGGCAACTCTCTTCATGGACTGTGATGCACTGTGTTACCTTGTCATGTGTCTCCAATGGGGCTATGCTGGCCCTTGGCAACTCTCTTCATGGACTGTGATGCACTGTGTTACCTTGCCATGTGTCTCCAATGGGGCTATGCTGGCCCTTGGCAACTCTCTTCATGGACTGTGATGCACTGTGTTACCTTGTCATGTGTCTCCAATGGGGCTATGCTGGCCCTTGGCAACTCTCTTCATGGACTGTGATGCACTGTGTTACCTTGTCATGTGTCTCCAATGGGGCTATGCTGGCCCTTGGCAACTCTCTTCATGGACTGTGATGCACTGTGTTACCTTGCCATGTGTCTCCAATGGGGCTATGCTGGCCCTTGGCAACTCTCTTCATGGACTGTGATGCACTGTGTTACCTTGCCATGTGTCTCCAATGGGGCTATGCTGGCCCTTGGCAACTCTCTTCATGGACTGTGATGCACTGTGTTACCTTGTCATATGGCTCATATATTCCTTATTTTTACAAGATTATTTATAAACGTTGTGTATGTTTTCTTACATACTAATAAAATACATTTTATTTCACAAATCTTTGTCCTCATTCTTCCTGTTATTTTTTGCAAGCTCTAGTTTATGTTGTTTATCCTTAAAGGGACCTAACAAATATATTTGTTATAATGAAATCATATATGTAAGACAATAGTAAATGACTTTAAGATTAACATCTCCAATGTAATCTTATTATTTGTGTTTATATTATTTTCTCTTAGCTCTATCATTGCCTGATTATGATTAGCAGAGTAATTTCTTTATATATGTATATATATTTTTGTATTTGTGTATATATGTATATTTAAATGTTCAGATCCATGTGTGTATTTATAAACTCTGCATGAATTGATGCACCTTTACCAAATGATCTGAGTATTGATACAATGATATAATCCCTGTAAAGTGTTCATTTTATTTAAATAGTATTGACTATGTGTATGCTCTTTTTAAAAACAAAATAATGTCCCTTTAAGTGATGTTGATCACTATTGTAAATGAATGTATTTCCATTTGTAAAGCGTTTTTGTCCTTTTTACAAGAACAAGGACATATAGTTTTATTAATAAACAATCTTATTGTAATGTTGACAGCACCTGTATTTCATTTTCCAATCTATATTATTGTCAAAGTGTAACCAAATCAATCTCTGTGTGTAATGCAAATAATGTAGATGATGAATATTAGTTAACTAATATGTTAACAAAATACATCTCCTCCCATATATGGCTATAGGTAGGCTGACAATAATTAAACTTGAATAAATGACACGTTTAATCAATCCATGTATAACTATTGTTATTCAACAACAATCCAAACATATCTTAAAACATCAATGGCATATGTATTTCTCATGTGTATCTTTTAAATGTTAAAGATATACACCATAGCTATAGTTCAAGGGACAGTCAAGTCCGAAAAGATGATTCATGATTTGGTGACATTCCTAGATAGCAATCTACACACATACTAGTTCCTAAAATATAAATACGTTTCTTAGTGATATGCCAAGATGTCACTGAGTCCTTGTATTGTCTGCGGTTTTTCAGCGATCTCGGATGCGCCATGTTGCTTAAGACGTCACCTGCCAGGCTGTCCAATGATTCCTTGTATTGACTGACGTTCTTACGTGATCAGGAATATGCCTTTTATTGGATTGCGTTTTGACGCGATCAAGGATGCGCCTTTTTTTTTTGGGCGTTCTTACGTGATCAATAATGTGCCTTTCATTGGATGGCGTTCTTACGTGATCAAGGAAGCGCCATGTTAAGACGGCACATGTAAAGGTAAAAAAACGTGTGATTGGATTGCGTAGTCCCGCAATATTTGTGCACGTTAAAAACGTTTGTGACTGCATGCAATTTTAAAAAGCTTGCGAATATGTATTATTTGCATCATGTTACATTGTTGACCCATAGCTGATAAAGACCAACACATTCTCTTTTGCTGGATGTCTGGTTGAATCAACGAACGAAAGCAAAATGTTTTCATGCATAGGATATTTATAGGCAAGTGCAAATCTCTACAGTCCATGTTTAATATGTTTGTCAACAATGTTCCTTTTTCTGAAAAATTACTGTTGTGTTTAATGTTGAACATATCTAATTAATAAATATGCGCTATTGTGTTTGAATAAAGTAATCAATATGCATTTATCATATGCTAAATATATGATGCCGACTTCTTCTAAATGTAATTTCGTTGTATATTTTATGAAAGGTTCATTAGACACTCACATTATAAATAAAAATATTTGATTTTGTCTCTAGTTAGATAGTCCATTGTTTAACCAATAGGTTTATTTTGTCTTGTGTTGTAAGAAAATTTAAGTAATTTTCTTACTCCTCGCAAAGCCAATGAGTTTCATGTGAGTACCATCTCCAGCTTTGTCCAGTTTGTGTAAAGGGTCTTTTCATATGTTAATGATGGGGTATTGTGTTGTTTTACGGTTGTAATGGTGGTTCATCTATATTTTCAATATAGCTAACCCGATTTTATTTGCAAGTGTTTGAAGCTTTTTAATATTGATATCAGTATATGTTAATCTTGTTGTTTGTAGTAGTGTCTATTACATACAGTTATGTAAAAAATATAGGATACTGTCCCTTGAATGCAAATGTTGTTTTTTGTATCATGTATGAGATCCACATAGTTTAATCTTCAAATATATTTTTGTTAGCATATTTCCCCCCCCCCCACTCCTAAAAGGACTTTAAACCATATTCATTGTTAAAATAAAAATATTTACAATAAAATATTAACACAATAATGTCTCTTAAAGAAAATAGACTTTATTTAACACGTCAATATAAATGTGATTTTAAAAATTATTTTTTGACAAAGTACATGTAGATATACCAACAAGCTTAAAATATGTGTTAGCATATGTAATGTTGTTAAAGGGACAGTTTAGAAAAAATTTTTTTTTTACATTATTCGAAAAGTCAATTCTGTAATAACAAGGATATCAAATGTTTCTCAACAATTGAACATTTGTCTGGGTTTATTTAAATTTGCTATCTAAACCTATGAGGTTGGTGTGCTCATTTCTTAAATCTTGAAGAGTGCTTGTAATCATTATACAATTTGAGCACTAGAGGGCATTTGGATAGCATTTGTATATGTAAAACATTGTGCTCATACAGCATATTATTGACCATGTATTGATCATTGATATCTAAAATGTTGTTATGTCAGAACAACAAATAAGTGGTCATTTTTCATAGTCATAGATACAAGGGTAAGCACATAAGTCACACATGTATTTCTCCATGTTTTGTTGTTTCAAACTTTATAATGCGTAATACAGTGTTTTCTTTGTAATCAATAATTTTCAGACTGTCCCTTTAAGCTGTGTTATTGGCATTCAAACAGTAATATGCCATCATGGATAATTGTTATGGTAATTTAGTTAGCGATTCGGGAAACAGTTTGGACATCACATCACAGAAACCAATCAATATCATGAACAAGGATAGGTATGTGATGATGTGGTTTTCACACACTTATAACCCACACTCTGCAAAGAATCTTCCTCCATGGACCCGGTCCCATAGAAGTCGATTATATACAGAGTGTGGTCCACAAGTGTATGAAAACCACATCATCACATACCTATCCATTACACAAAAAAATAATTTGAAGATGGAAAAAAATACTTACTTCCTCTTCCTTCCCCTCTTCCCACGGGGCTGAGGCTCTGGGAGAGGCAACTGCCGACTCCGAAGAGTCCTCCTTGGAGCTGTTGTGGGAGGAGTGGAAGGAAGAGTACTGGGACGACCAAGGTGAGGAGTAGATGGCTGAGGAGGAGGAGAAGATGGATGAGGAGGAGAAGATGGCTGAGGAGGAGGAGGAGTAGATGGCTGAGGAGGAGGAGGAGTAGATGGCTGAGGAGGAGGATGAGATGGGCCGGCAGGAGGAGATGGCCCAGCAGCAAGAGGCCCAGCAACAAGAGGCCCAGCAACAGGAGGTAGACCAGCATGCGCCTCCCGGAAAAATGTGAACATTTCCTGATGAAGATTAAACATTCTTGTTTGTCCTTCTTGTATTCTATTCAGTATACTGATTATTTCATTTTGGCCTTGAATTATTTGATTCTGCCCATCAAGTATTCTGCGTCGTCCTTCTATGTTTTCTATCCGGGAGGTACGCATCTGGTCTATGTACTCCAGTAGAACCCGCACCTCCGCTATTTCTTCTTGTTGTGCCTGTTGAACCCGTGCACGGCGGGGTGCCCGTGCACGGCGGAGTGCGGGTCTTTGAGGGACCTCGGGTTCCGCGGGTTCCGCGGGTTCAGCGGGATCCTCCTGTGCTTCCGGGGCCTCTTCATCATCTCCCGTGCGCTGTTCGTCACGGGGGGCCTCTTCCCTCCGAAGTGGGAATTCCTCACCACCACTCTCATCCCGGGGAGATGCAGGAGGCTGTGCTGCCTCGTCCCCAGACTCTGTATATAAATAAAGAAAAAAAAAAATATATATATATATATTAGCATATTTGCAAATCAAGGTTTAAATGACTTAGCTTACGATACAATTACAAATGCAGAATCATTAATCCACTTTGAAATCTAACAAACAATCAATACGATTTCCGCTTTTTCTAAACCGTGTTTGTGATATCTGGTCAATGTGAATGTTTTTGCGTTTGTTTTCAGTCTGTTTAAATGCACACCTAACCTATAGCCTAGATACTGATGTAACCGCAAAGTAATAGAATGCGTGTAAACAGCGTAATAGCATTAATCTGATCCTTAACACATGAAACCCAATGTTTTATCTTTCATGATTTAGAAGCATACATTTAGTATCAACTTTCGAATGTACTTTTCTTATCTAATTAGCTTCATTCTCTGGATATTCTTTGCTGAAAAGCATATCTAAATATGCTTATAAGATGCTGATTGTTAGCTGAATATAGCTGCCTCCTGTGATTGTTTCACCGTGTGCATGGCTATTTCTTCATTAAAATATATCTCAAGAATGAATCAAATTAGGTAATATAAGTACATTTGAATGTTTTGTCAAATTGTATTCGCTACCTCAATCATGAAAGTAAATGTTTGCGTATAGTGTCCATTGAAATACATTCGTATGTGAAATTATTGTTCAATGAGCTTACCGTCAGATGAGAGTGGCAGGTTCCCGGTATCGATTCCTCCGATACCGACTACTTCCACCTCGGAGATGCTGGGCCGCAACATTTCCTCCCATCTGCAGTACTCCATTTCAAGGGCAGGGCCGCCACCGGTCCCTGCGGCATGTCGGGCCTCCAGGCTTAACTTTTTTTTAAGTTCAAGTTTACAGTCCCGGTACCGATGTTTGATAGAATCCATATCCCGGTTCCGGCCACCCACTGCATTGACTGCATTCCTAATCTCGTTCCAGAGCCTCCTCCTGTCAGTCAGGGTGGTCTTCTGGTGCTGCAGCATCCTATGCCTGGCCATATAGGCCTCTACGAGGGCCTCCTTCTCCTCCATCGTAAACCTCGCCTCCCTAGTCGCCTTGGCCTTCCCCTGTGACGATGCCCTCTGTTTCCCGGACTGTGAAGCCCTACTCTGACCGCCACTGGGCCCAGCCACTTGGTCATCTTGAACCAAGTGGCTGGGTCCACCCACCGCTTCCACCCCCGCTTCCTGCCCCCCTTCCTGCCCCCCTTCCTGCCCTGTTCCTCTCCCCCTCCCTCTACTCCCCCCTCTACCTGTCCCCTGCCTGGCCTCCATCTCCTCCCTAAACTAAACCCCAAATAATCAAACAAAAAGTGAGTGTGATGAAATGAAAGGGGGTCAAAATAAAGAACTAAAAAGACAAAAAAGGTGCTTAAAGTGTGAGGGATGTAAAAAAAACAAAGAGGGTAAGGAGTATTTAAATAAACGAAAAGAATAAGACTAAAAGGAGGATATGTAAACTAAATGTAACTAGGGGATGGGTATGGGATGGGTATGGGGTATGGGATAAGAGTAAATGGGATGAAAGGGAATGGGACTACAAGGAATGGGGTATGGAGTGTAGTATGAGGGGGTAGGGGGTATGGAGTGTATGTAGTGTTATTGATAAGTGTATGTATGTATTGAATGTGTTTGCGTGTAAATGTGTTAAGTGTACAGATAAATCACTCGCTCGCTAACTAACACTACTTCTAATTCTCAATAACAAACACTCCCACTAACGCTCACTAACTACCACTAACTGACGCTCACACTAACAACTATCACTAATAACTCCCACTAACTCACTCACGCTCCCACTAACAGACTCTCTCCCACTCCCACTAACTCCCACTAACTCACTCACTCTCTCACGCTAACACTACCAACTGACTATCTCACGCTAACACTACCAACTGACTCTCTCACGCTAACACTACCAACTGACTCTCTCACGCTAACACTACCAACTGACTCTCTCACGCTAACACTAACTCACTCTCAAAAATTCGCAAACTCTCTATTCTTAAATCTCCAAAGACCCACCAGCAACACAGTGAAAGAAGCCATGCTTGTGTGGTGCTTATATACCCTGTGTAAATGTTTAATGATGTCCCAATTTCCATTGTAATTAGTGTTCAGGTGTGCTTTATTAGCAATTAATATTATTGCAATGTGTATTAGGTGTGTTAATTTGCGCATGCTCATTTAGAGTTGGTATTTGTGGAATGTGTAGAATGCGATGATGTCATAGTGTTCGTTTTCGCTTTCATTGTCCAAAAGTATTCTTTTTAAATGTGAATTTGCGATGGTGTGTTCTTCGTGAAGTGTTGTATATGTATGTTTTTCATAATATATAATGATATTGAATGCGATTTTGTTTCTAGTGTATGTATATATTTTTTAATCCTTGTTGTTATTGTGCGATTTTCCGCATCTTAAAGTATATGCGTATTCCCCGTATAAATAGTATTAAAACTTCCCCCGCTTGTGAATGTGTAATGCTTGTGTGCTTTGTTGATTGATTGTTGTTGTGACATTTGCGGCGTGTTATTGTTGTGCATGATGTGGTATGCGTCATATGACCGAGCTGTGCGTATTCTCGCGAGATCGAGTGTTAGGTTAAAAAAGGCAATTTATTTGCTTTCCCATTGATCTCTATGGGAGACTGTCTAACGCGGGCAGGATTACGCGTGTGACATACACGCGTTAGGAGCATCGTTAGATGGTCTTATATTAACTCTAAATACCGGAGTCAAACAATGACGTGCGTTAAACATAAACACGCGTGGCGTTAACAGCCCATCTACCGCCGAACTCTAAATCTAGCCGTATATGTCTTCTATATTATTAGTTAAGAGTTTTAGCATTGCGTCTTATCACTCCTATTATAAGAAATTAGTTCTAATTATACTTTATCTTATTAATATATAAGATCCATATAGAGAGAAAGAATGTTTAGGTCATAAATAATATATATATACACAATTATTATGTTCAAATTAGAAATGTATATAGTAAAGTGGCATAGAAGAGGATATTGGTGTATAATATTGTGCACATAGTATTTAGATGTTTAATCAATTATAGACTATAGATCTCTATAGATATGATATTTTTATTATATAATATTTTCACAGATTATGGAGAATTATTAGTTAAATGGATTCAAATCCAGTTCTGCAATTAAACCTCCTAGTATTAGGGTGGCAAAGTCTACAATATATTCTGCTTCTGTGTAGAGTAGTTGTTGGGTGATATTACCCCCTCTTTTCATAATGATCTTTTTTATCCCCCATAATTTTAACCCTTTGGTGCTCTGATTAGGGGTTAATACTCATTTAATGTTGGCGATGTTGGTAGGCGGCAGATTAAAAGTTAATAGGTTTATTTTATTATTTGCGATGCGGGGGTATGGCGGTTTAGGGGTTAATAGGGAGTTTATGGGTGTTAGTTACTTTGTAACATTTTGTTATGAGTTTTGTGAAACATTTTTGTTTTGCAAAATCCATATCTACAGGCCTTTGATTGCGGAATGGATTGTGGCGGTATAAGCTATAACGCTAGAGGAAAAGCCGGACCACACAACCTATAATGCGGGTGAGCTGAATATTCCACACTGCAAAGCCATTTTTTGAGAGTGGAATGGATCATTGCGGTATAGGCTAAAACGCTAGCAGTATAGCCGTACTGCTGCGATTTGTAACACGGGTGAACTGAATATTCCGCTCGCAAAGGACAATTTTTCAGCAGTATTGCCGTACCACACAACTTGTATTCTAGGTGTATATGATTATATATAGGTAAAGATATAAACATATATATAATAGGAATATCTATTTAAAATACTTAGAACGTATTTCCCTATGTGAAGAACATTGTAATGTGAAATATTTACAGTAAATACACAGTTAAACACTTAATATTGCATAGATATGATTTTTCTGTTTTTAACTACTTAGCTGCAATGGGCTCTAATGCACTATATATATATATATATATATATATATATATACATACATATACATATATAAGTCTGTAAATACATATATTCACATATAAATACATAAATACATATGTACACACATATATATTTATATATATACATATATATATATATATATATATATATATATATATATATACCATCAAAACAAGCAGCACTCCAAAGGTCCTTCATCCATATATCACCTTTATTAAGTGAACGTTTTCGGGCTCAAAAACAGCCCGTCCTCAGACTTACAAGGTTTGATAACCTTGTAAGTCTGAGGACGGGTTGTTTTTGAGCCCGAAAACGTTCACTTAATAAAGGTGATATATGGATGAAGGACCTTTGGAGTGCTGCTTGTTTTGATGGTATTACTATTGTTGCTTTAAGCACCCAAGGCGGATATACCTGGGATCTGGAGTGCACTTTGCTGGATATTTTTATATATATATATATATATATATATATATATATATATATATATATATATATGTTCACACATACATATATATCTTTAGACATATATGTATGTATCTTTATGTTACAACCCTATGCAGTCCATTTTTTTTGTTTTGTAACACCTAAATCCTCATATCTTTGAGCCTTATAACTTTTTTGTGCAATTTTTTTTAATAATTTTTAATGGATAGTGTTATTAGGAGTACAATTGTACGTTACGTTTTAATGTAATTTTGATGTGGTTTGTGACACTTTTTTGAATTGCATTAAAGTTAACAAGAACGCTGAGGTTATGCTTTCCTGACACACATTAAATTCAATTGCGTTAGAGCAAACGCGTTTACTTTCAACTTGTAATACGCCCTCTACTTACAACTTGTGCAAACAGCCGCCATAGACTCGATATAATTTGGGCACAGATAGTGCGGCACTCATCATCTGTCCCTAACTTTAATTTTCTTCATCACTTTGCTAGAATCAAACACAGGGTTGATCACTATCCTTTAGAAAAGTTTATCTTATAATTTATCTAAAAAAATCTCAGTAGAATTGAATGGCATTTTTTTTATTTTATTTTATTCTTTTTGAAAAATCATTACACAAACTTTAATTAAGGGTTGTGTTCAATCCCACAATCATTGAAAACAATTAAATGAAAAAGGATTCTGAGGTTTGAGAACAAGAGATTAAATATGATTTAGAACATGTCATTTAAAGTATTAGCAAGTGACAATCTTTATGGGCTTTCATCTGGGCACGCTGCCAAAGGAGCACAACATATTTATAAATTAATAAACACATTATAAGTAATATGAGTGCTGTTGTTTATATGTTTTATGAACAAGTTTACAGACTTTGTACTTTGTAAAAACAGTTTCTGTTTTATAATACATGACAGTACATTATTCTCAATTTTTATCACATATTATAAAAGAGCATTAATTAAACTTTCTTAAAGTTTTCATGCAAGTACATTTAACAGAAAAGTATTTATATAGAACATGCAATTTAAAAAAAAAAAATCAAATTATCTTCCAAAATGTATCAAATTATGCACAGTTTTTTCAAATGCAAAATTACTGAGGCATCAGCTCCTACTGAAAATGTGCAAACATTCACTATGTTTACATATAACATTTGTGATTTGCTGATAGCTGTCACATGATAGGGGACAGGGCAGGGAAATGGAAGGAAATTTTTAAATTGGTCAGAAAAAAAGTCTATTGCATTGTATTTTTAATATTAAATTGTTGATTATGCAATACTACTCTCTTTTAATGCTTACAGGCACCAACTCTTATAGTTGACAGGGATGAGCCTCCACAGAAAAAAAGAAGCTTTTTAAGATACTTTAGTAAAATGTGTTCCCTATGTAGCCTGTTCAATAGTAAGAAAACAATTGAAAGATGCACCAAAGCAGACTTCCCATAGGGGGCGCTTCCACACTAATGGCTAACCAATACAATAAAACCCATACAATAACCCATACAATATACAGAATATATATGATATCTATAAAGATATAAATATATAAAACAGACAAGTGTATAGAACAAATGGGAAATCAAACAAAAACAACAAAGAGTCCTTGGTATCCAAATGGGAGGCAGCACTCTGTCGCAGGATGGTCAGTCCCAGATGGGCGATGATCTAGAGAAGACAAAACACAGAAGCGCCAACATGGCCTAGTACCGTCAAACCAGGGGATAAGCAATAATAGATAGAGGTAATCACAATGGAAATGCACCCAATGGTGCTAGTGGGGCAGACTGGAACTTTGCAGTGGTCCAGCTCACTGTATGCAGACAGACTTGGCCCCCACACAGGAAATTAGCACAGGAGTGTCACTGGTGCCTGTATTGAGATTAAAAAGCAGAGCTATCATAGCCTAGTATAATTTAAACAGGCAAAGTGATAATGAATGGTTACACTTACAATGTGTAAATGAACCGCCCGTATGAACTATTAACCACCCGCACAAAGTATTAAGAAAAAAAGCCTAACCGTCCGCAATAAGTATTAAAAAAAAACTAACCCCTAACTAATTATTAACCCCTAAATCCGCCAACCACAATATCGTGAACTACAAAAAACTAATTTAGTGACTAAGCCCCCTAACCTAACACTCCCCTAAATTAAACCCTTAATTACATTTTAAAAAAAAAATAGCACGTTACAATTAAAATAAAAATGAAAAAAAATACATTACATTAATCTAAAATTACAGAAAATAAAAAAAGGCTAACATTACAAAAAATAATAAACAACACTATCCAAAATAAAAAAAAATAAACCCAATCCCTATGAAAATAAAAAAATAAAAATAAATAAAAACACCCCCTAAACTAAGAATTAACTACCAATAGCCCTTAAAAGGGCTTTTTGCAGGGCATTGCCCTAAATAAATCAGCTCTATTAAATTACAAATAAACAAATTCCCCCCTAACAGTAAAACCCCACACACACCAAACTCCCCAAAATAAAAAAAAAATAACATTAATAAACCTAAACTACCCATTGCCCCTAAAGGGGCATTTGTATGGGCATTGCCCTTAAAAGGGCATTCAGCTTTTTTCACTGCCCTTAAAAGGGCATTCAGCTCTTTTGCAAATTGCTCAATAAGCCCTAATCTAAAAAAAAAAAAAAAAAAAAAAAAAAAAAGGAAAAAACACTAAAGCCCCTAATAGATACTCACGGTTTAAGAAGCCCAGCAGAGAAGGTCTTCTTCCAGGCGGGTTCATCATCTTCATCCACAACAAAGGCAGCGTAGAGCAGAGGTCTGGAGTGGTCTTCCCAGATGTGGCACTCCTTGGCGGCGGTCATCGGCAGCGGCGGTCCTCTGCGAAGGCTTGGAGGTTCCTCTTTATGCGATCATCCACTGCACACTGAAGATTTAATTCAAGGTACCCCATATTTATTGTGGTACCTTGCATTCCTATTGGCTGGCATTTTCAAAATCAGCCAATAGGATGAGAGCTACTGAAATCTTATTGGCCGCTGCCGAGGATCACCACATCTGGGAAGACCGTTTCGGACCTCCGCTCTGCGCTGCCTTCGCTGTGGATGAAGATGATGGACCCGCCTGGAAGAAGACCTTCTCCACCGGACTTCAAAAATCGTGAGTACCTATTTGGAGCTTTAGTGTTTTTTTTTAGTTTTTGTTTTTGTTTGTTTTTTTAGGTTAGGGTTCATTGGGCAATTTCACAAACCTAGTACTGTAGCTCAGGAGCAAGGTATAGTACTGGGTTGAGCCTGCTGGTATTACTGTCATCAAAAGAAGCCTCAGGGAGGAGTGGTATACTGAGGAGACAAAGGATCTTATGGTTAGCTGGAGGGATCTAGGCAGTTGGAGGATGGCAAAATCAGGCCTGCTCTTTGCAATATGTTTTGGGAAGACATTTGTGAGAAAGTGCAGGTTCTGGGAGACGAGCGCGCTAAGCCTCCAGTTAGAGTGATTAGGGCTCTTGCAAGAAGAGTATCAGGTAGCACTCAATCCAAAGCACATTAAATAAAAGTATTATAAGTATTAACCCATTAAAAAATAAATTAAAGGAAGCGAATGAAAACTGACAATTTTCATCAGTATTTTTTTGTTTACTTTCATTTTCTTTGGTGTTCTGATTAGGATATTAGTTTCATTAAAATTAAAACAAATCCGATTTTCGTCATAAATGTGCATTCGTATGAAAATGAATGCAGATCTTTGGAAAGTACAATACAAAGTTTAAGCATTGTATCCACAATGGCCACCAGAATATGAAGCAACAAATCATTTGTAAAGCAATATAGCTTGCAAAATGAACCAGTAGTGGCACAAGTAAAATAATCATAAAATATACTAGGAGGGGGAACTGCTCAGGCATTAGATATCTATTGATTGATTGTTCTTGGGGTAAAGAAAAAAACAGATTCCTCAGCTCCATCAGAGGAAATACTCTCTAATGAGCACATATTATTGTGTTAATCAAAATATAAGAAGTACAGATGCTGTTTATATAGAGAATATATAAACATTTGGCAAATGAAAAATTAAACATTATTTTAATTAAAAAGTTCTAAATATAAGGATGAAGGTGTGCAGATGTTTGCTGTTACCCAAAAGTAAAAAGAAAAAACACATTTCAGAGTTAAATTATTTTAAAGGGAGTAAAGGGCAAAATAAAAAGTGAAACTATCGACTAGATTACGAGTTTTGCGTTATGAGCGGCTCGCTGCTAACTTCCAAATTATTTCTACCGCTCACTGCTATTACAGGTTTTCATAAACCCGGCGTTAGCAGGCAATATGGCAGCGTTGAGCAAAATTGAGCTCCATATCGCACTCAAATACCAGCGCTGCTTTGAGCTGGTTTTACGTGCTCGTGCACGATTTTCCCATAGACATCAATGGGGAGAGCCGGCGAAAAAAAAGCCTAACACCTGCAATAAAGGAGCGTAAAGCTCCGCAACGCTGTCCCATTGATTCCTATGGGGAAAGAAAAGTTATGTTTACACCTTACACCATAACATAAACCCAGAGTCTAAACACCCCTAATCTGCCGCCCCCGACATCGCTGACACCTACAGTACACTTATTAACCCCTAATCTTCCGCCCCCACCACCGCCGCCACCTACCTACACTTATTAACCCCTAATCTGCTGCCCCAATGTTGCTGCCACCTACATTACACTTATTAACCCCTAATCTGCCGCCCCCAACGTCTCAGCCACTTTCAGGATTTTACCTTTCCTAATACTCCTCCCACTTCCTCTATAAATCCTGTCACTCAAGACCAGACAGGTGCTTAGTATTTTGCATTGCAGACCTGCATGTCAGATCTCCCAGCTTCTGCTGACAACCTGTTCCTTCTCACTAAGCCTAACTCTCTGGAAGCTAACCTCTACGAGTTTATCACAGACTCATACTATTGCAGCTTTCTGCTGAACCTACTCTGCAAAACTACCTACTGAACCACAGCTAGAGTACTCGGTCTTTTTTACACAGACAGTGACATCTTCCTGTTGCAAGGATTACATCGCAGCCCAGCCGCCACAGCAGTACTTGGCGTTCACCCAGCTAATACCCCACAGCACCGTTAAGGACTTTCTGTGCACCTACTTGAACTTTCTCCTTGTACCCCGCTGGGGTGATTGCAGCCTCAAGCTCTTTTACCGGAACGCTATCCATCGCCGCTCCACGGCATTTGGACCACGCCCCCTGTGACGTAACAGGTATCGGGCAGGCCGGTCTCACTACCTCTTAGCTACCGGAGCTGTGCGCTCTCTCTGCGCTACCTACCAATTGATTGAACTTTGTCACACACTTTTAGATAGTGATTCTTGGGATCATTACTTGCTATAACACAATTGTGAAATATAACACTCCTGTGAAGTAACAGGTTTTGTGTTATTTAACGCTTATGGGAAAGTTGTATTTAGTCTTTTCATAGGGAGATAGTTATAGTTCAGTCAGTAATTTGGTTGTAATTTTACTGCTTTACCTCTTTTCTTTCCCACTGCTAAAACATACTACATTGGGATTAAGCAGAGATTTACTATATTAACTCACATTATATTCGTCGCTGCTACTTTTTGTTTGTTTCAGCTTGAATATACTGTGATACATTTCCATATCTTTTGTTCCGCAACTGAGTATCCTTTAGTGACAACTAATTCATTTCAGAGGGATTGGAAGTTCTTACATAATACTAAGCCACCATGGATCCAGCGGAACTCCCACAAATTGTCTACAATCTTTCCCAAAGAGTAGACCAGTTAAGCCAGGGACTACGTGAGCTCCAGTTGGAGAACCAGACTTTACATGGAATAATAAAGGATTCCATCTCTAAAGCTCCACTATCTGACTCCACACCAGAACCTCAAGTTTCTTTGCCGGACCTTTTCTCTGGCAACCGTAAGGCATACCGGCAATTCAAAAATGCCTGCAATCTACTATTTAACCTCAAACCCAAAACTTATAATAATGATAGGATTAGGGTTCTCATCATCATTGCTTTCTTGAGAGGTGAGCCAAGGGTATGGGCCGATACCTGCTATGAGTCCAATAACCCCATTCTATCTTCACTGGATGATTTCTATTCCACTATGGATGAATTGAATCAAGATACCGACATACAGCTCACGGCTGAGAATAAGATGAGGAGCCTGAAACAAGGACGCCGGGCTGTAGAGGAATATATAACTGAATTCAAGCAGTTTGCCATGGATTCCCAGTGGAATTCCGTGGCTCTCAGGAATCAGTTCCGTCTCGGTCTCTCCGACCAGCTTAAAGACGAACTGGCAAGAATAGAAATACCCTCTTCACTTGAAGCACTGATGAAACTCGCCATCCAGATAGATAGAAGGCTCAGAGAAAGAAGACAGGAAAAAGTTTACACAGAGCCTAATGCCTCTTCACAGACAAGATATTCTACCACTACACCTTCCAAGCTACAACCAGAACCAATGGAGATTGGAGTCATCCGTGGTCCTCTTTCACCCACTGAAAGAAGGAGAAGGAGAAACCTCCAACTATGTATGTACTGTGCTAACCCTGCACATACAGTGCATGACTGTGATGTACTGCTCAAGACAAAGAAAAGTAAGTTCCATTTTTTCTCTACTCACTCCAATGGAAAACAAACTACTTACTGTAACCTCTCTCTACTTTTGCAGTGGGGAGTAAACAGAACATGCAACACTGAAGCCATCATCGACTCTGGTGCTTATTGCAATTATATCGACAAGGATATTGTTGTAAAAAATAAAATTCCAATTGTTTGCAAAGATAACCCTGTTTCCATTTGTGTTATTGATGGATCTACCATCTCCTCAGGTCCCATCACACACAATACCGTCCCTTTACAAGTCACAACTTCTGAGGGCCACACTGAGAGCATAGCTTTTGATGTTCTTCCGTCTCCTCTTTTCCCAGTTGTTCTAGGCTTACATTGGCTACAGAAACATCAGCCCCAGATTGACTGGGGGAATCTTCAACTCACTCTGTCCTCACCATTCTGCTAAGACCAGACAGGTGCTTAGTATTTTGCATTGCAGACCTGCATGTCAGATCTCCCAGCTTCTGCTGACAACCTGTTCCTTCTCATTAAGCCTAACTCTCTGGAAGCTAACCTCTACGAGTTTATCACAGACTCATGCTCCTGCAACTTTCTGCTGAACCTACTCTGCAAAACTACCTACTGAACCACAGCTAGAGTACTCGGTCTTTTTTACACAAACAGTGACATCTTCCTGTTGCAAGGATTACATCGCAGCCCAGCCGCCACAGCAGTACTTGGCGTTCACCCAGCTAATACCCCACAGCACCATTAAGGACTTTCTGTGCACCTACTTGAACTTTCTCCTTGTACCCCGCTGGGGTGATTGCAGCCTCAAGCTCTTTTACCGGAACGCTATCCATCGCCGCTCCACGGCATTTGGACCACGCCCCCTGTGACGTAACAGGTATCGGGCAGGCCGGTCTCACTACCTCTTAGCTACCGGAGCTGTGCGCTCTCTCTGCGCTACCTACCAATTGATTGAACTTTGTCACACACTTTTAGATAGTGATTCTTGGGATCATTACTTGCTATAACACAATTGTGAAATATAACACTCCTGTGAAGTAACAGGTTTTGTGTTATTTAACGCTTATAGGAAAGTTGTATTTAGTCTTTTCATAGGGAGATAGTTATAGTTCAGTCAGTAATTTGGTTGTAATTTTACTGCTTTACCTCTTTTCTTTCCCACTGCTAAAACATACTACATTGGGATTAAGCAGAGATTTACTATATTAACTCACATTATATTCGTCGCTGCTACTTTTTGTTTGTTTCAGCTTGAATATACTGTGATACATTTCCATATCTTTTGTTCCGCAACTGAGTATCCTTTAGTGACAACTAATTCATTTCAGAGGGATTGGAAGTTCTTACAGCCACTATACTAAAGTTATTAACCCCTAAACCTAACCCTAAGTCTAACCCTAACCCTAACACCAACTAACTTTAATATAATTAAAATAAATCTAAATAAAAATTACTATCATTAACTAAATTCCTATTTAAAACTAAATACGTACCTGTAAAATAAACCCTAAGCTAGCTACAATATAACTAATAGTTATATTGTATCTAGCTTAGGTTTTATTTTTATTTCACAGGCAAGTTTGTATTTATTTTAACTAGGTAGACTAGTTAGTAAATAGTTATGAACTATTTACTAATTACCTAGCTAAAATAAATACAAATTTACATGTAAAATAAAACCTAACCTGTCTTACACTAACACCTAACCTTACACTACAATTAAATAAATTACATTCATTAAATACAATTAACTAAATTACAAAAACAAACAAACACTAAATTACACAAAATAAAAAATAAATTATCAAAAATTTAAACGAATTACACCTAATCTAATAGCCCTATCAAAATAAAAAAAGCCCACCCAAAATAAAAAAAACCCTAGCCTAAACTAAACTGCCAATAGCCCTTAAAAGGGCCTTTTGTGGGGCATTGCCTCGAAGAAATCAACTCTTTTACCTGTAAAAAAAATACAAACAACCCCCCAACAGTAAAACCCACCACCCACACAACCAAAACCGCCAAATAAAATCCTATCTAAAAAACTTAAGTTACCCCTTGCCCTGAAAAGGGCATTTGGATGGGCATTGCCCTTAAAAGGGCATTTTGCTCTTTTTCTGCCCAAACCGTAAGCTAAAAATAAAACCCACCCAATAAACCCTTAAAAAAAGCTAACACTAACCCCCGAAGATCCACTTACAGTTTTTGAAGACCGGACATCCATCTTCAATGAAGCAGCAGAAGTCCTCAGCGAAGCCAGCAGAAGTTTTCATCCAAGCGGACCGAAGTCTTCATCCAACCCGGCAGAAGTCTTCATCCAGACGGCATCTTCTATCTTCATCCATCCGGCGCGGAGCGGCTCCATCTTCAAGACATCCGGCACAGAGCATCCTCTTTTGATGACGGCTAATGAAGAATACAGTTTCCTTTAAGGGATGTCATCCAAGATGGCGTCCCTTGAATTCTAATTGGCTGATAGAATTCTATCAGCCAATCGGAATTAAAGGTGAAAAAATCCTATTAGCTGATGCAATCAGCCAATAGGCTTGAGCTTCAATCCTATTGGCTGATCCTATTCCGTCCCTTAAAGGAATCTTCATTCTTTGTTAGCCATTGTCAGAAGAGGATGCTCTGCGCTGGATGTCTTGAAGATGGAGCCGCTCCACGCCGGTTGGATGAAGATAGAAGATGCCATCTGGATGAAAACTTCTGCCGGCTTGGATGAAGACTTCAGCCTGCTTGGATGAAGACTTCTGCCGGCTTTGCTGAGGACTTCTGCCGCTTCGTTGAGGATGGATGTCCGGTCTTCAAAAACTGTAAGTGGATCTTCAGGGGTTAGTGTTAGGTTTTTTTAAGGGTTTATTGGGTGGGTTTTATTTTTAGCTTAGAGTTTGGGCAGAAAAAGAGCTCCGTCTGGAGGACCACTTCTGCCTGTCTGGAGGACCACTTCTGCCGACTTCATTGAGGACATCTTGCCGCTTGGAAGAAGACTTCTCCCGGTAAGTGAATCTTCGGGGGTTAGTGTTAGGATTTTTTTAAGGGTGTATTAGGTGGGTTTATTTTTTAGGTTAGGGCTTTGGGCCTGCAATAGAGCTAAATGCCCTTTTAAGGGCAATGCCCATCCAAATGCTCTTTTCAGGGCAATGGGGAGCATAGTTTTTTTTATTTAGGCTTTTATTTGGGGGGTTGGTTGTGTGGGTGGTGGGTTTTACTGTTGGGGGGTTTGTATTTTGTTTTTTACAGGTAAAAGAGCTGATTTCTTTGGGCCCTTTTCAAGGCTATTGGCAGTTTAGTTTAGGCTTTTTTATTTTGATAGGGCTATTAGATTAGGTGTAATTAGTTTAAATATTTGATCATTTATTATTTATTTTGTGTAATTTAGTGGGGGAGTTTTTGTAATTTAGTTAATTGTATTTAATTAATGTAATTTATTTAATTGTAGTGTAAGGTTAGGTGTTAGTGTAAGACAGGTTAGGTTTTATTTTACAGGTAAATTTGTATTTATTTTATCTAGGTAGCTAGTAAATAGTTAATAACTATTTATTAACTAGTCTACCTAGTTAAAATAAATACAAACTTGCCTGTGAAATAAAAATAAAACCTAAGCTAGATGCAATATAACTATTAATTATATTGTAGCTAGCTTAGCGTTTATTTTATAGGTAAGTATTTAGCTTTAAATATGAATTATTTAGTTAATGATAGTAATTTTTATTTAGATTTATTTTAATTATATTAAAGTTAGGGGTGTTAGGGTTAGGTTTAGGGGTTAATAACTTTAGTATAGTGGCGGCGATGTTAGGAGCGGCAGATTAGGGGTTAACAACAGTAATGTAGGTTGTGGCGATGTTAGGGTCAGCAGATTAGGGGTTAATAATATTTAACTAGTGTTTACGATGCGGGAGTGCGGCTGTTTAGGGGTTAATATGTCTATTATAGTGGCGGCGATGTCAGGAGCAGCAGATTAGGGGTTAATAATTTTATTTTAGTGTTTGCGATGCGGGAGGACCTCGGTTTATGGGGTTAATAGGTAGTTTATGGGTTTTAGTGTACTTTTTAGCACTTTAGTTATGAGTTTTATGTTACGGATTTGTAGTGTAAAACTCATAACTACTAACTTTCAGTTTACGGTATGGATCTTGACGGTATAGGCTGTACCGCTCACTTTTTGGCGGGACAGGCAAGCTCGTAATACCGGTGCTGTAGAAGTCCCATTGAGAAAGGACTTTTTAAAAGCTGCGGTAGTTACTTTGCGTTACGGCCAAAAATGTTTGCGGGACAGCTATACCTGCAAAACTCGTAATACCAGTGGTAGTGAAAAGGTAGCATTATGAAGCTTTTTCACTCATACCGCAAAACTCGTAATCTAGCCGTATATGTTTAATTTCTAGTTTTTGTGTTGTTTTTGTTTTACTACTTTTAATTATTTTTTTTATATAACCTCATAATGGATTAAGCTCCAATAAAGTGTAATACTTACTTATACCCCAATCCAAATACATCTCTAAATTACAATATGGACTTGATTCAACTATTCTAAAATAGTTATCAGTAGTTTACATAAACTACATTTTCCTTTTTTCTTTTAAAGACCACATCAATATAGAAACAAAACTATATTTTAGATACATTTTCATCTTAAACAACACAAATTCTGAGAGTAGATAACTCAAATACCTATCATGGGCTTTTATTTTCTTATCTAACTAAAATGATTTGTCTAATTAATTCCTAGGATAGCAAGAACTCTCAATGCTATTTTGGTATGCAATACTCGCATCAACAGATTTTCAATGTGTTTTGAGATTGTAATCTAAATATTTAATATCACTCTTGGCATGTAGGTATTCCGTTAAATCTGCAATAACAACTAAAGCTAAATTTTGAAA
The DNA here is from genome assembly GCF_027579735.1 of Bombina bombina. NCBI lineage: Eukaryota > Metazoa > Chordata > Amphibia > Anura > Bombinatoridae > Bombina > Bombina bombina. The sequence goes on along the minus strand of NC_069500.1, from coordinate 84,608,409 downwards.
TGCAACGCCAAGAACTATTAAAGCAGCCAATTATTTCAAAAAATCATACAAGGCTTTAGATTTACATGAATATTCACGTGCGCCGCTGTAGTGCGACAATCCTTAGGGAAATTAAAAGCTGTTGCAATTTCTCTTCACTTCACAAGACGTTGAACGATTTCCAAATGCTAAAAACACTCTGTGAAATCCTAGAGTAATGCAGGAAATTATTGCATTAAAAATTTAAACTCAAAGTCTAATCTAACTACTTTTGCCAATGTCACCTCTCAGACCAAAATATAATATGTATTCTTTTGTAAACATATAGTTCGTGAAATAGGTTTTACTAGAATCGAGTTTTTTTGTTTGCAGATAATATTTTATTCGTCATTGGTTTCATAAATAGACTGTTAAAATATAACTGTTGATTACTTCATTTAATATGCATGATTTGATTTTAACAAGTAATGATTTCCATTTCAATAATAGTATTATAAATCATGATATTGTAGGCTACTATAAACTCAGCACACAAGTGATGAGTTAACTATTGAGATTGGCCTCAATTCAAAATACCACTGTAAAATGTTGCACTTTTTGAGATCTGAAATAAACCATTACTATTAATAGTATAGCACAAAACTACATGTAGAAATCCACTGCTTGCACACCATTGGCCTAGCACACACACTGCTTATCAGACCATTGGCTTAGCACACACACTGCTTATCAGACCATTGGTTTAGCACACACACTGCTTATCAGACCATTGGCTTAGCACACACACTGCTTAACACACCATTGGCTTAGCACACACACTGCTTATCAGACCATTTGCTTAGCACACACACTACTTAACACAACATTGGCTTAGCACACACACTGCTTAACACACCATTGGCTTAGCACACACACTGCTTAACACACCATTGGTTTAGCACACACACTGCTTATCAGACCATTGGCTTAGCACACACACTGCTTAATACACCATTGGCTTAGCACACACACTGCTTATCAGACCATTGGCTTAGCACACACACTGCTTAACACACCATTGGGTTAGCACACACACTGCTTATCAGACCATTGGTTTAGCACACACACTGCTTAGCACACCATTGGCTTAGCACACACACTGCTTAACACACCATTGGTTTAGCACACAAACTGCTTATCAGACCATTGGCTTAGCACACACACTGCTTAACACACCATTGGCTTAGCACACACACTGCTTATCAGACCATTGGCTTAGCACACACACTGCTTATCAGACCATTGGCTTAGCACACACACACTGCTTAATTCACCATTGGCTTAGCACACACATTGCTTATCAGACCATTGGCTTAGCACACACACACTGCTTAATTCACCATTGGCTTAGCACACACACTGCTTAACACAATATTGGCTTAGCACACACACTGCTTAACACACCATTGGTTTAGCACACACACTGCTTATCAGACCATTGGCTTAGCACGCACACTGCTTAACACACCATTGGCTTAGCACACACACTGCTTAGCACACCATTGGCTTAGCACACACACTGCTTATCAGACAATTGGCTTAGCACACACACTGCTTATCAGACAATTGGCTTAGCACACACACTGCTTAACACACCATTGCCTTAGCACACACATTGCTTATCAGACCGTTGGCTTAGCACACACATTGCTTAGCACACCATTGGCATAGCACTCGAGCGATATCCAATATTAATTTTATGGTGCACCCCCATAGAAGTCTATAATGTAAGGTATTTAGTGCACTCACGCTATCCAACATGTAGATGTAAGCATGTCCTAGACTATCAATCAAGAGATAAAAAAAAGACTTTGAATGTGTAAAATAAGTTGAAAAATGGAAGCAAAATCACAATAGCGCTAATATTTTGTGCTCCACATTTAATGTCACCCTCTCTATATATTTTATTATTTATTAACTATTTTTTTAAAACTGTAGTGAAGGTATTAATTTCCTTAACACTTATTATTTAATATGTTCAATGTAATTAAGGGCTCCATTATCTAAGATTTTTTGGATCAGACTTGAAAAACCTCATTGACACTTGCCGGGGCTGCCCTCAGGGAATTCTTAAAAAGGGTATGTCCCTGCAAGATGCCTATGGTGGAAAGTAATTAAGTCTGCTAGAGAGGGAAACTTAACTTAAAAGAGCAAAATTAGCAGGGGCACATGATAAAAATTAAATAATGCAGCCAATACAAATCAGTTTACTTTTTCTTCAGTGTATAGTATCTTACAGTTGTCTGTATTTTTTGTATGCATGTTTTTTTTCCATTAGAGTAATCATTGTTTAGTTAATTTGGATAAAATCTTGGCACCTTTCAGCTTGCAATATAAAACAGCGAGAACTGCAGTGGAAAATGCTTAGAGAATTCACCTAGACCTGACTGAGGAATTTCAGCTTTGCTTCCTAGCACACCCCTGTTCTGCCCAGTAGCAGAAGTAAGGAAACTCATTTTATAATAAAGAAAACTATATGTTTTGAGTTTAGTTTTTGTAAGTACAAATTTCACAGTCTTTTTGCACCTGCAGTGATAAGAGCAGTGACACCATAGTTGTGTGTCCTCTGGTTGCCATCATCCCCACAATCGCTCTTTCAACAGATTTGAAAAGAGGATAATATTCTTTCTGATACCTGTTTAGAGATAGATTCTATATACGGTGTCAATTTGTCAGAAACGTAAGCATTTGTGTCTGTATATTTGTGCAGTTAGCGATTTTAATGAGTTTTTTACTAGTGGTTTAGCTTTTAAAAAGTTGTATTCTCACTAATAAAGTCACAGTATGAATAAATAGGTTATTCAAAGACTCAAATCCCTCTTTTATTAAAACAATATATGATAATGGGATTTTTATTTGTTTGGTTTTTTTCTTTTGCTTTTTAACCAGTATAAAACGTTCCCCCACTAAAATTTTACCTCTGGGCAAATGTATCATATTCAGGGCCTACTCTAAACACCATCCACAGACATCTAATGCACCCAGCACCCAACTGGAACACTTTACAGTGTGTTTATTTGCTTTATGCAGCAGCTTTATATGTGAGTGGTGCCAAAAATACTATCTATGCTATGATGTATTGTATGTTTATAAAAGGTGAAATCTGCAGGTTTTGCTAGTTACTAAAATAGTCCCTGGTGTAAGTGGTGATTTTACACTCATTCACCAGAACCAGAAGTGCAGCAGCAGTTAGCCGATTTTGGCACCAAAACATTTGAATGTGTGCTGAATCACCACTTACACCAGGGACTATTTAAGGACCTAACCGGATAGACCAATAGAGCCTTGATAAAGACCTAAACAGGTCAAAACGCGTAGGCTATCTATTTTGACTATCCGGTGAGTAATTTTAAATTTCAGTAAATTTCTGTTTTTCTTTATCTGTTTTAGCAGTGTTGCATTATTTTTGTTTTTTTGTTTTGTTTTGTTTTTGCCCCACAGGTTTACCTTTTGTGTAAGAACCAAGAAGAGGATGTCTTTTGCTTGATTTTCATTGAATGTTATAGTCTGTAAACATTTAAGAAAGGATCTCTTACTCCATATAGGATATCTCTTGAAACTCAATAAGAACTGTGTACTGGACTTATAGTGCTGGCACTAACTTATTTATGTTTAGAGGTACCTATAGGGATTAGAATACATATGTCATTTTGTATATGACTATGTATGTTGATATGATGTGCTATTAAACCTTTTATAAGGTACGGTATGTTGTTTATCCTTTTTTAAGGAGCTCCCCACTATTTGATGTCCCTGTTTCTGCGCAAGCCTTCTGGCTCGCTGTAAACAGCAGTTATGAAGAACGCTGCTCCATAACTGGACCGCTGCCTCTGAGGCTGCGGACATCAATCCGCCCGATCCTATACGATCGGTCTGATTGACACGCCCTGCTAGCGGCCGATTGGCCATGAATCTGCAGGGGGCAGCATTGCACAAGCAGTTCTGGTGATCTGCTTGTGCGATGTTAAATGCAGACAGACATAATAAATTGGCCCCTTTGTATTTTTTGCCATTTTTTGTTACACTCCATTTAGCACAGGAGTGTTTTGGGGTAGCACAGCATTTTAATCTCCTTAGATTCCTGGTATGTTGTTTTTTGCTAGCCACTAAATTACCAATTTTACTAGGGTAGCACAATTATACCATTGTATATTTGATAATTTGATTCCTCCATAAGCAGTGGGCATTGCAAGTTTTAGTCTAGTCATCTCCACGGGGTAAAATATTTTGAACAGCACTTTCATTTTTATGAGATTAATATGGCCATAAAGTGTAATTTGTAATTTTGTAATATGGCCATAAAGGTAATTTGCTTCAACATTCTTCTTCTTATCATCCATATCTGAGTTATCGCATGGGTTATTTTTAAATTATATAAATGACTGGGATTATTATGCAGTATTTAATATTTGAAGGAATTTTACACTACTCTCAATTTTGTTCTTTACATGTCCTTGTTTTGGAATTTTTTTTAACCATGTGACCTCCAATTTATCTCCATTTACATGACACAGATTTTTAAATTATGCTAATAGCTTTGGAACATTTTGTTTAAAATTTGGGACATATAAAAGGAGATCATCTTTATAGAACACAAGATGTACACCATGATCTTTAATCCATACAGCTTCAAATTGACTTCTAATATAGATTGCCAAATGTTCTAGAGCTATATTAAATTGGATCCATGACAGATGACAGCCATGTCTAGTTCCACGCCCCAGTACAAAGGGTGGGAACACATCTCCATTTACCAAAATTGATTCTGTCGGGTGAGTATACTCTCCAAACCATACCAAAAGCCTGCTAGGGACGTAAACAAATTCTAGTTGACTCTGTTGAAAATCTTCTTTGCATGGATCATGAGAACACAGGCATTCAACAGATGTGTACCCCCTTTTCATGCCTACCAGCCCAATAGTGGACCAGATTATAAATGAAGCACTAATGATAGTGCAGGGTGTGGCCGTGCTAAACATCAAAAATATTATAAGTTTAAAAGTTGCGGGCAAGTGTTAGTGTTAAAATAAAAGTTTCACAAAACACATATAAAACACATTAAAATAAAGTGTATATATATATATATATATATATATATATATATATATATAATTTTAATTAAAAAATATATGTTTAATATTGAAAAAAAGAGTTTAAAAAGGTATAAAAAGTGATAGGGTATATGTCAAGGTGTTTCACTGGTAAGAGCTCCAGAGTGTGTGTGTGTGTGTGTGTGTATATATATATATATATATATATATATATATATATATATATATATATATATATATTTGTATGTGTGTATATATACATGTGTATACATGTGTATTTATGTGTTTATATGTGTAACTATGTATGTGAACACATACATACATATAAACACATATAAAGGCATATATACAGTATAAATACATATTTAGAAATATATATAAAAAATTTAAAGAACATTTTCTTCTAATCAAAAAACATACGGCTAGATTATGAGTTTTGCGGTAAGAGCTGCTCGGTACTAACTTGCAAGTTATTGTCACCGCTCACCTCCCTATAGCGCCTCTATTACAGGTTTACAAAACATTAGCAGGCAATATTGCAGCTTAAAGCAAAATTGAGCACCATACCGCACTCCAATACCAGCGTTGCGGTGAGCTGGTTTTACGTGCTTGTGCACGATTTCCCCATAGACATCAATGGGGAGAGCCAGCTGAAAAAAAGCTTAACACCTGCAATAAAGGAGCGTAAAGCTCCGTAACGCAGCCCCATTGATTCCTATGGGGAAAGAAAAAGTTATGTTTACACCTAACACCCTAACATAAACCCAGAGTTTAAACACCCATAATCCGCCTCCCCTAACATTGCCGTCACCTACCTACACTTATTAACCCTTAATCTGCCGCCCCCAATGTCGCTGCCACCTACATTACACTTATTAACCCCTAATCTGCTGCCCCTAATGTCCCCGCCACCTACCTACACTTATTAACCCAGAATCTGCCGCCCCAAATGTCGCCGCCACCTACCTACATTTATTAACCCCTAATCTGCCACCTGCAACATCGCTGCCACTATACTAAAGGTATTAACCCCTAAACCTAACACCCACTAACTTTAATGTAATTAAAATAAAGCTAAATAAAACCTACTATTAATAACTAAATAATTCCTATTTAAAACTAAATACTTACCTATAAAATAAACCCTAAGCTAGCTACAATATAACTAATAGTTATATTGTAGCTATCTTAGGTTTTATTTTTATTTCAAAGGCAAATTTGTATTTATTTTAAATAGGTAGAATAGTTACTAAATAGTTATTAACTATTTACTAGCTACCTAGCTAAAATAAATACAAATTTACCTGTAAAATAAAACTTAACCTGTCTTACACTAACACCTAACCATACACTACAATTAAATAAATTACATTCATTAAATTCAATTAACTAAATTTAAAAAAAAAAACACTAAATTACACAAAATAAAAAAGAAATGATCAAATATTTAAACTAATTACACCTAAACTAATAGCCCTATGAAAATAAAAAAGCCCCCCAAAATAAAAAAAAAACCTAGCCTACAATAAACTACCAATGGCCCTTAAAAGCTATTTTACCTGTAAAAAATTTTAAAACAACCCCAACAGTAAAACCCACCACCCACACAACCAAACCCCCCAAGTAAAATCCTAACTAAAAAAACCTAAGCTCCCCATTGCCCTGAAAAAGACATTTGTATGGGCATTGCCCTTAAAAGGGCATTTAGCTCTTTTTCCGCCCAAACCCTAAGCTAAAAATAAAAGCCACCTAATAAACCCTTAAAAAAACCTAACACTAGGCAAGAAATAGTCCTCCAGACGGGCAGGTCTTCATCCAGACGGCATCTTCTATCTTCATCCATCCGGCGTGGAGCGGCTCCATCTTCAAGACATCCGGCGCAGAGCATCCTCTTCTGACGACAGCTCTTCTCGAATGAAGCTTCCTTTAAGTGACATCATCCAAGATGGCGTCCCTTGATTTCCGATCGGCTGATAGAATCAGCCAATCGGAATTAAAGGTGAAAAAATCCTATTGGCTGATGCAATCAGCCAATAGGATTGAGCTTCAATCCTATTGGCTGATCAGAGAGAGAGCAAAAGAGAAGCGGGAGAGAGAGAGAGCAAGAGAAGGGAGAGAGAGAGAGAGAGTAAAAGAGAGGGAGAGAGCGCAAAAGAGAGGGGAAGAAGTGCAAAAGAGAGGCGGGGACAGAGAGAGCAAAAGAGAGGGGAGAGAGAGCAAAAGAGTGGGGGAAGAGAGAAAGCAAAATAGAGGGGGGGAGAGCAAGGGGTGGGACCGCTGTACTGCAAAAAATGGCCCGTGTACATGGGCTTGTGACAAAGTGGAGCTTCTATCAGCAAAACAGTCCCCCTCAAATATTGTGTAAAGAGGTTTTCCAATTCTGGTGTTAATTTTTTGTTTATAGTGTTGTAGTATTCTATGGGAAGTTTATCTGGGCCTGCCACTTTGCCCAGTTTAAATGTTTTTATTGCTTTGTTAACCTTTTCTTCTCGTATTAAGGCATTTAACATATCTAATTGCGCTCTGAGAAACTAGACAACCTGTTTCCTAAAATGGGTGTTTCTTATATTCATTATTAAGTGATTGTCTTCTAGAGATAAAGATAATATTAGTCGTTAACATTTGTTCCTTTACGAATGCAAATTCATTAACGAAACACAGATATTTGTTTTCACGAAGCGAATATCGGAACTAATGCACCACGAAATTTAAAGAAAACAAATAAATACTGACAAAATTTGGCAGTATTTGTTTCCTTTAAATTACCTTAGGGGCTACAAATACTTACCTCTAGTCTGCTGGAGAACCACGCTTATTCCGATCCTTTTTCTTAGAACCCCGGACTGCGCTAATTCAGGGCTTAAGCAGCAGATTCCAGAGCCTGTGTTAAAGGAGAAGGTCCTTTAGTGCGGCCAGAGGCTTTAAGAAGAAAGCTTGGGATTAGCGTGACTCTCCATTGAGCTAGATGTAAGTATATAAGATAGGTGAATTTTTCACCTGCAGCAAAGGAGCATTTAAAGAAAAAATTCTCTGAAAATTCTGCATTGCAGCCGAATTTATCGCCCGTGCACATCTCTAGATAATATGTTGTGAATTCTGACTTTATGTGCTTTTCGAATTTCAAATGTTAGAACGAATGTTATTACCGAACTTCGAATTATAAATCCGAATGTTGATAAGAAGGAATGTTCTTAAAAATTCTATAATCGAATGCTATTTAAAGTTTTCAAATGTCACTTTGGAAATTGAATGTTTATAATTATATCGAATGTCCACATTCGAAATTTCTAATTTAACATTCTATTTAATAAATACTATTCAGAAGTTCAATAGTTCATGTGGTAGGGAGGGAATCTAGTAAATTGATACATAATAGATACAAATATATCATTTCGAATGTTTCTATATAGAATATTGCATAATTCGAATATTACATTTAAAGAAAGCACTAGAAATACTATTACAAATCTAAATTCAAATTTTTCGAAAAGAGCATTTTCGAATGTAATCATAAAATTCGAAACAGAACATTCGAAAATCGAATGTTAGAATGTTATGTATAAATTCGAAATTTGATTCGAACAAACAAATGTGTTAAAATTCATGCCGTTTTTCGAATGTTGCGAAACATTCGCCCATCCCTACCTGTAAGGGCTCATTTGGTCATACACATGCACTTGTAGATTTTGAAATAATATAATAATATTTTAAATGTGTAATTTTTATCTAAATTCTTTTTCTTACATGATGGCAGAGCTGTTCTAGTTGGTGTTAATCTCGAAGCCAAAGGCTCGATATCAATCTTTCCAAAATTTTTGTTCGATATAAAAAAATAGAATCTTTTTTTAATCAGTCACAATCTTTCTTAGTCAAACACGGCTTAAGTTTATAACTTTCATAACATTCCATCTCCATTACCGCACAACGGCACCATTAACAGACTAGAATATGAGCGGATCACTATTTAGCGCTGCCGCTCTCGTGATAAAAGCTTTGCTTGCATGCTAACCCGATTTGTGCAAAAAACGAAGTTAGAATATTGCACACTCATTAACATATTCCCCCATAGAAGTCAATTGAGCAAAAAAAGTGGAAAAAACCTAACAGCCTACTTAATGCATTAATTCGATCACATATTCTCTAGTGAGCTAACCCGACATTAAAATATGAATATTTCACATTTCAATGTTCTTCACATTGCAGAATATGTTCTATTTATTAATAAATACATATTTCTACATATATCTAATGGTATTTTGGTACAATATATATATTGTAGATGAATATATATATGTAGGTACAGCGCTGCGGAATCTGTTGGCGCTCTACAAATAACCGATAATAAATAAATAAATAATATACATGTATTAGCAGTATCTATTTATAAATGCATAGAACATATTCTGCAATGTGCAGAACATTGGAATGTGAAATATTAACAGTAAATACATAGTTTAAATCGTTATTAAAAATAAATATTGCATAAATATACTTTTACATGTTTTCACCGTTGATTGCAAAGGGCTCCAATGCATTTATATATATGTCTATATATGTGTACCTATGTATGTATGTGTTTATATGTGTATATACTGTATGTCTGTAAATACATATATACACATATAAATACTTAAATATACACATATATAGACAATGTATATGTATGTATTTCTATGTTAAAGTCCTTTGCCTGCCTTTTTTTTTTCTTGCATCTGAGACCTGATATCTTTGAGCCTTTATAACTTTTTTGTGCAATATATTTTTTAATACTTTTTATTAGTTGGTGTACAGTAACTGTACTTTTACATGTATTTTTAATGGGAAAAATTACAAGTCGCGCGGAAAACATAATTTATGCTTACCTGATAAATGTATTTCTCTTGTAGTGTATCCAGTCCACGGATCATCCATTACTTGTGGGATATATCTCCTTCCCAACAGGAAGTTGCAAGAGGATCACCCACAGCAGAGCTGCTATATAGCTCCTCCCCTCACATGTCATATCCAGTCATTCGACCGAAACAAAACAAGAAAGGTGCAGTGGTGACTGGAGTTTTAATTAAAATTTAGATCTGCCTTAAAAAGACAGGGCGGGCCGTGGACTGGATACACTACAAGAGAAATAAATTTATCAGGTAAGCATAAATTATGTTTTCTCTTGTTAAGTGTATCCAGTCCACGGATCATCCATTACTTGTGGGATACCAATACCAAAGCTAAAGTACACGGATGATGGGAGGGACAAGGCAGGAACTTAAATGGAAGGAACAACTGCCTGTAGAACCTTTCTCCCAAAAACAGCCTCCGAAGAAGCAAAACTGTCAAATTTGTAAAATTTTGAAAAGGTGTGAAGCGAAGACCAAGTCGCAGCCTTGCAAATCTGTTCAACAGAGGCCTCATTCTTAAAGGCCCAGGTGGAAGCCACAGCTCTAGTGGAATGAGCTGTAATTCTTTCAGGGGGCTGCTGTCCAGCAGTCTCATAGGCTAAACGTATTATGCTACGAAGCCAAAAGGAGAGAGAGGTTGCCGAAGCTTTTTGACCTCTCCTCTGTCCAGAGTAAATGACAAACAGGGAAGAAGTTTGACGAAAATCTTTAGTTGCCTGTAAATAGAACTTAAGGGCACGGACTACGTCCAGATTATGCAAAAGTCGTTCCTTCTTTGAAGAAGGATTAGGACATAATGATGGAACAACAATCTCTTGATTGATATTCCTGTTAGAAACTACCTTAGGTAAAAACCCAGGTTTAGTACGCAGAACTACCTTGTCTGAATGGAAAATCAGATAAGGAGAATCATAATGTAAGGCAGATAACTCAGAGACTCTTCGAGCCGAGGAAATAGCCATCAAAAACAGAACTTTCCAAGATAAAAGCTTAATATCAATGGAATGAAGGGGTTCAAACGGAACACCTTGAAGAACTTTAAGAACCAAGTTTAAGCTCCACGGAGGAGCAACAGTCTTAAACACAGGCTTAATCCTAGCCAAAGCCTGACAAAAAGCCTGGACGTCTGGAACTTCTGCCAGACGCTTGTGCAAAAGAATAGACAGAGCAGAAATCTGTCCCTTTAACGAACCAGCAGATAAGCCCTTTTCCAACCCCTCTTGTAGAAAGGACAATATCCTAGGAATCCTAACCTTACTCCATGAGTAACTCTTGGATTCGCACCAATATAAATATTTACGCCATATCTTATGGTAGATTTTTCTGGTAACAGGCTTCCATGCCTGTATTAGGGTATCAATAACTGACTCTGAGAAGCCACGCTTTGATAGGATCAAGCGTTCAATCTCCATGCAGTCAGCCTCAGAGAAATTAGATTTGGATGGTTGAAAGGACCTTGTATTAGAAGGTCCTGCCTCAGAGGCAGAGACCATGGTGGACAGGACGACATGTCCACTAGGTCTGCATACCAGGTCCTGCGTGGCCACGCAGGCGCTATCAGAATCACCGATGCTCTCTCCTGTTTGATCTTGGCAATCAGTCGAGGCAGCAGCAGAAACGGTGGAAACACATAAGCCATGTTGAAAACCCAAGGGGCTGCTAGAGCATCTATCAGCGCCGCTCCCGGGTCCCTGGACCTGGATCCGTAATGAGGAAGCTTGGCGTTCTGGCGAGATGCCATGAGATCCGGTTCTGGTTTGCCCCAACGATGAACCAGCTGAACGAACACCTCCGGTTGAAGTTCCCACTCCCCCGGATGAAAAGTCTGGCGACTTAGAAAGTCCGCCTCCCAGTTCTCCACGCCTGGGATGTAAATCGCTGACAGGTGGCAAGAGTGAGACTCTGCCCAGTGAATTATCTTTGAGACTTCTAACATCACTAGGGAACTCCTGGTTCCCCCTTGATGGTTGATGTAAGCCACAGTCGTGATGTTGTCCGACTGAAATCTGATGAACCTCAGTGTTGCTAACTGAGGCCAAGCTAGAAGAGCATTGAATATTGCTCTTAACTCCAGAATATTTATTGGGAGGAGTTTCTCCTCCTGAGTCCACGATCCCTGAGCCTTCAGGGAGTTCCAGACTGCGCCCCAACCTAGAAGGCTGGCATCTGTTGTTACAATCGTCCAATCTGGCCTGCGAAAGGTCATGCCCTTGGACAGATGGACCCGAGAAAGCCACCAGAGAAGAGAATCTCTGGTCTCTTGATCCAGATTTAGTAGAGGAGACAAATCTGAGTAATCCCCATTCCACTGACTTAGCATGCATAATTGCAGCGTTCTGAGATGCAGGCGCGCAAATGGCACTATGTCCATTGCCGCTACCATTAAGCCGATTACTTCCATGCACTGAGCCACTGACGGGCGTGGAATGGAATGAAGGGCACGGCAAGCATTTAGAAGTTTTGATAACCTGGACTCCGTCAGGTAAATTTTCATCTCTACAGAATCTATAAGAGTCGCTAGGAAGGAGACTCTTGTGAGTGGTGATAGAGAACTCTTTTCCACGTTCACTTTCTACCCATGCGACCTCAGAAATGCCAGAACTATCTCTGTATGAGACTTGGCAATTTGAAAGCTTGACGCCTGTATCAGGATGTCATCTAGATACGGAGCCACCGCTATGCCTCGCGGTCTTAGAACCGCCATAAGTGAGCCCAGAACCTTTGTAAAGATTCTCTGGGCCGTAGCTAACCCGAAGGGAAGAGCTACAAACTGGTAATGCCTGTCTAGAAAGGCAAATCTTAGGTACCAATAATGATCTTTGTGAATCGGTATGTGAAGGTAGGCATCCTTTAAGTCCACTGTGGTCATGTACTGACCCTCTTGGATCATGGGTAGGATGGTTCAAATAGTTTCCATTTTGAATGATGGAACTCTTAGGAATTTGTTTAAGATCTTTAGGTCCAAGATTGGTCTGAAGGTTCCCTCTTTCTTGGAAACCACAAACAGATTTGAGTAAAATCCTTGCCCTTGTTCCATCCGCGGAACAGGGTGGATCACCCCCATTACTAGGAGGTCTTGAACACAGCGTAGGAATGCCTCTTTCTTTATCTGGTTTTCTGATAACCTTGATAGATGGAATCTCCCTCGAGGAGGAGAAGCTTTGAAGTCCAGAAGTTATCCCTGAGATATGATCTCCAACGCCCAGGGATCCTGGACATCTCTTGCCCACGCCTGGGCGAAGAGAGAAAGTCTGCCCCCACTAGATCCGTTTCCGGATAGGGGGCCGTTCCTTCATGCTGTCTTAGGGGCAGTAGTAGGTTTTCTGGCCTGCTTGCCCTTGTTCCAGGACTGGTTAGTTTTCCAGGCCTGTCTGTAACGAGCAACAGTTCCTTCCTGTTTTGGAGCGGAGGAAGTTGATGCTGCTCCTGCCTTGAAATTTCGAAAGGCACGAAAATTAGACTGTTTGGCCTTTGGCCTTTGATTTGGCCCTGTCCTGAGGAAGGGTATGACCCTTACCTCCAGTAATGTCAGCAATAATTTCTTTCAAGCCGGGCCCGAATAAGGTCTGCCCCTTGAAAGGAATATTAAGTAATTTAGATTTAGAAGTCACGTCAGCTGACCAGGATTTAAGCCATAGCACTCTCCGCGCCTGGATGGCGAATCCGGAGTTCTTAGCCGTTAGTTTAGTACAATGGCATCAGAAACAAATGCATTAGCTAGCTTAAGTGCTTTAAGCTTGTCCATAATTTCATCCAATGGAGCTGTGTGAATGGCCTCTTCTAGAGACTCAAACCAGAATGCTGCAGCAGCAGTGACAGGCGCAATGCATGCAAGGGGCTGTAAGATAAAACCTTGTTGAACAAACATTTTCTTAAGGTAACCTTCTAATTTTTTATCCATTGGATCCGAAAAAGCACAACTATCCTCCACCGGGATAGTGGTACGTTTAGCTAAAGTAGAAACTGCTCCCTCCACCTTAGGGACCGTCTGCCATAAGTCCCGTGTAGTGGCGTCTATCGGAAACATTTTCCTAAATATAGGAGGTGGGGAAAAGGGCACACCGGGTCTATCCCACTCCTTGCTAATAATTTCTGTAAGCCTTTTAGGTATAGGAAAAACGTCAGTACACACCGGCACCGCATAGTATCTATCCAGCCTACACAATTTCTCTGGAATTGCAACTGTGTTACAGTCATTCAAAGCAGCTAAAACCTCTCCTAGCAATACACGGAGGTTCTCAAGCTTAAATTTAAAATTAGAAATCTCTGAATCCGGTTTCCCTGGATCAGATCCGTCACCCACAGAATGAAGCTCTCCGTCCTCATGTTCTGCAAACTGTGACGCAGTATCGGACATGACTCTCACAGCACCAGCGCGCTCTGTCCTTATCCCAGAGCTATCGCGCTTGCCTCTTAATTCTGGCAATCTAGATAATACTTCTGTCAGGGTATTATTCATAATTGTAGCCATGTCCTGTAAAGTGATTGCTATGGGCGTCTCTGATGTACTTGGCGCCACATTAGCACGCGCCTCCTGAGCGGGAGGCGAAGGTACTGACATGTGAGGAGAGTTAGTCGGCATAACTTCCCCCTCGTTGTCTGTTGATAATTCTTTTACAGATAAAGACTGATCTTTATTATTTAAAGTGAAATCAATACATTTAGTACACATATTCCTATGGGGCTCCACACTGGCCTTCAAACATAATGAACAAACAGATTCATCTGTGTCAGACATGTTTAAACAGACTAGCAATGAGACTAGCAAGCTTGGAAAACACTTTAAAATAAGTTTACAAGCAATATAAAAAAATCGCTACTGCGCCTTTAAGAAGCACAAAACCTGTCTCAAGTTGAAATAACAATGAACCAAATCAGTTATAGCAACCAAATTTTCACAGTAAATGTATTAAGTTAGCAGAGCATTGCACCCACTTGCAAATGGATGATTAACCCCTTAATACCCAAAACGGATAATGAATAGAGAAAAAAACGTTTTTAACACAGTCAAACACACTGTCACAGGTCTGCTGTGACTGATTACCTCCCTCAAAATGACTTTTGAATTCCCTTGAGCTCTCTAGAGACGTCCTGGATCATGCAGGAAGAAGCAGGAAGACTGAGTCTGAATTTTTACTGCGCAAAAAAGCACTAAAATAGGCCCCTCCCACTCATTATTACAACAGTGGGAAGCCTCAGTTAACTGTTTCTATGCAGAAAATAAGTCAGCCATGTGGAAAAAATTATGCCCCAATAAGTTTTATCACCAATGTACCTCAAAAAACGATTAAACATGCCAGCAAAACGTTTTAAACATCCTTTTTTAAAGAGTATGTATCTCTATTGATAAGCCTGATACCAGTCGCTTCTACTGCATTTAAGGCTTTACTACATTACTTCAGTATTAGCAGCATTTTCTTAGTCAAATTCCATTCCTTAGAAAATTATTTTACTGCACATACATTAATAAGCCTGATACCAGTCGCTTTTCACTGCATTTAAGGCTTTACTTACATTACTTCGGTATCAGCAGTATTTTCTTAGTCAATTCCATTCCTTAGAAAAATATTTTACTGCACATACCTTAGTTGCAGGAGACCCCGCACGCCATTCCCTTTCTGAAGTTACCCCACTCCTCAGAATGTGAGAACAGCCAGTGGATCTTAGTTACTTCTGCTAAGATCATAGAAAACGCAGGCAGATTCTTCTTCCAAATACTGCCTGAGAAAAAACAGCACACTCCGGTGCCATTTAAAAATAACAAACTTTTGATTGAAGAATTAATTAAGTATAAAACACCACACTCCTCTCACGACCTCCATCTATGTTGAGGGTTGCAAGAGAATGACTGGATATGACATGTGAGGGGAGGAGCTATATAGCAGCTCTGCTGTGGGTGATCCTCTTGCAACTTCCTGTTGGGAAGGAGATATATCCCACAAGTAATGGATGATCCGTGGACTGGATACACTTAACAAGAGAAAATCTGTTTTTCACAATTGCGAAAATACCATGCGCATTACGTTTTTTGCGCATTTGGGGTTGCGCTGGTATTACAAGTTGCAAAATAACATATTTTGCGTGCGGGTTAACCTGAATTTCGCGTATAAACTAACTTGTGTTTTAGAGAAATAAAAATGGGAAAAATCTAACACCCGAGATCGCAAAAATTCCATCGCATTTTTGCATTCCCCATAGAAGTCAATGGAGGGGAAAAAATTGTTGAAAAACAAACACCCATCCCGCATACAACATAGCATATTCACATTAACAAATGTCAAATATTTACAGTAAATACATAGTTAAAATCTTTATTAAATATGAATATTGTATAAATATGTTTCATTATGTTTTTATCTGAAAAAAGATCATAAAAAACCTAACACCCATAGTGACAACAAAAGGACATAATCGCATTAGCAAATGTTAAATATTTACAATAAATACAGAACTCTATACATAGAAATCCATGTTTCTCAATGTATGTATATGAATCCCTGCATCTGTTTTGTTTTTTCTAACACCTGAGATCTCGTATATCTTTGAGCCCTTATAACTTTTGTGTGCAATATATTTTTAAAATCATTTTTATCAGACAGTGTTAAAGGGCCAGTAAACCTAGAAAATAATGTTATATAATTCTGCACATAGTGCAGAATTATATAACATTTTATTAGTGCTAGCTTTATACAACCTAAAATTGCCGCTGGAATTTTATAAAAAAAGAGGGTTTGTCAGACCCGCCCTCTGTGCTCTACTGAGCGGTCTGGATTTCGCTCAGAGCGCATCTGGCCAACTGTCTAGTCACAGCCCGGCCCGACCGCGCCATTACACTCAGTGTAGCTCGCTCCTGCTCTGTCTGACAGCGGGAGCGAGCTACACTGAGTGTAATGGCGCGATCAGGGCGGGCCAGATGCGCTCTGAGGGAAAACTAGACCCGCTCAGTAGAGCACAGAGGGCGGGTCTGAAAAACCCTCTTTTTTTATAAAATTCCAGCGGCAATATTAGGTTGTATAAAGCTAGCACTAATATACTATGTGCAGAATTATATAACATTATTTTCTAGGTTTACTGGCCCTTTAATATGAGTGTAACTGTACTTTGTAATGTATTTTTGAAGTGTTTAATGAAACTTTTTTGTTGCAGAAAACTGTTAACTACAGCTCTTCGAGCGTGGAAAGGATTGTTGCGTAAACTGTATTACCCACACGTAATCAAAATTTTTTTAAGATCTTGTAATATCCGGGCAATGAAAATTGCTTGCAGAAAGACCCTATCGTGCGGAAAAAACATACCGCATGACTTGTAATTTTGCCCAATGTGTTTTGTGCAACTTTTCATTCCAGTGCAACAGTTAACTAGAGCTCCAAGGTCACTCTGTCCCAAGCACTCGAGCGAACACATTTACTTTCAACTTGCTATGCGTGTGCTACTTCCGACGTGCACAAACAGGAGCGACAAAACTATCACTTGTGCGGGACTGTTAGCGTGCCACTTGTAATCTGGCCCTAAATATGTTAATGGAGTCCATGTGTGAAGCAATTGGATTACAATGGGGCATATCTATCCCCCGTGTTTCTGCTCCATAACCTGTCCGCCTGCTCTGAGCAGGCGGACAGACATCGCCGGAAATCAACCCGATCGAGTACTCATTGGCCGCGAATCTGCAGGGGGCGGCGTTGCACCAGAAGCTCTTGTGAGCTGCTGGTGCAATGCTGAATACGGCGAGCGTATTGCTCGCCGTATTCAGCGAGGTCTGTCGGACCTGATCCGCACTGTCGGATCAGGTCCGACAGACCTTGATAAATTGGGGCCAATGTATTTTTTTTAAATACAAATACATTGGTATTGATATCTGTGTCAGTTTCAGAAATGTTGATTTATAGTAGATATATTTTTGTGCCTTTTTATTTTTGAAGATGATGCTGATGACTTATTCAGTATCTTTTTTTATTTGGAGCCATTCAATTGTTATCAAAAAGGGTCTTTAACATTTTTGGCATGGGAAGCACCATCACTGTTTTTCAGGTACAAGTGCATGCAGATCAGTGACCAAAAGCGTGTTATCGATCAATCTGTGAGTGTTGATCATCTATCAAGTGCCTTTGGCTATTGAATTTGTGTCCATTTCTTGTCACTATTTAATCAATCGGTGAATGAAAAAAAAATCTTAACAAAGATCTTGGTGCACTACTAGCTAAAAAAATATTAAATAGTATTTGTGCATATTACAAAATACAACAATAACAAAACAAAACGCATCCACTAATAAAAAAAAAGTCTAGAAAAACAAATCCAGTAAATTTGTGTTCAAATTACAGTCCCCGAAAGATAAAGGTCGAAGAAATCAACTTATAGGGACATGATACCCAAATGTTGAAACTCTTGAAAGTGATGCAGTATAGCTGTAAAAAGCTGACTAGAAAATATCACCTAAACATCTCATTGTAAAGGACTTTAAGCAGCAAATCAGTATGACTGTCCCGGGACTTGCAATCATCATGCACATGTTATTTCCCTGTTCAGTTTAAGGAAGTTTACTATGAAGTATCATGAGAGTAAAAGAGTTCATGATCTCAGCACTGCTGATGCTGAATGGCTGCTGTTCATTTCTTCCTTTTTTTTTTCTTTTTTTTTATCTGCAGCTAGACAGCAGCTGAAGTATAACTGTTCACACAGCACTTACTCTGGTGAGCTGAGGAAATTGTGAGGTAAAATGTCTTCCTTTTTTACATAGAGATGCTCAGGTGATATTTTCCTGTCAGCTTTTTACAATTATGCTGCATCGCTTTTTAAGTGATTTAGCATATGAGTATTATGTCCCTTTAACATAAAGAGGAATCACCAAAATGTCTCTTATCCCTTCTCTTGAATATGCTTGTTCCGTAGTTCTGTATATTTTTGTGTATTCTTTGTGGCTGGGACCGGAGATATCTTCAAAAGTTACTGCATCACATTATAAGCATTGACCTCCTCATACGTAGCTTGGCACTGTCAGAAATAAAACAGGTGGCACCACAAAGCGCAACTCCATACACAGTTCTATTTAACAAGATACGAAGCAGATTTCACTTAAATCTGTGGAAGCACTAATAGGAAAACAGTGCTATGCAAGTAGGTTGGAATTTTAAAGTGACTCCAACTGACTGAAGGGCGAACTCTTGTTTTCTTCTCCTCAGGTTGGTGAGCGCACAGGAAGTGGCTTGACTGAAATCTCTTCAAATGTATTAAAAACGATTTAAAAAGGAACCAATGCATTGAAGTTAGGTGGATTGCAAAGTCAATATTGTCCATGTATGGTATGAGGGGATTCTCTGATTTCCAATAAAAAAACTGTGTTATCATTTACATTGTGATCTCTACAATGTTGAAAAAGGTGTATCAGAAGCTTAAAAACACGATCTACAAGAATGAAATCAACCCCCAAGTTTGTTAATAGAATTAAAATATTAAATTTTAATTATAACGTTAATATCCTATAATAATAATTTTAAACATATTCTCAAACATTCATATACATAAAATCCCCAAAATGTTTGGTAGATGTTCCATTTTCTTAAAGCAGTACTATTTTTACACTGGTAAGGTACTTAAGCTTGTAAGGGATTATTTGTGTGCTATAATTATGACTGTGATACATAGAAACCCTCAGGCTCTATATAGTCTCCATAGTGGAGTTTGTTTGCCCAATGACACGAATCACAAAATAAATTAATTCACATTGACATTTTTGTCATATGCAGATTTTGATGAATGCCCAGCAAGAGTTTTAAGCCCCCACTCCTGTCACAAAAACATGTAAAGAACGGGGGAAGAAAAAAATCTACAATAATTATATTGACAGCAAAATGTGGTTAGATTTTCAGCACATACTTTTCCTGTGAGAATAGGACTTGGTAGAAAAATGATACAAATGTAGGTAAAAATTCAGCCTTTTTACTTATAGGGAATTTGTAATGTAAATATAAAATCCTCTATTTTGATTGAGCTTTTAATTTTTAAACACATTTCCTTTTTTCTTAAAGGAACATTAAACCAAATTTGTTTCTTTCATTTGATAATAGAAGTACATTTGAAAATTATTTAAAATTGCATGGTTTATCTGAATCTTGAAAGATTGATTTTGACTTTATTGTTCCTTTAATATGGAGGTTTATTTGTTACCCCTAGAAGTGCAATGTAGAGTGCTTAAGTTGGCGTGCCATTTGATTTTCAAATTTGAAGTCGTTCTAACTGATATTTTATTTTTTAATTGTGTCTATACTAAGACACAAACCATTGAAACAGTGGTCTATCAAATTTCAAACTTGTGTGTTTCTAGGCTTTAATGGGCCTTTGTGACTGGTGATGTCACCACGCATTGATGTCGGCGTCAGGGGTCACAATTAGCACTGAAAGTGACCCCCTGGATGACAACACGTGGCAATCATCCGTACTAAAGGCATAGGGCCCCATGTACTAAAATGCTTGCGGACAAGGTTCTCAACATGAGAACTTGTCCACACACCCTCACGGCAGCTTTGTTGTATTAATTTGTTTTGTAATTTTCCTTATGGATCTTGCACCCAGTCTTATCTAGGGTTAACTGCCTGGAACTCTGGGGACGGTACATCTACCTGTGAGTGCTATTAGCACCCAGGGCTTTGCATGTTGCAGATTGGATGTGTACTCAGTCCAGTCTGAGAGTACAGTCCCCTTCCATGTTTTGAATATATCTAGGGTGATTACATAAGTCTGTGAACCCTTGACCTGTTCCCAGTTTGTTTTATTGAGAGCTTGCATTTGTATGGCTGTATTAGGGACCCAGGTTTTGGGAGAGCCCTTGATGTGGTACCTCGGCTTGTCAAATTTGTCCAGATGCGGTAACTATCTCTTCAAGTTTTGCTTTTAATCTTAGCTGAGTGCTTGCAAGTGAGTGCTGTGTGTTGTATTAATTTGTTTTGTAATTTTCCCTATGGGCCTTGCACCAAGACTTACGTTAACTGCCTGGGACTCTGAAAACGGTACTGCTACCTGCGAGTACTTTTAGCACCCAGGGCTGTGCATGTTGCAGGGTCATAAGATGTGTACCCAGTCCAGTCAGAGAGTCCCCTTCCATGATATATATATATATATATATATATATATATATATATATGTATGTGTGTGTGTGTATGTGTATATATATATATATATGTGTGTGTGTGTGTGTGTGTGTGTACAGGGAGTGCAGAATTATTAGGCAAATGAGTATTTTGACCACATCATCATCTTTATGCATGTTGTCTTACTCCAAGCTGTATAGGCTCGAAAGACTACTACCAATTAAGCATATTAGGTGATGTGCATCTCTGTAATGAGAAGGGGTGTGGTCTAATGACATCAACACCCTATATCAGGTGTGCATAATTATTAGGCAACTTCCTTTCCTTTGGCAAAATGGGTCAAAAGAAGGACTTGACAGGCTCAGAAAAGTCAAAAATAGTGAGATATCTTGCAGAGGGATGCAGCACTCTTAAAATTGCAAAGCTTCTGAAGCGTGATCATCGAACAATCAAGCGTTTCATTCAAAATAGTCAACAGGGTCGCAAGAAGCGTGTGGAAAAACCAAGGCGCAAAATAACTGCCCATGAACTGAGAAAAGTCAAGCGTGCAGCTGCCAAGATGCCACTTGCCACCAGTTTGGCCATATTTCAGAGCTGCAACATCACTGGAGTGCCCAAAAGCACAAGGTGTGCAATTCTCAGAGACATGGCCAAGGTAAGAAAGGCTGAAAGACGACCACCACTGAACAAGACACACAAGCTGAAACGTCAAGACAGGGCCAAGAAATATCTCAAGACTGATTTTTCTAAGGTTTTATGGACTGATGAAATGAGAGTGAGTCTTGATGGGCCAGATGGATGGGCCCATGGCTGGATTGGTAAAGGGGAGAGAGCTCCAGTCCGACTCAGACACCAGCAAGGTGGAGGTGGAGTACTGGTTTGGGCTGGTATCATCAAAGATGAGCTTGTGGGGCCTTTTCGGGTTGAGGATGGAGTCAAGCTCAACTCCCAGTCCTACTGCCAGTTTCTGGAAGACACCTTCTTCAAGCAGTGGTACAGGAAGAAGTCTGCATCCTTCAAGAAAAACATGATTTTCATGCAGGACAATGCTCCATCACACGCGTCCAAGTACTCCATAGCGTGGCTGGCAAGAAAGGGTATAAAAGAAGAAAATCTAATGACATGGCCTCCTTGTTCACCTGATCTGAACCCCATTGAGAACCTGTGGTCCATCATCAAATGTGAGATTTACAAGGAGGGAAAACAGTACACCTCTCTGAACAGTGTCTGGGAGGCTGTGGTTGCTGCTGCACGCAATGTTGATGGTGAACAGATCAAAACACTGACAGAATCCATGGATGGCAGGCTTTTGAGTGTCCTTGCAAAGAAAGGTGGCTATATTGGTCACTGATTTGTTTTTGTTTTGTTTTTGAATGTCA
Organism: Bombina bombina; assembly: GCF_027579735.1. Lineage (NCBI taxonomy): Eukaryota > Metazoa > Chordata > Amphibia > Anura > Bombinatoridae > Bombina > Bombina bombina. The sequence continues at coordinate 84,585,991 of NC_069500.1, read as the reverse complement.
GAAATGTATATTTGTGAATGTTGAGATGTTATATTGGTTTCACTGGTAAAAATAAATAATTGAAATGGGTATATATTTGTTTTTTGTTAAGTTGCCTAATAATTATGCACAGTAATAGTCACCTGCACACACAGATATCCCCCTAAAATAGCTATAACTAAAAACAAACTAAAAACTACTTCCAAAACTATTCAGCTTTGATATTAATGAGTTTTTTGGGTTCATTGAGAACATGGTTGTTGTTCAATAATAGGAACAAAAGAAAAACAAACTGGCACTACACTGTAATAATAGGTGAGATAGGAATTGTAAAATTCCGGTGCTACCCCTCAAAAATATAATTGGAACAAAGGGACAGGAAAGTAAGGGGTTACTATAGCACTCACTCTCACTCTCATAAGAGATGTAAAGTAAAATCATTCATACTTTATTAATTATAAGTTAAAACTAGGATAAACATCCCTAGTGGATAAATTATGCTACCCACAACCACCTATTTAACAAAAATAAAAGCAAAGTGGGCCCTCCTAACACTCCTCTGTTTCCTGGCCGATAACTGGAAGCGTCGGCATCAGGTGGCTGGAGTGATAGGATGAGCCGGTAAAGAACGTGCTGTACAAACGCGTTTCGGCTGTTAAAAAGCCTTTATCAATGTTTCACATTCAATGTCTAAAGTAGTAAGCCGAGGCTCCGATGTTCGGAGCTTAATAGCTAAACTAGTTTAAGTAGCTATATGATGCAGAATTCACAGAGTCCGATATTACACCAATGACAAAGCGTGTGGTATTGCTCCAATCAGATGGAGACTTTCTTATGGACGTGAATTACGCATGATAATCCACCAATGTCAAGGTGAGCGGCACTACTCCAATCGGAAGAATACTTTCTTATGGGCGTGAACTAAGCCCGTAACCGATTGGAGGACACGAAGGTGGAGCCTGGGAAAGATCCCGGATTGGCTACTAACCGGTGTTCTGGAGAGATATTAAGCTCCGAACATCGGAGCCTCGGCTTACTACTTTAGACATTGAATGTGAAACATTGATAAAGGCTTTTTAACAGCCGAAACGCGTTTGTACAGCACGTTCTTTACCGGCTCATCCTATCACTCCAGCCACCTGATGCCGACGCTTCCAGTTATCGGCCAGGAAACAGAGGAGTGTTAGGAGGGCCCACTTTGCTTTTATTTTTGTTAAATAGGTGGTTGTGGGTAGCATAATTTATCCACTAGGGATGTTTATCCTAGTTTTAACTTATAATTAATAAAGTATGAATGATTTTACTTTACATCTCTTATGAGAGTGAGAGTGAGTGCTATAGTAACCCCTTACTTTCCTGTCCCTTTGTTGTTCAATAATAAAATTAATCCTCAAAAATACAACTTGCCTAATAATTCTGCACTCCCTGTATATCTATATATGTATATAATATATATATATATGTTTGTGTACATATATATTTTATATATATATATATATATATATATATATATACAGTATATATATAGTCACATGCAACACATAACTCACAACTTGTAACATGAGTGATGTTTACTGAGGTCGTGCTATCCATTGAAAGTACAGGGTGTGCAAAAGAGATGACTACTGTGCTAAACATTCTCTGGTAATTATGTTTTGCAATACACTTGTAAAACCAGATTTGTGATATTGTGCAAATACAGCAAAGAGCTGTAGACAATCTTCTTTCCTATATTTGCTTGTGTGTGTTTACCAAATCTGAGTGTGAGGTAAACAGGCTTTCCATATGTATTTGTAAATATCTGAATTTGTAGTGATTCTAATGGATAGGTATAGCATAAAGAAAAACACAGAAATATAAAGTTCTCCTGTGGCAAACTTTTGGATTGGAGACAAGAATGTATGTTAACCCTCTAACGACCATCGGCATACAGGATACGCAGGATAGTGCACTGGTTGATTAGCCCTTAAGGACCTATCCTGTATGGCGGCTATGTCCTTTTCTGTCAGTGCTGCTGTGTCAGCCCTGTCATCGGTGCTGTGCTATTTCTGCGTACCTCAGGAGTGAGGCAGGGAAGAAATAGGGAAATGGAGAACACCCCAGGCTAGCAATCGCAGGGACAGGGAGTCCATTTGATCCCATGCCTGTCAGTGGGGTATCTCCAATTATGAGATATATGCTGCAATCAGCTTGTATCTAATGCTTCTGCTGGAAGCCTGCATGTGAGACTAGTCAGCAGTAGTAAAGTTACTGTAAAAAATGTAGCCTCGATACTATCATGCCGCAATGCATGCTGGTATCAGGCTCAGTGGCCAATCACTGGAGGCCTCAAGAGTGAGACAGTCCAGTGATGTATAAAAAAGTGGCCCATGGTCATGTGATCATTTTGACAGCCTATTTGTTAACAATGGCTTGTCTTGGTCCATCCCCTTCTATCCCAATGAATACAAACAGTGAATAAAGAGCTTTTATCTTTTTAATAAATTTTTATTTTAATAAAGTTTATTTGTGTGTTTTTTTAGCCCTAAATTTTATTTTCTGCCCTTGGCATTAAAAGGGTATATACACATATTAACACATAAAAATATATGTGTGAGAGCGCCACTTATAAAATATATAAATATATGTGATAATTAGATTGTATTACTGAGCTGCTGTTATAAAAGACACACAAAAAAATATATATCAAACAGTAACAGTGCTAATAAAGTAGAATTTAACAAAAGATAATATCAATAATAAAATATTTATTGATGTTGTGAAATAATAAAAATGTAATAAATTACAGAGAACACTGTAAGATGTTAAAAAAACACCAAACAAATGGAGAGGTGTGTACAATTTGGAAGCTCTAGGCAGAGTGAAAAATCCCAGCTTAATTAGACAAGGAACTTACTCTTACACACTACTATATGAATGGCAAAAAATAGGTTTATAAAAGTAAGTAAAATACGATAAACAAACAGCAATAAAAACAGAGTTAAAAGCAGAATATCAGCAAGCCGCAACTTACTGGTCTGACCAGACATATCTTACTGACACTTACTACGCGTTTCTGGGTCACGCACCTTTATCAGGTGTAGAGTAAGATACGGCTTGCTGTTAAATACCCGTGTGATGTCACACTTCCAGTTTGGCGTTATCCAATATGCTCTATCAGGATATTTTACGGACAGTTTACATAGCTGCTAGTAGAAATTAGGTGTTCAGCTAATACCAACACAAATAGCAACGGAACATATTATCCCAAATACAGGCAACCATCTTTGAAAAGGGAATGGTTACCATTTATCCATTTATTTGTATGTGTGATAGCGGAACATCAAAACTATCAACGATCATTAAAGAAAATTACAGTAGGGTAAATTAACAGAACAATTATATATGTCATTTGTTAAAGCTCTTTTGGGACCAAGATATCACAATCAATACAATATTACTAAAAAGGAGAAATATATGCATATTCTATTCAGCTTACATTGTTATATAGCATTGCATGAAAATCAACTTTATCAACATATTTAAGTTACAAGGTATATATGCTGTTTGTACTTGTATTTATAACACTATAAAGGTTGTATAATCCACCTTCTATAGAAAAAAATACATAAATCATCAGACAAAAGAAATTTACCAATTGCGAAAAAAGGAAAAATTATTAAAGAAAAAAATACATTTGGTAATATTGATATATTATATCACAATACAATATTGTAATGAAACATGATGACACTATAACAGCTTGTCTGGACCCACAAATTAATAAATCAAATTGGATGTTATAAATGGAAAATCTAGTAACTCCTGCTGGCTAGGTGTACCAGATAAGCCAAAAATATGTTAAATTATTTGTTTGAAAAAATGAAAAAAAGAGAGGGGTCAAAACAAACAGAAAAACTATTCAAATTGTTATTTTTTTTCTCATCAGTGGGACATAAAAATATATGTATATAAGCACATACATATATATTTACAGGGAGCTACTGCAAGCTCGCGATAGTAATAAGCAGCCACTTGTAATGGCTGGTTATTTATCGGGCGCACACAAACTGGCAAATTCGCCTGTTTGCACGCGCACAATAAATTAGCACTCCACTTGTAATCTAGCCCAATGTGTCAAAATATCGCTAGATAAATACTCTGGGGTTGTCTAAATTCTACAAATATATAGCAGTTTTAAATTAGGTGACTGCTATTTAGCTTACAGTCCAAGCATAGCAAATTTTAGCATTTAAACCATAATTCCAGCTTTGTAGTATTTGGCCTATATTTGCTATAGTTTACTTGAAAACATAGACATATGGGGTATTTGTAAAATCAGGAAAACATAATGAATCTATTTGATGGTATTTTTCTTTAGCTTCACTATCACCTAGATTACGAGTCTTGCGTTAGCCTTAAAAAGCAGCGTTGAGGGGTCCCAACGCTGCTTTTTAATGCCCGCTGGTATTACGAGTCTGGCAGGTACAGGTGTACCGCTCACTTTTTTTCTGTGACTCGAGCATACCGCAAATCCCCTTACGTCAATTGAGTATCCTATCTTTTCATTGGGATTTTCCTAACGCCGGTATTACGAGTCTTGGAAAAAGTGAGCGGTACACCCTCTCTTGTCAAGACTCCTACCGCATTTAAAAGTCAGTAGTTAAGAGTTTTATGGGCTAACGCAGTAACATAAAACTCTTAACTAAAGTGCTAAAAAGTACACTAACACCCATAAATTACCTATTAACCCCTAAACCGAGCCCCCCCCCCCACTTTGCAAATACTAAAATAAAGTTTTTAACCCCTAATCTGTCGACCGGACATCGCTGCAACTTAAATAAATATATTAACCCCTAAACCTCCGCAATCCTGCCTCGCAAACACTAGTTACATTTTATTAACCCCTACATTATATTTATTAACCTCTACTCTGCCTCCCCTAACATCGCCGACACCTACCTACATTTATTAACCCCTAATCTGCTGCCCCCAACGTCGCCGCAACTATATTAAATTTATTAACCCCTAAACCTAAGTCTAACCCTAACCCCCCTAACATATATTATTTAAATAAAACGAAATAAAATTACTACAATTAAATAAATTATTCCTATTTAAAACTAAATACTTACCTATAAAATAAACCCTAAGATAGCTACAATATAACTAATAGTTAAATTGTAGCTATTTTAGGATTTATTTTTATTTTATAGGCAACTTTGTATTTATTTTAACTAGGTACAATAGTTATTAAATAGTTATTAACTATTTAACAGCTACCTAGCTAAAATAAATACAAATTTACCTGTAAAATAAATCCTAACCTAAGTTACAATTACACCTAACACTACACTATAATTAAATTAATTACCTAAACTAACTACAATTAATTACAATTAAATTAAATAAACTAAAGTACTAAAAAAACAAACACTAAATTATAGAAAATAATAAAATAATTACAAGAATTTTAAATTAATTACACCTAATCTAATCCCCCTAATAAAATAAAAAAGCCCCCCAAAATAATAAAAATCCCTACCCTATACTAAATTACAAATAGCCCTTAAAAGGGCTTTTTGCGGGGCATTGCCCCAAAGTAATCAGCTCTTTTACCTGTAAAAAAAATACAATACCCCCCAAAATTAAACCCCCCCCCACACACACACCCAACCCTACTCTAAAACCCACCCAATCCCCCCTTAAAAAAACCTAACACTACCCCGTTGAAGATCACCCTACCTTGAGACGTCTTCACCCAACCGGGCACAAGTAATCCTCCAGACGGGCAGAAGTCTTCATCCGATCTGGGCAGAAGAGGACCTCCAGATGGCCAGAAGTCTTCATCCAGGCGCATCTTCTATCTTCATCCATCCGGAGCGGAGCAGGTCCATCTTCAATCCAGCCGACGCAGAGCACCCTCTTCAAACGAAGTCCAACTGAAAAATGAAGGTTCCTTTAAATGACGTCATTCAAGATGGCGTCCCTTCAATTCCGATTGGCTGATAGAATTCTATCAGCCAATCGGAATTAAGGTAGGATAAAATCCTATTGGCTGATGCAATCAGCCAATAGAATTGAGCTTGCATTCTATTGGCTGATTGGATAAGCCAATAGGATTTTTCCTACCTTAATTCCAATCAGAATTGAAGGGACGCCATCTTGGATGACGTCATTTAAAGGAACCTTCATTCTTCAGTTGGACTTCGTTTGAAGAGGGTGCTCCACGTCGGCTGGATTGAAGATGGACCTGCTCCGCTCCGGATGGATGAAGATAGAAGATGCCGCCTGGATGAAGACTTCTGGCCATCTGGTGGTCCTCTTCTGCCCGTATAGGATGAAGACTTCTGCCCGTCTGGAGGATCACTTGTGCCCGGTTGGGTGAAGACGTCTCAAGGTAGGGTGATCTTCAAGGGGGTAGTGTTAGGTTTTATTAAGGGGTGATTGGGTGGGTTTTAGAGTAGGGTTGGGTGTGTTAGTGGTGGGTTTTAATGTTGGGTGGGTATTGTATTTTTTTTACAGGTAAAAGATCTGATTACTTTGGTGCAATGCCCCGCAAAAAGCCCTTTTAAGGGCTATTTGTAATTTAGTATAGGGTAGGGATTTTTATTATTTTGGGGGGCTTTTTTATTTTATTAGGGGGATTAGATTAGGTGTAATTATTTTATTATTTTCTGTAATTTAATGTGGTTTTTCTTTTCATACTTTAGTTTATTTTATTTAATTGTAATTAATTGTAGTTAGTTTAGGTAATTTATTTATTTATAGTGTAGTGTTAGGTGTAATTGTAACTTAGGTTAGGGTTTATTTTACAGGTAAATTTTTACTTATTTTAGCTAGGTAGTTATTAAATAGTTAATAACTATTTAATAACTATTGTACCTAGTTAAAATAAATACAAACTTGCCTGTAAAATAAAAATAAACCCTAAGGAAGATACAATGTAACTATTAGTTATATTGTAGCTAGCTTAGGGTTTATTTTACAGGTAAGTATTTAGATTTAAATATGATTAATTGGGGGCGTGTCCGGGCGGCAGCCATGAACGGCTGCAATACTTGGAGCTCTGCATACCACCAGTATAATCCGCCGATTATCGGAGGCTGTTTGACCCATCTGCATAATTAGTCTGCATATTATAACCTATGGCATATTGCTCTATTGTTTGATGCCACTTTAGACAGATTTGCCTCATCAGAAGCCCAAGTCTAGACCGTTAGAGGGAAGGCGGCGGCCATACTACACTCTCTCTGACACCCCCCCGGTTATCCGGGTAGAACAGTTCTGGAAACTGTAATAATTGGAACTGTGGGGACAGAAAATTGAGATTGTTATACGGACAAGCTGAGATTGTTACTTGGACTCATAAGTTGCCGGAGGCATTAAACGGAGAAAAACTTCACACAGCAATTAAACACTGAACTTGCTGCAATGGAGTCTGCTGGGCTGCAGCTGCAGGAAGTGGAAAGGCTGCTTGTTGCACACTTTGAGAGTCTTAGTGCCATATTCCAAGAAGAATGGAACGCTCTGAGAGTGGAATGTGGCTTCCTTACCCGGAGGTCGCAATCACCAGTTATAGCATCAACTACCTATGACCTGTCTCCTGAACGAGGGCCTATGATGGAAAAACTCTCGGATCAGATCGCCATCGCTGACCCTCACCAGCACATAATGGATGTAATCGTCCCTGGAAATGACAAACACACCCTGACTAAGGAGATGAAAGTTGGGCGTAACTCAGCTGACCAGCCGGCCGCTGAGGGAGAAAGCACTATCAGTACTTCAGATGGTGAGGAACGGTCTCTCCAGTGCAGCGCTAACATCCCAGAGAATCGTAAGGCTAAACTACTCACCGACCCAGCTGTGGAAGCCATGGAGGGATAAAGCTCCTGGTCCCAAGCAGCGGCGGACTCAACCTTGCTGATACCGACTCCCGGAGATAGGCCCCCGCAGGGAATGTACGCTAACAACTCTTTTACCATGGCTTCTATTGCTCCCGACACGCAAACAGTGCAGATAGGAGTGCAGCGTCTGCAGGCAGTTTTGTCCCGGACTTTCGACTTAACTACATGGAGCCAGTTGTCCTATTACTTTTATCTACATCCACTATATTTCACCTCTAGTGGCAGCCATCTTGTCTCAAAGGGCCTGAAGGTGTGAGTGGGCTAGAGCCTTTGGGGACATTGAGAATTATTTCTTCACGAATGGTGACAATCATTTATACTTTATTTTTCTTTGCTTTGTTTTGGCTACAATGGAAGCTTCATATTTTATTTTACCTTTAGCCTTGCTCATAGCTTCCTTAAAGAAATCTGTGAATGGATGTGGGTTTAAGTTTTTTTTCTTTGGGTATGTTGAGTGTTAAATGTGTCATACTGTATTAACCTATGCCTAGCTTTCTGTTTTGATATGCCTCCATCAGTTGTAATTATATCTACAGTAAGCATATCCCCCTTATTTTAACCCCCTACAACCAGTTTAAGTGTTTAGCTGCCTTTTCTAAGATCTTTTCTGAAGACCTTACTAACACTGTGAGTTATGAGGAGACTTTCTGTTTTCTTAATGTTTCCTCAATATTTTATCTAGCAATTCCTGAAGATAGTGCCTATCCTCTTGAAAGTTATTTATGACATGGTTGCCCTCAGTTATATTGCTGCATCTATTATTAGTCATGTTAAGATCTGTTATTGATGGTCCTAGTGCCTGCGGCCGAGGCATAGGGGCCAATTATACTTAAATCTAAACAGTTAGGTTAAGCAGATGCCAATTTTATCTTCCACTTGTAATACATTCATATGAGTTAGAGGGTTAATTTACAAATTTATTATAGGTATTTGCTATACTTTGCCACTAAGGGCAAAGGAACTCTTAGACTCCCAATCCTGCCTTGCTAGTGAAATCACATGCCTAGACGTCCAAAAAGTGATCTATAAACAATATAGAGGTGTTTAATATATACCGGTTGTGCCACCAGGCTTTATTTAATCTCAGTTTATGCTTTCTATCCCTAACCCCCACAGTTCCTTAAATTTTTGCTACTTCAATCTTATAAAATCCCTACAAACGTTAAAACTTGTTTTATAAATATATTTTATAAAATCTTAAAAATAGAGGTTCACCAGTGGGGTCCCAAAAGTGGTCCCCTACTATTCATAGCTGTCTTCTGTAGCTTCATTCCCTACTGTGAGGTCCAAAGTGGCCTCTAATACCGTTTAGAAGTTTTGTCTCTATGTTTTGAACTGAACCTCAATAAAAAAAAAAAAAAAAAAAATATGATTAATTTATTTAATTGTAGTAATCTTATTAAGATTATTTAAAATTATATTTAAATTAGGGGGGTGTTAGGGTTAGGGTTAGACTTAGGTTTAGGGGTTAATAACTTTATTATAGTGGCGGCAACGTTGCGGGCGGCAGATTAGGGGTTAATAAATGTAGTTAGGTTGCGGCGACGTTAGGGGAGGCAGAGTAGAGGTTAATAAATATAATGTAGGGTTCGGCGATGTTGGGGTCAGCAGATAAGGGGTTAATAAGTGTAATATTAGGGGTGTTTAGACTCGGGTTCATGTTAGGGTGTTAGGTGTAGACGTAAAATGTATTTTCCCATAGGAAACAATGGGGTTGCGTTAGGAGCTGAACGCTCCTTTTTTGCAGGTGTTAGTTTTTTTTTCAGCCAGCTCAGCCCCATTGTTTCCTATGGGGAAATCGTGCACAAGCACATTTTTCCAGCTTACCGCTGACTTAAGCAGCGCTGGTATTGAGGTGAGATGTGGAGCTAAATTTTGCTCTCCGCTGAAGACTTCTGCCGGTAAGTGAATCTTCGGGGGTTAGTGTTAGGATTTTTTTAAAGGGTGTATTGGGTGGGTTTGTTTTTTAAGTTAGGGATTTGGGCCTGCAATAGAGCTTAATTCCCCTTTTAAGGGCAATGCCCATCGAAATTCCCTTTTCGGGGCAATGGGGAGCTTAGTTTTTTTAGTTAGGGTTTTATTTGGGGGGTTGGTTGTGTGGGTGGTGGGTTTTACTGTTGGGGGGGTGTTTGTATTTTTTTTTACAGGAAAAAGAGCTGATTTATTTGGGGCAGTGGCCCTTTTAAGGGCTATTGGTAGTTTAGTTTAGGCTAGGGTTTTTTTTATTTTGGGGGGGCTTTTTTATTTTGATAGGGCTAATAGATTAGGTGTAATTAGTTTAAAGATCTGTAATTTGTTTTTTATTTTCTGTAATTTAGTGTTGTTGTTTTTTGTGATTTAGCTAATTTAATTTATTTAATTGTATTTAATGTAGGTAATTTATTTAATTGTAGTGTAGTGTTAGGTGTTTTATTTTACAGGTAAATTTGTATTTATTTTATTTATTTTAGCTAGGTAGTTATTAAATAGTTAATAACTATTTAATAACTATTCTACCTAGTTAAAATAAATACAAACTTGCCTGTAAAATAAAAATAAACCCTAAGCTAGCTACAATGTAACTATTAGTTATATTGTAGCTAGCTTAGGGTTTATTTTACAGGTAAGTATTTCGTTTTACATAGGAATAATGTAGTTAATGATAGCAATTTTTTTTAGATTTATTTAAATTATATTAAAGTTATGGGGTGTTAGGGTTAGACTTAGATTTAGGGGTTAATAAATTTAATATAGTGGCGGCGATGTTGGGGGCGGCAGATTAGGGGTTAATAAGTATAATGTAGGTGGTGGCGATGTTAGGGGCGGCAGATTAGGGGTTAATAATATTTAACTAGTGTTTGTGAGGCGGGAGTGCAGCGGTTTAGGGGTTCATATGTTTATTATAGTGGCGGCGATATTTTGGAGCGGCAGATTAGGGGTTAATAATTTTATTATAGTGTTTGTGATGCGGGAGGGCCTCGGTTTAGGGGTTAATAGGTAGTTTATGGGTGTTAGTGTACTTTTTAGCACTTTAGTTATGAGTTATATGCTACGGCTTTGTAGTGTAAAACTCATAACTATTGACTTTAGAATGCGTTTGGGATCTTGGAGGTAGAGGGTGTATGGCTCACTTTTTGGCCTCCCAGGACAGACTCGTAATACCGGCGCTATGGAAGTCCCATAGAAAAAAGGGTTTACGAAGTTTACATAAGTCGGTTTGTGGTAAGGCCAAAAAAGTGTGCGGTGCCCCTAAACCTGCAAGACTCGTAATAGCAGCGGGCATAAAAAAGCAGCGTTAGGACCTCTTAACGCTGCTTTTTTACCTTAACACACAACTCGTTGTTGTTTTTTTTTTAATTTTCCCCCAATTTTTAATTTTAAATTCCTATTTATTGTTATTTTATATACCCGAATGGGGTATCACTAGAAAGGCCTGTTTGTCTGTTCAAAATGGTGTATAATATGTATGGGTGCCCTTAACAAGAGAGTGGACAATTAAAGGGACACAAAACCCAAAATTTTCTTTTATGATTCAGGGCCTGATATTCAAAACCTTGCTGGCAGGAAGAAAAATTACGCAATATATATATTATACCTTTTATTGTAATGTAGGAGTCTCTGTATCACATAAAGAACACTGTGGGGCATATTTTCAAAGTGCGAACGGACATGATACGATATAGCGTATCATGTCCGCTGCACATCGATAAATGCCGACAGCATACGCTGTCGGCATTTATCATTGCACAAGCAGTTCACCAGAACTGCTTGTGCAATACCGGCCCCTGCAGGGGGTGTCAATCAACCCGATTGTATCTGATTGGGTTGATTTCTGTCCGCGGCCTCAGAGCAAGCGGACAAGTTATGGAGCAGCGGTCTTTAGACAGCTGCTTCATAACTTCTGTTTCCGGCAAGCCTGAATGCTAATAATAATATAATAATGATAATTTGGCCCCAATTTAGCAACATAAACATTTCTCAAGATAAAATTTGTGTTTCTACAAAATGTTAAAGGCCTCTCAGTACCGATGAGACTTCTAAGATCATCTCACCTGAGCGGCAAGGCTTTAAACATCAGGTTCTCAGATAGAGCATACAATTGTAAACAACTTTCCAATTTACTTCTATTATCAATTTTACTTCATTCTCTTTGTATCCTTTGTTGAAGAAGCAGCAATAAACTACTGTGAACATATCAGGTGAGCCAATTACAAGAAGTATTTGTGTGCAGCCACCAATCTGCAGCTAGCTCCCAGGAAGTGCATTGCTGCTCCTGAGCCTACCTAGGTATGCTTTTCAACAACGGATACCAAAAGAACAAAGAAAATTAGATAATAGAAGTAAACTGGAAAATTCTTTTTTAGGCTCTAACTGAAACATGTAAGAACATTTTTGGGTTTCATTTCCCTTTAAGGTGAAACCAATAGTGAGCAAAAATGACAACATTCATTGTGTCATTTAAGCATGGAAACTTGGAAAAGCCTTGTCCATTAAGAGGTTAAACCCTACAATAACATTGAATACATTAAATGCACATCTGTCACTAACTAGATAGGACTAAATCCCAGCTGAAATGTGCAAGCTAATCAATTCCTGGAAGGATCCTGCTGTAATAAATAACTTTATTATTGTGGAGAAGGAAAGAGAGCAACAGATCAAAACAGAGAAGTCCAGTTACTGAGAGTGGTTAGACCAGTGAGACTTGTGTATTCCAGCCAGGTGCTGTGGTTTGGTCATTGCAACAAGATTAAAGAACCAGTAAATGCAGTAGATTTACATAATAACCTGTATGATAACAAGACAATGCAATAGCACGTAGGGGCCGATTTATCATTTGTCGGTTGGACATGATCCACTGTAGCAGATCAAGTGCCCCAAAATCAATAAAATGAAAGAAAAAAAAAATAAATTGCACAAGCATTTCTTGGTCTTATGACCACTGCTTCTTAAAGGGACAGTCTACACCAGAATTTTTATGGTTTTAAAAGATAGATTATACCCTTTATTACCCATTCCCTAGTTTTGCCTAACCAACAGAGTTATATAAAAACACTTTTTACCTCTGTGATTACCTTGTATCTAAGCCTCTGAAAACTGCCCCCTTATTTCAGTTCTTTTGACAGACATGCATTTTAGCCAATCAGTGCTGGCTCATAGGAACTCCACGTGCATGAGCACAGTGTTATCGTAATGAAACACATGAACTAACTCCCTCTAGTGGTGAAAAACTGTCAAAATGCCCTGAGAGAAGATGCAGCCTTCAAGGGCTTAGAAATTAGCATATGAAGCTTTCAACTAAGAATACCAAGCCAACAAAGCAAAATTGGTGATAAAAGTAAAATGGAAAATTGTTTAAAATTAGATGCCCTATCTGAATCATGAAAGTTTATTTTGGACTAGACTGTGCCTTTAACTTACATTTCCGGTGAACCGGAAAGTACAGGGGTAGATAGCAGCATCCACTGCTTGGTAAACCTACCCCTTAGTCTGAACTTCAAATGAGTAGTAGATTTTTTTTCTGACAAATTTCAAACTTATTCCTGTATCATGTGACAGCCATCAGCCAATCACAAATGCATATATTCTGTGAATTCTCGCGCATGCTCAGTAGGAGCTGGTGACTCAAAATGTGTAAATATGAAAAGACTGTGCACATTTTGTTAATGGAAGTAAATTGGAAAGTTGTTTAAAATTACATGCTCTATCTGAATCAGGAAAGTTTAATTTTGACTTGAGTGTCCCTTTAAGTGAAAAAGGTTCAGCTTCTGTTAAAAGGGACAGTAAAATAAACTTTCATGATTTATATAAAGAGAAGAAAAAGAAATCTCCAGAAAATAATAATCCAGTAAATTATCCCCTGAGGTTTAGACCTAACAGACCACCAGTGGGCCCTTCCGGATGCAATTAACAGCAACCAAAAAAGAGAGAAAAGAGAGCATCCCTAGGCACACTTCCTCACCATACCATATAATTACATCCTAAGTGTTTATCCCAGAATGTAGGTGTGATGAAAACAAAATATTACATGTATTCAATGATTAAAAACCACTACAAAAAATAATGATAAAACACAAGTAAAATAAAATTAAAAAGTACTCAACTCCCCTACTACCTAGTAACCCATATTAAATATGAGTGTTAGTCATGTCCAAAATGAAAGAGGCCAGTACAAAATCATATATAACAATCATTAAAGGGACATTAAACCCCAAAAATGTAATTTAAAAAATGTATTTTATGATTCAGACAGAGAATACAATTTTAACCCCTTAATGACCGGACCATTTTTCAATTTTCTTACCCTTAATGACAATGGCTATTTTTACATTTCTGCAGTGTTTGTGTTTAGCTGTAATTTTCCTCTTACTCATTTACTGTACCCACACATATTATATACCGTTTTTCTCGCCATTAAATTTACTTTCTAAAGGTACCATTATTTTCATCATATCTTATAATTTACTATAAAAAAATATAAAATATGAGGAAAAAATTGAAAAAAACACACTTTTTCTAACTTTTACCCCCAAAATCTGTTACACATCTACAACCACCAAAATACACCCATTCTAAATAGTTTCTAAATTTTGTCCTGAGTTTAGAAATACCCAATGTTTACATGTTCTTTGCTTTTTTTGCAAGTTATAGGGCAATAAATACAAGTAGCACTTTGCTATTTCCAAACCACTTTTTTTCAAAATTAGCGCTAGTTACATTGGAACACTGATATCTTTCAGGAATCCCTGAATATCCCTTGACATGTATATATTTATATTTAGAAGACATCCCAAAGCATTGATCTAGACCCATTTTGGTATATTTCATGCCACCATTTCACCGCCAAATGCGATCAAATAAAAAAAATTGTTGACTTTTTCACAATTTTTTTCACTAACATTAGGTTTCTCGCTGAATTTATTTACAAACATCTTGTGCAATTATGGCATAAATGGTTGTAAATACTTCTCTGGGATCCCCTTTGTTCAGAATTAGCAGACCTATATGGATTTGGCGTTGCTTTTTGGTAATTAGAAGGCCGCTAAATGCCGCTGCACACCACACGTGTATTATGCCCAGCCGTGAAGGGGTTAATTAGGGAGCTTGTAGGGAGCTTTTAGGTTTAATTTTAGCTTTAGTGTAGTGTAGTAGACAACCCAAATTATTGATATAGGCCCATTTTGGTATATTTCATGCCACCATTTCACCGCCAAATACGATCAAATAAAAAAAAAAACTTAAATTTTTCACAATTTTAGGTTTCTCACTGAAATTATTTACAAACAGCTTGTGCAATTATGGCACAAATGGTTGTAAATGCTTCTCTGGGATCCCCTTTGTTCAGAAATAGCAGACATATATGGCTTTGGTGTTGCTTTTTGGTAATAATAAGGCCGTTAAATACTGCTGCGCACCACACTTGTAATATGCCCAGCAGTTAAGGGGTTAATTAGGTAGCTTGTGGGGTTAATTTTTAGCTTTAGTGTAGAGATCAGCCTCCCACCTGACACATCCCACCCCTTGATCCCCCCCTGACCCCCCTCAAACAGCTCTCTTCCCTCCCCACCTCACAATTGTCACCGCCATCTTACGTACTGGCAGAAAGTCTGCCAGTACTGAAATAAAAATATTTTTTTTAATTTTTTTTATTTTTTGGCATAAAGTCTGCAGTGATAGATCCCCCCTTACCCCACAACCTCCCTGATCCCCCCCTTACATCTTTCTAACCCTCCCCCTCTGTCTATATGCCGCCATCTTGGGTACTGGCAGCTGTCTGCTAGTACCCAATTTGCCCCCCAAAATAGTTTTTTTTTTAACTTTTTTAATAAAAAATATATGTTTGCTGTAGTGTAGCTGGCCCCCCTAAATAATATTCAACCCTCCCCCTCCCAGATCCCTTATTACAGAACAAAGATGCCACTGCATCTAGATCGATCTTTTTTTTTTTTTTGTGTGGGCTGTTGTAAATTTTGCTTGTGCGCGCACGCGCGCGCACACACCACCCACATCCCCCCCCGCCGCAACCGCCACACCGGGAACAAACAGGAAACATACAAGATCGGTTAGTATTGTAAAGTGTGATGGCATACAAGTTGAAAACAGCACCGACTAAGGCAGTAATTGTAAAACATACAGAGCCGATGCAGATGGGGCCACAGAGTGGCCCTTTCTGCATCGGTATGTAAAATGGGGGATTGTAGTGATGCCTCAATATTGAGGCATCACTACAATACCTTGTAAGCAGCTGGAAGCGATCTAGATCGCTTCCAGCACTACAAACAACAGAGGACGTACCAGGTACGTCAGCTGTCATTAAGGGAAGTTTTTTCTATGACGTACCTGGCACGTCCTCTGTCATTAAGGGGTTAAACAACATTCCAATTTACTTCTATTATCTAATTTGCTTAATTCTTTAAATATCCTTTGTTAAAGAAATAGCAATGCACATGGGTGAGCGAATCACATGAGGCATCTATGTGCAGGCACCAATCAGCAGCTACTGAGCCTATCTAGATATGCTTTTTAGGAAAGAATAGCAAGAGAATGAAGCAAATTAGATAATAGAAGTAAATTAGAAAGTTGTTTAAAATGGTATTCTCTATCTGAATCTTGAGAGAAAAATGTTGGGTTTAATGTCCCTTTAAGCACACATAGCTAATGCATTAAAGGGGTATTCAAGTAAAAAGTATACTTTTATATTTAAAATAGAGCACACAATTTTAATCAACTTTCAAATTCACTTCCATTATTGAAATGTGCACAATATTTTAATATGCACACTTTCTGAGACATCAGCTACTACTGAGCATGTGCAAGATTCATAGGATATACGTATATGCATTTTTGTGATTGGTACCCTTCATTGAACAGTACAGTATACATAGGTAGGTTTAATGGGACATTAAGCCAATTTTTTTCATGTTTCAGATAGAGAAAACTATTTTAAACAGCATTCCAATTTACTTCTATTATCTAATTTGCTTAATTCTTTAGATATCATTTGTTGAAGAAATAGCAATGCACATGGGTGAGCCAATCACACAAGGCATCTATGTGCAGCCAGCAATCAGCAGCTACTGAGTCTATTTAGATATGCTTTTCAGCAAAGGATAGCCAAATAATGAAGAAAATTAGATGATAGAAGTAAATTAGAGTTGTTTAAAATTACAAACTCTTTCTAAATAAGTAAAGAAAAAAATGTGGGGTTCATGTCCCTTTAAGAGCAGCAATGTACTACTGGGAACTAGCTGGTGTATGGAGACTGCATATATATATATATATATATATATATATACCTGCTTTCATTGGCTCACCTGATGTGTTCATCTAGCTCATATTAGTGCATTGCTGCTCCTTCAACAAAGGATACCAAAAGAATTAAGCAAATGTTATTGGAAAGTTGTTTAAAATTGTATATCGGAATCATAAAAAAAACATTTAGGGTTTCATGTCCCTTTAAGGGTAGAACAAGGAGAGAAAAGCTTGTGTTGAAAGATATGCCAGCGCATGAGATAGGAGTGAGAGCGGTAATTAGGTTGTGGGAGGGGCAGACCCAGAACATGGTGTTGAGATGGAGTGTAAGGCTGAAAATGAGCGATCAATCCTGGAGTTAGGGCTATAAAACTCATAGAATTTTTAATACTATGTCAAAGGGTTTTGCTTCAAGGATTTAGGGATATGAAAATAGTAGAAGTTGATGGGTTAACTCATCAAAATCTCCTTAGGGTGCATGAGCTAGTGAAGGATGAAATGAAGCCAACACCCTGCACTAACACTTTCTGGCCTTTTGAAATGTCCAGTCACCTCACCCTAGACCAGAGTTTCCCAACCGCGGTCCTCAAGTACCCCCAACAGTCCTGGTTTTCATTATAGCTGAACTAGAGCACATGTGAAATAATCATCTGATGGATGAGAGCAGGTTGGTTACTGATCAGCTGATTACTTCACCTGTGCACTGGATCAGCTATAATGAAAACCAAGCCTGTTGGGGATTCTTGAGGATCGCGGTTGGGAAACACTGTTCTAGATGCTTTTCAGTGAAATGGCTCAGTTCAACTTCATCAAGGTACTGAGCTTCTTTTGATTGGCTCTGAGGACATTCTACTACTTTCTTTTTTCAACCCCTGAGGGATATTACTCTAGTACTCACCCTTTCATTCCTATTACCACATCCACATTTCCTCTAAATTATTCCCCTTCTCTCTCCCTCTATCACCACTCTCATCTCTCTCTCCTCCATCCCTCTATCATTTACCACAAATACCTCTTACGTAAAATACAGTATGTGTTGAAAAAAATGTAACATATTGTATGTAGTGTTTGTATAATGTATGCTTGTGAGCTGTGTTTTTTATGTAGTGTTAGTGTGCTGTATGTTTGTGTGATGTGCTTGTATGTAGTGTTTGTGTGCTGTATGTTAGTGTGATGTGCTTGTATGTAGTGTTTGACCTTTAAAGTCGTCAATTTCCGGCCCCTAAAATTACCCATCTACAATCCCCACTTAACCTAAATAAATAAGACGCAGACACATAACATTGGGATAAAATTGACCGCAGCCATTTTATTAAATAACAATAATCTTTAGATATTAATAAATATTAATAAATATAACTTCTCAACTGAACATACATAATGTTCTTAAATAACATGAACATTAACAGATACTGAAAATTCCCCACAGCGGTGCTAGTTCCCAAACCAATAAGAAACATGGCCGTCATTCAAAAACTGGACTCAACTAAATACTCGTTGAGTCCGTAACCATCCACTTTAATAGGGAACCCCTTGTCCCTATAATAAACCAGTTGCCCACTCACCCCATGGAGAGACAACTTATTCACAACCCCCAATTCACTTGGCCATATTCCTTATATTATTTGCCTAAGAACTAGCACCCCCGCCACAGACTGGTCTGACCAATCAGCCCAGTCCCGCCAAACCCAAGGTTTTTCCCAAAGCTTCTTTGAGATCAAACAAAAATAGCTGCAGGCCAAATTGGTTGAAATGAACCCCATCCTTTAAATAAAATTCCTCAGAACCCTCAACCTCAAAATCTGGGTGGAAAGCCACCCCACCCCCTAGCCTCCTAACAAATGAACTAATTAATTTATTAACCTTTTTCAACTCCTCTCAAGCCTCTCATAATCCCGGGCCGACCTCCACACCAAACGAGGTGTCATTTGTGACCAAATAATTTTTAATTTAGGATGAAGATCGCTAATTTTACCCAAATCCCTCTTAATTCTTCTAACTAACTCTTTCTGAGAAATGAAACCCAAATCATTTCCCCCCAAATGCAAACCCAAAACCTCAGGGTGAGGAAAAACATTACAATAATCAGTGAACACATACCCCTAATCCCAAACAACTTAACTTCTGATTGCCCAATTGGACACCCAAGCTGCAGGCCGCCCATTCTCTTACTGGCCTCAGCATTGGCCCAATAAATAAAAGAGTGCTCCATCACCCATACGATCCTCACACCTGAAAATAAAAATAAAAGAAAAAACACTCAGAATGTCAATTGATAGGACCAAACACCCCAACCCCTCTTAAACTCTCAATTCAGGCCTCACATAAGATTTGTAACGATTGGATCCCCATCTCCCAATCTGCTTAACTACATCCTCCATCAACCCAAGTATAGAAGCCTCCGTTGCAGCCCCTATACGAAAGGAATGAGACCCAAACTCCAAAGGATTAAAACCTAACATCCCTAATGACCCTTATAAAATAGCCCTGAACTGATATTGGGACAAATAGGAACCATCTGAATGGATTAACAAAGGGCCACCTTGGGGAGGCCGTATGACCCCATAATGTGACAACACCTGACAAGGACAAACTACTGACCCACTAGGGAACAACACTATTTTCTTCCCCTTCCCATAAACATCAGTTTTACTGCCCCTCAATAAATTTTCAACCCTTTGCTCCCCCCATAGCACATCCTCCCTCTGTAGGCCCCCAGAAACCCTTTTACTTAGGCTCACTAACTCCGATATTCGAAAGGCCCCAAAAAAGGCTAAAACGAAGGCCGTACAAAATAAGGTTATTTCAAATGTTGAGGAACAAATATTGGGCAACACTCCCCAAATTTTTTCAAGTAATGCAAATGTAATGGGCCTTCTCTTATCTACATTCTTAACCTTCTTTTTTAGGCCCTTAAGTACCTGACGGACCCAAAAAACTTTCGTCACATCACACATACCCAATAATCTAA
Source organism: Bombina bombina (assembly GCF_027579735.1). Classification (NCBI taxonomy): domain Eukaryota; kingdom Metazoa; phylum Chordata; class Amphibia; order Anura; family Bombinatoridae; genus Bombina; species Bombina bombina. The sequence continues at coordinate 84,565,927 of NC_069500.1, read as the reverse complement.
ATCTAAAAGCTAAAGCAGCCAATCTTTTATCCGTACTGGATGCTGACAAACCCAAAAAACCCCAATACCACAACCATTCCAACAAACAACCAGTAACATCATCAATTCCCTCCCTAATTTCAGCCTGTTTTAAAAAAAAATTCCCATTCCCTCCAAACTGTTACATAAGCAGACCACGTACCTGGGGCCAAAGAACTCTTTACTAACTCAGCAAATCCTCCTCCCCAAGCTTCCATAATTGATCTGGAAAAATCGTTCCCACTGCGTCCGCCTGAGGTGCCAGCTCCCGAAAACGGCTCCACTGTGAACGAGATAAAGCATCTGCTATCAGATTACACTTCCCAGGAATGTGTTTGGCCCTAACCAAAACATTCATACGCAGACATTTTAAAACTAGCACCCTCAGTAAACGCAAAACCGGCAGGGATGAAGATGACAACGTGTTAACAGCAAAAAACCACACCCATATTATCTGTGTGGAATAATATAGATTTGTTCCCCAAATCCCCTTCCCATACAAACAAGGCTACCAATATAGGAAACAGCTCAAGAAACACCAAGTTCCGAATCAAATCCCAACCAACCCAGGTCTGTGGCCAAACAGCCGCACACCAATGTCCCTGAAAATATGCTCCAAAACCAATACCACCCGCCGCATCAGTCACTAGATCTAAATCGATGTTGGATACATGAGCTTCCATGAACATTGAAGCTCCATTAAAATCCTTAAGGAACCCCAACCACACTCGCAAATCATCTTTATGCCCTTTCTTTACCCTAACAAAATGATGCAGCTTAATTACACCCGCTGTGGCCAAAGACATTATCCTAGAAAATACTCTTCCAATGGGAATGATTCTACAGGCAAAATTCAATTTTCCCAAAAGTGATTGCATCCCACGCAGTCACCTTACGAACTCCAAGAAACCGCCGGATCATGCCCGACAAATCCACAATCTTTTCCCTCGGCAACCTACATTCCATTTTTGCCGAGTCAATTGTAATCCCCAAAAAATTTAGGGCCGTGACTGGACCCTCAGATTTTTCCATTGCAATGGGAACCCCAAAATCAGACGCCACCGAATAAAAACATTACCTCAACTTCAAACAAATATCCGATTCAACAGGACCCACAAAAAGAAAGTCATCAAGATAATGTACTATAGATGAAAATTCCGACTTGACCTTCACTACCCACTCAAGCAAAGAACTGAAACCCTCAAACAAAGAGCAAGATATGGAACACCCCATAGGGAGACAAAGGTCCACATAATAAGCTCCCTCAAAACAACAACCTAATAAATAATGGGAAGAAGGATGGACCGGCAGCAATCGAAAAGCTGCTTCAATATAAACTTTTGCCAACCAGGCAAAACGGCCCGCCTCTTTAACCATCTTGACAGCCAGGTCAAAAGATGTATAGGATACTGAAGACAATTCCTCCGGAATGCCATCATTCACTGACCCCCATTTTGGGAAAGACAAGTGATGTATAAGTCTGAATTTCCCCGGATCCTTCTTAGGAACCACACCCAAAGGAGAAATGCGCAAATGAGGAATTGGTGGGACTCCAAAAGGACCCGCCATGCGCCCCAACGACACTTCCTTCTCCAGTTTCCCCTTAACAACCTCCGGCCATTCCCTAGCTGACTTCAGGTTACCTCTATAGTGGACTACACCCCCTGAGGATGGGATTTTAAAACCGTATTCAAAACCATGCCACAATAACAGGGCCTTTTCATTACAACCCTTCTGCTTAGCGTAAAGTACGAGCCACCGCTCCATCCCGCTTACTCTCACCGGCGTTGCTCCCTTTGTCAGGCAATTCTGAAACTCCGCCCGTTTTGTTCTTCCTGAAACACTTGGAGTATGGATGTGCTCCCCCGCACCCTGAACACTCATGTCTGAATTTACAAGTCGATCCCCATTTGCATCCTTCTCATTGAAAGCAAAGCAGAAACCCTTTTTAACTGCTGCCGACGACCCACTCTGGAGCAACCCGCCGGCTCCCCCATGGCTGCGAGGACCGCATTGGTGTCATTATCTTAAGCCATAGGCCCATGTCCTGATCATCCCATTTCATCTCAGTCTTAACCAACAAACGTTGACGGAACTGCTCGTCGTAAGCCCACCATGCCATACCCCCATAAGTCCGTTGAGCAGACGCAATTTCATCTAAATAGCAAAATAACGCAGCTCCCTGTTCTGGAAACTTACCAGCTAACACACTGGCATAAATAACAAACACTTGAAACCAATTGGTAAACGTTTTTGGTAATTTTCTGTACCGCTTTTTTCTCTCTTCATCTTCCTTTTTAGACACATCCTTTTTTGAATCCTCAGGGATTTCAAAGGACTGGTCAAGCGGTAAGAGTGAAAATAATTCAATAAATTCCCGTTTTCAAATCTTTTCCCTCAACTCCACCGACAGGTGCATGCCCAAAGGACCAATAGAACACAGACAAGACCTGGACAAGGCCGTATCAGCAATTTTAAGCTCCGGACCCCCCGACCCCTTACTTTCAATGTTAACGGTTTTTGAATGAGACAACTCGGCTGCCTGCGCCTGAATTGTTGCCCCTTTACCTTGACCCACCTCTACAGGCCCACCCACTGTCACATTTGTCATAGTAATCCCAGGAGAAACCCAAGAACTGGCAACCCCTCCTGCTCCCTTAGCGCTATTCCCTTCTAACTTAGCTAACAAATCCCTTAAACCCGCTACCACAGTAACTGCTATAGAATCCATATTCCCCCCAACTTTTTCAACCCCAACATTCAAAACCCCAGAAACAGCCTCCCCCGTACCTGTTATAGGATCCTGTGTAGCCTGGAACTGATCCATTTGAGATGCAGCCGTAACCTTCTCTTTAATCTGTAACCCAGTATTCCTAGGTTCCGTACCAGTTGTTTCCTGTTGATTTCCCTCAGCCTGCAAAACAGAAACATGTGACAAACCCCCCAATCGCGCCCATAACCCGACCCATTTTTTAGCCGTAGACATACCCAGAACACTATCAGCCACTATTCTTCTCCCTCTCTTAGAAGCTGTAACCCCAAACCCTGCTAAATTTGAATCCACATATCTCTTGAGCTGTCTACCCCTACTGTGTATTCTCCCACCCCTCTGCCTATCTGGCCATTGTACAGAAACACCAGAACTTTTAAAAACAGTACCGTGACCCCTTCCCACCTCCCCCCTATGGCCAGAATCAAAAACACTGGTCGTACTCACCACTGTTCTTTCTCCTCTTAAATCAAAATGTCCCGGCATAGGAACGCCATCCTCTATATCCAGCATTATATTATCCATCCACGAATCTTGCAGGCCATAAGCTTCCCCGCTCAGACCGTCTTCAGCCACCACAAGAAAACCAGAAGGAGTCTCTGGCCGTGACCCAATTACGTTCTCTTCTGAAATATAAGCGTTATTAGAAGCAAGCAAATGTTCCCCCACATCATAAATCCCTCCCTTCAAATTCCTCCCCTCTCCCCTCAAAACTGGATCACCAGATGACCTGACTGGAATCCTGGACCGACTAGGAGGAACAACCGCCCGGGGAGAAGGAGGTATAATATCCTCCCCAGACAAATCCAAATATAAGGTTAAATCCTCCCCGCCCGTAACAGTCTCCCCCAGTTTTTTCTTCACCCATAAATCTGTTTTCTATAACATGCAACATATGACTCTCTAAACTAGCACTAGGCCTCACAACCTAGGCCGTCTTTACCGCATTGTGCACTTGCGCTTCTACTACATGCGACATCCCTAAAGGGCCTTGCTCCCTTGCTTTGCGTACACCCCCAACTCTCTGTCTTCCAACTAGCCCCATAATCCTATCACTTTCCCCTTGAACATTTTTAGTCATTATTTTTCCCGGCCTCGAAGGGCCGTCAACTTTAGTAGCCTGCTTTTTTCTCTTACTAGGCCCTTTTTGGCCGTAAACGTCCGTCTTACCCTGAACCATCGTAGGACCACCCTGCCCAGGGAGGAGCTCCTGCTCCAGTTCGATGACATCACTGCTGACTGATACACAAGGCTGCTTAGTCCCCGACTCACAGAACTGGAACCTCCTTTCTACTTCGACACCGACTTGACAGCTAGGCTTGGGCTGGCTCTCCTGCGGCCACTGGAACTGTCCGCGACATCTGGATCCGACCTCAACGGCGGCCTGGAACGTCTAACCGGCCTAGGCGACGATACCGCCTTCATCTCCGTATCACCAGTATCCAGGACCAGCAAAGAACGGAGACTCTCCTCAAGCCATGTAGGTCCTTTTTTCTCTAATAGGGCATCCAACTGCGGCATTCTGCTTAATACACGAAAAACACGCGCAACGAACAGAGTTGTTAACCACACAAATTTCCTGTCAGTTGATGCCTGACTTTTCCCGCTCTTTCCTTAAATAAGCAGGGGCTCATGCCAGCCCCTCCCTCTATTCCCCATTGACCAATCAAAAGACGGGCCTACCCCTCCAAAGCTTGTATGTAGTGTTTGTGTGATGTGCTTGTATGTAGTGTTTGTGCTCTGTATGTTTGTGTGATGTGCTTGTATGTTGTGTTTGTGCTCTGTATGTTTGTGTGCTGTTCTTGTATGTATTGTTTGTGCTCTGTATGCTTGTGTGCTGTGCTTGTTTGTAGTGTTTGTGCTCTGTATGTTTGTGTGCTGTGCTTGTATGTAGTGTTTGTGTGATGTGCTTGTATGAAGTGTTTGTGTGCTGTATGTTTGTGTGATGTGCTTGTATGTAGTGTTTGTGTGCTGTATGCTTGTGTGATGTGCATGTATGTAGTGTCTGTGCTCTGTATGTTTGTATGATGTGCTTGTATGTAGTGTTTGTATGCTGTATGTTTGTGTGATGTGCTTGTATGTAGTGTTTGTGCACTGTATGTTTGTGTGATGTGCTTGTATGTAGTGTTTGTGTGCTGTATGTTTGTGTGATGTGCTTGTATGTAGTGTTTGTGTGTTTTATGTTTATATGATGTGCTTGTATGTAGTGTTTGTGTGATGTTTGTGTGATGTGCTTGTATGTAGTGTTTGTATGCTGTATGTTTGTGTGATGTGCTTGTATGTAGTGTTTGTTTGATGTGCTTGTATGTAGTGTTTGTGTGCTGTATGTTTGTGCGATGTGCTTGTATGTAGTGTTTGTAGTCGCTATATTTTTATGTGATGTGCTTGTATGTAGTATTTGTATGCTGTATGTTTGTGTGATGTGCTTGTATGTTGTGTTTGTGCACTGTATGTTTGTGTGATGTGCTTGTATGTAGTGTTTGTGCACTGTATGTTTGTGTGCTGTGCTTGTATGTAGTGTTTGTGTGCTGTATGTTTGTGTGCTGTGCTTGTATGTAGTGTTTATGTGCTTTATGTTTGTGTGATGTGCTTGTATGTAGTGTTTGTGTGCTGTTTGTTTGATGTGCTTGTTTGTAGTTTTTGTGCGCTGTATGTTTGTGTGCTGCGCTTGTATGTAGTGTTTGTGCACTGTATGTTTGTGTGCTGTGCTTTTATGTAGTGTTTGTGTGCTGTATGTTTGTGTGCTGTTCTTGTATGTAGTGTTTGTGTGCTGTATGTTTGTGTGATGTGCTTTTATGTAGTGTTTGTGTGCTGTATGTTTGTGTGATGTGCTTGTATGTAGTGTTTGTGTGCTGTTTGTGTGATGTGCTTGTTTGTAGTGTTTGTGTGCTGTATGTTTGTGTGCTGTGCTTGTATGTAGTGTTTGTGCACTGTATGTTTGTGTGCTGTGCTTGTATGTAGTGTTTGTGTGCTGTATGTTTGTGTGCTGTGCTTGTATATAGTGTTTGTATGCAGTATGTGTGAATGTTTGTATATGTGTGCTGTGTTTTTTAAAATAAATATTTTTTAAAATAAAAATAACATTCAGCAAGATTGTAACTGTGCAGTTAAAGTTAATCTCATTAAAGGGACACAAAATACTAAATAAATGCTAGACATAATGATTTATTGAAAACAAATAAAAGCCTGACAATAATATGTAGTTTTAAAATAATATTAGTTAAATATTGAAAAATAAATGTCCTTTATGTTTTCCTTTGTCTAACCTTCTCTGGTGAGGCCGGTTATGCACAGCTATAAATAAGTCACTAGAGTATGCAACCAATGACAGAGAAATATGTCTGGAATCTATACTTTCACTACTAGCAACAATTGGACAGCCCACAATTTTAAAATTAAATTAGAGAAAATTGGGACAAAATAAACTAAATTTATTGCAAAGGCTTTTACCACACATAATGAATCATTTTATATTTCAATCTTAAAGTGCTTAGTGCCCCTTAAAAAGAACTTATAAAGGTACAACAATGCATTGTTTTTAATAATACAGTAATTTCCCATTCGTTAGTTATATGGTCTATAAAAAGCCATGAAGGCCAATGTAAAGCAAAAGGGCACTAAACTACACATATTTATGTTTACCCAATCAGAGCCAAGAACATAGCAATAGCCAGGAATACATTTGTAATTTAGGAGGATTTACAAATTCAAATGGTTTCTTATAAATGGATTTGAATAACATAGATTGAACCACTTGAGTTACATACAATATTTCTGCATGCTATTTCCAAATTAGGAAGAAAAAGTAATCTATTTATTAATGATTTAAGAAAATAGAGAATTTTAAGTTACACTAAAATATCCCCTTAATACATATATCAATACAAAACGATAAGCGTAATAACAGTGAAATTTAATTGCCCACAGATCATAAAAATTTCTACTAACCTATTATAATCAATTAATTAAACCTATGAATTTTGAGGACAAAAAAAATGGCATGGAAACATTTAATCTCTATTACACTCTTGTGACCGGACCTTTGACCATAGAGTTGTAACCTTTGACATAACCCACTGGATCCCACAGGACACAGCTATATATAGCCACATTGTCTTAAAAACAATAATGTCATAAATCTTTTTGTTAATGTCGGTTGGTTATCTACATTATGTGTTACCATTTGTGCAGCTGAGAGCAATTTATTTTTATTTTGAATGCCCAATGAACTAATACAAAATAACGCAATATGGCGACCCATTCTTGCATGAAAGATATTATTTTTTGTTAATAATTAACAATTATTTGAGGATGGCAAACACGGTAGAGTTTAAATTTTATAAACTTTACATTTGAAAACATAAGTAATCTTTTTTTTTTTTTAAAGTTTACCTTCAAGAACTCTAATTTTATTATTTTATATGTTTTAAGATACATCATCAATCAGTTTATTTACACACCGTAATTATGCCGGAAGGATGTATTGATTTCAGACATGTTTAGTTTTGGGATGGTGGATATGGCCTGGGGAAAACTAAAAAAAAAAAAAGGAGAGAGAGACTGACACAAGGGTGAAGATAAGAGGTTATACAAAGGGGAAGATGGTGGTTCAAAAAGAAAATATATTTTTAAAAAATGAGAAAAGACTGAACAAAGATGAGAGAGCATGGAGGAAACATTTAGTTTAATTTTGTAGCAAATATATTATGTGATTGCTGGAAAGGGCAAAATGTGTTAAGGCAGAAAAAAATAATTTATGTCTTACTTTTTGCAAAGAAACCTATATATTTGTTTTTACTATAAAGTTGTCCAAGCTAAACGAGATGGATGTTTTGTGTATATTGGCAACATTGTATCCAATTTCTATTTTTTTTTTATTCTGTAATAAAAAATTGAATGTAAAATTTTCTTTCTTTCCTTTTTTTCCCATGTTACGTTTTTATGAATTTTATGGATAAATTAATCTTGTATTAGATTGGTCATCTTTACTGTGAGATAACTACATTTAGAAGGGACAAAATGTGTATTGTAGCCCAAGATGTAAAATAACAGTTGAAAGAAAAAGGAAAAAACTAAGAAAAAGGAGACACATTGAGTACTTAATTTAATCACTGAGTTGATAGATTGGGAGCTTGCAGGGCACTGAGGGCATCTCACTAGGAAACTTCTTGATCACATAAGTAAAGGATATTGGTGCCCTGAAAGCGTACAATCTAATTGCTCAGTAATTAACATGTCTTTTGTTTCTACATTACTCTTATGTAACTTAATTTTCTTATTATTATTATTATTATTATTATTATTATTATTATTATTATTATTATTATTACTATTATTATTACTATTATTACTTATATTATTATTATTATTATTAATGACAATATTATTATTATTATTAATAATAATAATAATAATAATATTAATATTATTTTTAATTTGATTATTATTATCATTTATTTTTATAGCACCACACAATTCTGTAACCCTGACTTATGTTTAAAGCAAAATGTATTTAAATAATGTAATACAAAGATATCATGCTTATAAGGTGATAAAGTTTAAACCATTAGAAAATATTACAAATAAGAAAAAAGGCTTGATGAGCTTTTCCATAGGATTATAATATATGCCGCAGATAAAAAAGAACACTTGTGAGGCTGGCACTTCACTTAAAGGGACAGTCTACTCCAGAATTAATATTGTTTAAAAAGATAGATAATCCCTTTATTACCCGTTCCCCAGTTTTGCTTAAAAACATAATTTATGCTTACCTGATAAATTCCTTTCTCCTGTAGTGTGGTCAGTCCACGGGTCATCATTACTTCTGGGATATTAACTCCTCCCCAACAGGAAGTGCAAGAGGATCACCCAGCAGAGCTGCTATATAGCTCCTCCCCTCTACGTCACACCCAGTCATTCGACCAAGAACCAACGAGAAAGGAGAAGCCAAAGGGTGCAGTGGTCACTGGAGTATAATTTAAAAATTTAGACCTGCCATAAAAACAGGGCGGGCCGTGGACTGACCACACTACAGGAGAAAGGAATTTATCAGGTAAGCATAAATTATGTTTTCTCCTGTTAAGTGTGGTCAGTCCACGGGTCATCATTACTTCTGGGATACCAATACCAAAGCTAAAGTACACGGATGACGGGAGGGACAGGCAGGCTCTTTATACGGAAGGAACCACTGACTGAAGAACCTTTCTCCCAAAAACAGCCTCCGAAGAAGCAAAAGTGTCAAATTTGTAAAATTTGGAAAAAGTATGAAGAGAAGACCAAGTTGCAGCCTTGCAAATCTGTTCAACAGAAGCCTCATTCTTAAAGGCCCAAGTGGAAGCCACAGCTCTAGTAGAATGAGCTGTAATTCTTTCAGGAGGCTGCTGTCCAGCAGTCTCATAAGCTAAACGTATTATGCTACGAAGCCAAAAAGAGAGAGAGGTAGCAGAAGCTTTTTGACCTCTCCTCTGACCATAATAAACGACACACAGGGAAGACGTTTGTCGAAAATCCTTAGTTGCCTGTAGATAAAATTTTAGGGCACGGACTACATCTAGATTGTGTAGAAGACGTTCCTTCTTCGAAGAAGGATTAGGACACAAAGATGGAACAACAATCTCTTGATTGATATTCCTGTTAGTGACCACCTTAAGTAAGAACCCAGGTTTAGTACGCAGAACTACCTTGTCTGAATGAAAAATCAGATAAGGAGAATCACAATGTAAGGCAGATAACTCAGAGACTCTTCGAGCCGAGGAAATAGCCATTAAAAACAGAACTTTCCAAGATAACAATTTGATATCAATGGAATGAAGGGGTTCAAACGGAACACCCTGTAAAACATTAAGAACTAAGTTCAAACTCCATGGTGGAGCAACAGTTTTAAACACAGGCTTAATCCTGGCCAAAGCCTGACAAAAAGCCTGAACGTCTGGAACCTCTGACAGATGTTTGTGTAAAAGAATGGACAGAGCTGAAATCTGTCCCTTTAAGGAACTAGCGGATAAACCCTTTTCTAAACCTTCTTGTAGAAAAGACAATATCCTAGGAATCCTAACCTTACTCCATGAGTAACTTTTGGACTCGCACCAATATAAGTATTTACACCATATTTTATGGTAAATCTTTCTGGTAACAGGCTTCCTAGCCTGTATTAAAGTATCAATTACTGACTCAGAAAAACCACGTTTTGATAAAATCAAGCGTTCAATTTCAAAGCAGTCAGCTTCAGAGAAATTAGATTTTGATGTTTGAAGGGACCCTGGATCAGAAGGTCCTGTCTCAGAGGCAGAGACCAGGGTGGACAGGATGACATGTCCACTAGATCTGCATACCAAGTCCTGCGTGGCCACGCAGGCGCTATTAGAATCACCGATGCTCTCTCCTGTTTGATTCTGGCAATCAATCGAGGAAGCATCGGGAAGGGTGGAAACACATAAGCCATCCCGAAGGTCCAAGGTGCTGTCAAGGCATCTATCAGGACCGCTCCCGGATCCCTGGATCTGGACCCGTAACAAGGAAGCTTGGCGTTCTGTCGAGACGCCATGAGATCTATCTCTGGTTTGCCCCAAAGTCGAAGTATTTGGGCAAAGACCTCCGGATGAAGTTCCCACTCCCCCGGATGAAAAGTCTGACGACTTAGGAAATCCGCCTCCCAGTTCTCCACTCCCGGGATGTGGATTGCTGACAGGTGGCAAGAGTGAGACTCTGCCCAGCGAATTATCTTTGATGCTTCCATCATCGCTAGGGAACTTCTTGTCCCTCCTTGATGGTTGATGTAAGCTACAGTCGTGATGTTGTCCGACTGAAACCTGATGAACCCCCGAGTTGTTAACTGGGGCCAAGCCAGAAGGGCATTGAGAACTGCTCTCAATTCCAGAATGTTTATTGGCAGGAGACTCTCCTCCTGAGTCCATGATCCCTGAGCCTTCAGAGAATTCCAGACAGCGCCCCAGCCTAGTAGGCTGGCGTCTGTTGTTACAATTGTCCAATCTGGCCTGCTGAATGGCATCCCCCTGGACAGATGTGGCCGAGAAAGCCACCATAGAGGAGAATTTCTGGTCATCCAGATTCAGAGTAGGGGACAAATCTGAGTAATCCCCATTCCACTGACTTAGCATGCACAATTGCAGCGGTCTGAGATGTAGGCGTGTGAAGGGTACTATGTCCATTGCCGCTACCATTAAGCCGATCACCTCCATGCATTGAGCCACTGACGGGTGTTGAATGGAATGAAGGACACGGCATGCATTTTGAAGCTTTGTTAACCTGTCTTCTGTCAGGTAGATCTTCATTTCTACAGAATCTATAAGAGTCCCTAAGAAGGGAACTCTTGTGAGTGGAAAGAGAGAACTCTTCTTTTCGTTCACCTTCCATCCATGCGACCTTAGAAATGCCAGTACTAACTCTGTATGAGACTTGGCAGTTTGAAAGCTTGAAGCTTGTATCAGAATGTCGTCTAGGTACGGAGCTACCGAAATTCCTCGCGGTCTTAGTACCGCCAGAAGAGCACCCAGAACCTTTGTGAAGATTCTTGGAGCCGTAGCCAATCCGAATGGAAGAGCTACAAACTGGTAATGCCTGTCTAGGAAGGCAAACCTTAGATACCGGTAATGATCTTTGTGAATCGGTATGTGAAGGTAAGCATCCTTTAACTCCACTGTGGTCATGTATTGACCCTTTTGGATCATGGGTAGGATTGTCCGAATAGTTTCCATTTTGAACGATGGAACTCTTAGGAATTTGTTTAGGATCTTTAAATCCAAGATTGGCCTGAAGGTTCCCTCTTTTTTGGGAACCACAAACAGATTTGAGTAAAACCCCTGTTTCTGTTCCGACCGCGGAACCGGATGGATCACTCCCATTAGTAAAAGATCTTGTACACAGCGTAGAAACGCCTCTTTCTTTATTTGGTTTGTTGACAACCTTGACAGATGAAATCTCCCTTTTGGGGGAGAGGATTTGAAGTCCAGAAGATATCCCTGAGATATGATCTCTAACGCCCAGGGATCCTGGACATCTCTTGCCCAAGCCTGGGCGAAGAGAGAAAGTCTGCCCCCCACTAGATCCGTTCCCGGATCGGGGGCCCTCGATTCATGCTGTCTTAGGGGCAGCAGCAGGTTTTCTGGCCTGCTTGCCCTTGTTCCAGGACTGGTTAGGTCTCCAGCCTTGTCTGTAGCGAGCAACAGCTCCTTCCTGTTTTGGAGCAGAGGAAGTTGATGCTGCTCCTGCCTTGAAATTACGAAAGGAACGAAAATTAGACTGTCTAACCTTAGGTTTGGCTCTGTCTTGAGGCAGGGCATGGCCTTTACCTCCTGTAATGTCAGCGATAATTTCTTTCAAACCGGGCCCGAATAAGGTCTGCCCTTTGAAAGGTATGTTAAGTAATTTAGATTTAGAAGTAACGTCAGCTGACCAGGATTTTAGCCACAGTGCTCTGCGTGCCTGAATGGCGAATCCGGAATTCTTAGCCGTAAGTTTTGTTAAATGTACTACGGCATCTGAAACAAATGAATTAGCTAGCTTAAGTGTTTTAAGCTTGCTTGAAATCTCATCTATAGTTATTGAGTCAAGAGTCTCTTCCAGGGACTCGGACCAAAAAGCGGCCGCGGCCGAGACAGACGCAATACATGCAAGGGGTTGCAATATAAAACCTTGTTGAACAAACATTTTCTTAAGGTAACCCTCTAATTTTTTATCCATTGGATCTGAAAAGGCACAGCTATCCTCCACCGGGATAGTGGTACGCTTAGCCAGAGTAGAAACCGCTCCCTCCACCTTAGGGACCGTCTGCCATAAGTCCCGTGTGGTGGCGTCTATTGGAAACATTTTTCTAAACACAGGAGGGGGGGAAAAGGGTACACCGGGCCAATCCCACTCCTTAGTAATTATCTCTGTAAGCCTCTTAGGTATAGGAAATACGTCAGTACTCGCCGGTACCGCATAGTATCTATCCAGCCTACATAATTTCTCTGGGATTGCAACGGTGTTACAATCATTCAGAGCTGCTAATACCTCCCCTAACAGTACACGGAGGTTTTCGAGTTTAAACTTAAAATTAGAAATGTCTGAATCCATTCTATTGGGGTCAGAACCGTCACCTGCAGATTGAAGCTCTCCGTTCTCATGTTCTGCATACTGTGACGCAGTATCAGACATGGCCCTATTATTAACAGCGCACTCTGTTCTCACCCCAGAGTGATCACGCTTACCTCTAAGTTCTGGTAATTTAGACAAAAGTTCAGTCATAACATTAGCCATATCCTGTAATGTGATTTGTAATGGCCGCCCTGATGTACTCGGCGCTACAATATCACGCACCTCCCGAGCGGGAGATGCAGGTACTGACACGTGAGGCGAGTTAGTCGGCATAACTCTCCCCTCGTTGTTTGGTGAAAGATGTTCAATTTGTACAGATTGACTTTTATTTAAAGTAGCATCAATGCAATTAGTACATACATTTCTATTGGGCTCCACTTTGGCTTTAGCACATATAGCACAGAGATATTCCTCTGAGTCAGACATGTTTAACACACTAGCAATTAAACTAGCAACTTGGAAATACTTTTCAAAGTAATTTACAAATAATATGAAAAACGTACTGTGCCTTTAAGAAGCACAGAAAAAAAGTTATGACAGTTGAGTAATAATAAACCGGAGAAACTATTACATCAAATTCTTTCCGGTAAAACACAATTTTAGCAAAGGATTGCCCCCATTAACAATGGATAACTAACCCTGAATAGCAGAAAAAATGTACAGAATATAAACATTTTTTATCACAGTCAAAGCACAATCTCACAGGTCTGCTGTGAGTGATTACCTCCCTCAAACTAACTTTTGAAGACCCCTGAGCTCTGTAGAGACGAACCGGATCATGCAGGGAAGAAAACAGACTTGTGACTGAATTTTCTGATGCGTAGCAAAAGCGCCAAAATAGGCCCCTCCCCCTCACACACAACAGTGAGGGAGATCAGTAAACTGTCTTAAATTAAATAAAACGACCGCCAAGTGGAAAAAAACAGTGCCCAAAACAATTTTTCACCCAGTACCTCAGATAATTAAACGATTTTAACATGCCAGCAAAAACGTTTAACATCAAATAAATGAAATGTCATTAGAAAGCCTGTTGCTAGTTGTTCCCACTGCAAGTTAGGCTAAAGTCTTATGCATACAGTATTATCCCAGTGAAGTGCCATTCCCCAGAATACTGAAGTGTAAATATACATACATGACAGCCTGATACCAGTTGCTACTACTGCATTTAAGGCTGAGCTTATATTATATCGGTATGGCAGTATTTTCTCAGTCAATTCCATTCTCAGAAAATAATATGCTGCTACATACCTCTTTGCAGGTTAACCTGCCCGCTGTCCCCTGATCTGAAGTTTACCTCACTCCTCAGATGGCCGAGAACAGCAAGATGATCTTAACTACGCCGGCTAAAATCATACAAAAACTCAGGTAGATTCTTCTTCAAATTCTACCTGAGAAGGAACAACACACTCCGGTGCTGCTTTAAAATAACAAACTTTTGATTGAAGGTATAAAACTAAGTATAATCACCACAGTCCTCTCACACATCCTATCTATTAGTTGGGTGCAAGAGAATGACTGGGTGTGACGTAGAGGGGAGGAGCTATATAGCAGCTCTGCTGGGTGATCCTCTTGCACTTCCTGTTGGGGAGGAGTTAATATCCCAGAAGTAATGATGACCCGTGGACTGACCACACTTAACAGGAGAAATAAGCCTCTGCAGACTGTCCACTTATTTCAGTTCTTTTGACATACTTGCATTTTAGCCAATTAGTGCCCTCTCATAAGTAACGCCATGGGCGTGAGCACAATGTTATCTATATATATATATATATATATATATATACACATGAACTAATGCCCCCTAGCTGTGAAATACTGTCAAATGCATTGAGATAAGAGGCAGCCTTCAATGGCTGAGACATTAGCATATGAGCCTGTCTAGGTTTAGCTTTCAACTAAGAATACCAAGAAAACATAGCAAATTTGATGATAAAAGTGAATTGAAAGTTGTTTAAAATTGCATGCCCTACCTGAATCATTAAACACCTCCCAGCATTAATCACAACAGTTTTTCTGCACAGTGATAATTTATATTGGAGTATCTTTATTTTTTGTTTTTCATTCTAAGTCAGTGCCATATATGATTTTATTATCTTTTATCTCAAGCCAAAATTTCTTGGCTTCATGATTAGCATAATTATAATTTAGACAAATCAGCCTGCAAGGCATACAATGTAGGGCTGTTGTGAAGTGGATCAATACAAATGGTCTAAGTTGAACACTTATACTCCTACATTTTCTTCATGAAAGAGAGAGTGTATAATTCCATGGGGTGTGATTCTGTAGGCCTAATTTTTAAAAACTCTCCATCTTGGAGTATAATCATAGCGCTAACATCACAGGGGCATACCTTACTGAATTATCTAAGAAAATGGCTACAACCTGGAATTCTCAGAGGGCCTAAACCGCCTCCAATAGAAAATAATGTCTCTGGGATGGAGAATCTTGCAGGAGAGAATGGTGTTAACAGGAGAGCATCTGGCACTAATATAAATATTAAATGGACAGTAAAGTCAAAATTAAACTTGAATGATACAGATATACTTTCGAATGCATTTGTATTGTCAAATGTGCTTTCTTCTCTGGTATTCTTTGTTGAATAATAAAGCTAGGTAGGCTGATAGAAGCTAATTAGTGTACACATGTTTTTTTCAGTCTATGGCAACAAAGTATGCAACTATGTATAATATGGCTATAAACAATGTTGCAAAAACTGCTGCCAGATAGCTAATGAACCATGAGCACTCCTGAGTTCACCTAGGACTACTCTTTGACAAAGGATACCAAAAGAACTAATCAAAATTGATTATAGAATTAAATTAAAAAGTTATTTAAAACGTCAACTTCTTTCCAATCCATCTAAGTTCAATTTTTACTATACTTTCCCTTTAAGTTTTCTGCAAATAGAAATGTAACTGAAGTATTTTTCCTATAGATTAGTTGTGTGTAGTAAAACAACTTTGCAATATATTTTCATAATTTATTTTGCCTATTTTTTATGGAATTTAACTCTGAAATGTATTCTCAAATGTGGAAATGCACACTGTAAACTTCACAATGCTAACCCTGCTACATTTCTATCTCTCATTGATTTTAGCTGATAAAAACTGCAAAACAATGTACTTTATGCAAACATAATGACCAGGGCTAGCCTTGTTGTCCATATTAGCTTCTTCAAATAAGGAATGTATGATAATGGATTTGAGAGAATTTCAGATACACTCTGGGAATGTCCATTTCCAGTTCGGGGAACTTCTCTATCCAGCCCACTCTTTTAAACTGTCAGGCTTATATCACATAGAAAAAATATAAAGTTCAATGCAATTTATAAAATATACAGAGTAAAATGCAACAAAACCCATGTCCTCGTGTCATGCAGAGCTGTATTGTAAATTGCTTGTATCTCCTACAGCACAATTTACCAGTCTCACAGAACGGGAAGATCATTTTAGGTAACCACATCTGAATGGAGATCTTTAGATAATTGGGAACCATATCTTGAACTCCAGTTCCTGTTATTTTTTCTGGTCTAACTACTTACAGCAGTATTTTCCTGCATCCAAAGAGAGAAGCGCTCTACCAGGAATGAACAACAGCTTAGTAGTTAGTTCTATGGCGATTTACCACCTAGGAGCAGCCTCTTTTAGCCCAGTTCTGCTTTTCAGAGGAAAACTTTCCTGAAGTATATCAATCTGATCCCGCCATGTAAGGTCAGTCCAGCCTTAAAATACCAGGCAATTCTCCTTTGAACAAGAACATGAAAACCACAGCACTATTCTCATGTTGTTTATTAAAAAGATCAATGGGATCTATTTGATTGCTAGGCATATTTTTACACATGGTTTTTTAAAGGGCTTTTAGAATCATAGACATTCCAATCAATTAAATAGAGGGTTTTTTTGTGTCGGAGGGTTGAAGTGGTTTTTGAACAGACGGATTTTGGACTTTTCTTTTTCAACAGTCTTGGCCTCTTGAAAATACAATTTGGCTCCATTCAAATCTCCTATTTTGTATTTTAGCAATGATAATTTTCTCTGTTACTTATTTATAAACAATCTTACCTAACTTAATTGAGGCTTTTCTTTATCATACCATTGATTTTTGAGTCTGTGTGTGTGCACATGCAATTCTTTTTTAAAGACATTTCAAGTTTATTTGCATGCACAGGAAATGTCTAAAAATCACAAATAAAAGATATTGAATAACAGGTACAATGTTGGTAGCTTGGCTAGAGTGAGATTCTATGAGCTTTATCAAATTTAAATATTGCTTTCCATAAAACAATTCTTCACTGATCTCTGATAGGGAACCACTACCCTTTTCTTTTGCTAACATGGCTACAATACCCATTTTTTTCTTTTTAACATATTTATAATAAGGAAACCTAGGCCTAGATTTAGAGTTGGGCGGTAGCCGTCAAAAACAGCGTTAGAGGCTCCTAACGCTGGTTTTTACCGCCCGCTGGTATTTGGAGTCAGTCAGGAAAGGGTCTAACGCTCACTTTGCAGCCGCAACTTTTCCATACCGCAGATCCCCCTACGCCATTTGCGTATCCTATCTTTTCAATGGGATCTTTCTAACGCCGGTATTTAGAGTCTTGGCTGAAGTGAGAGTTAGAAATCTAACGACAAAACTCCAGCCGCAGAAAAAAGTCAGTAGTTAAGAGCTTTCTGGGCTAACGCCGGTTTATAAAGCTCTTAACTACTGTGCTCTAAAGTACACTAACACCCATAAACTACCTATGTACCCCTAAACCGAGGTCCCCCCACATCGCCGCCACTCTATTAAAATTTTTTAACCCCTAATCTGCCACTCCGTACACCGCCGCCACTTACGTTATCCCTATGTACCCCTAATCTGCTGCCCCTAATACCGCCGACCCCTACATAATATTTATTAACCCCTAATCTGCCGCCCCGCTATCGCTGACACCTGCATATTTTTTTTAACCCCTAATCTGCCGCTCCGTACACCGCCACAACCTACATTATACCTATGTACCCCTAATCTGCTGCCCCTAACACCGCCGACCCCTATATTATATTTATTAACCCCTAATCTGCCCCCCACAACGTCGCCGCCAGCTACCTACAATAATTAACCCCTAATCTGCCGACCGGATCTCACTGCTACTCTAATAAATGGATTAACCCCTAAAGATAAGTCTAACCCTAACACTAACACCCCCCTAAGTTAAATATAATTTAAATCTAGCAAAATAAATTAACTCTTATTAAATAAATTATTCCTATTTAAAGCTAAATACTTACCTGTAAAATAAACCCTAATATAGCTACAATATAAATTATAATTATATTGTAGCTATTTTAGGATTTATATTTATTTTACAGGCAACTTTGTAATTATTTTAACCAGGTACAATAGCTATTAAATAGTTAATAACTATTTAATAGCTAAAATAGTTAAAATAATTACAAAATTACCTGTAAAATAAATCCTAACCTAAGTTACAATTAAACCTAACACTACACTATCAATAAATTAAATAAACTACCTACAATTACCTACAATTAAACCTAACACTACACTATCAATAAATTAATTAAATACAATACCTACTAAAGTACAAAAAATAAAAAAGAACTAAGTTACAAAAAATAAAAAAATATTTACAAACATTAGAAAAATATTAAAACAATTTTAAACTAATTACACCTACTCTAAGCCCCCTAATAAAATAACAAAGACCCCCAAAATAAAAAAATGCCCTACCCTATTCTAAATTTAAAAAGTTCAAAGCTCTTTTACCTTACCAGCCCTGAAAAGGGCCATTTGCGGGGCATGCCCCAAATAATTCAGCTCTTTTGCCTGTAAAAAAAAACATACAATACCCCCCCCAACATTACAACCCACCACCCACATACCCCTAATCTAACCCAAACCCCCCTTAAATAAACCTAACACTAAGCCCCTGAAGATCTTCCTACCTTATATTCACCATGCCAGGTTCACCGATCCGTCCTCCGAAGTCTTGATCCAAGCCCAAGCGGGGGCTGGCGATCCATAATCCGGCTGAAGTCTTCTATCAAGCCACGACTGAAGAGGTCCAGAAGAGGCTCCAAAGTCTTCATCCTATCCGGGAAGAAGAGGAGATCCGGACCGGCAACAATCTTGATCCAAGCGGCATCTTCTATCTTCATCCGATGACGAACGGCTCCATCTTGAAGACCTCCAGCGCGGATCCATCTTCTTCTTCCGACGTCCAACTGAAGAATGAAGGTTCCTTTAAGGGACGTCATCCAAGATGGCGTCCCTCGAATTCCGATTGGCTGATAGGATTCTATCAGCCAATCGGAATTAAGGTAGGAAAATTCTGATTGGCTGATGGAATCAGCCAATCAGATTCAAGTTCAATCCGATTGGCTGATTGGATCAGCCAATCAGATTGAGCTTGCATTCTATTGGCTGTTCCGATCAGCCAATAGAATGCGAGCTCAATCTGATTGGCTGATCGGATCAGCCAATCGGATTGAACTTGATTCTGATTGGCTGATTCCATCAGCCAATCAGAATTTTCCTACCTTAATTCCGATTGGCTGATAGAATCCTATCAGCCAATCGGAATTCGAGGGACGCCATCTTGGATGACGTCCCTTAAAGGAACCGTCATTCGTCGGGAAGTCGTCGGTGAAGATGGATGTTCCGCGTTGGCGGGATGAACATGGATCCAGAAGAAAGAAGATGCCGCTTGATAGAAGACTTCAGCTGGATCATGGACCTCTTCAGCTCCCGCTTGGATGAAGACTTCAGCCCGATCATGAGCCTCTTCAGCTCCCGCTTGGATGAAGACTTCAGTCGGATCATGGACAACTTCAGCCCCCCGCTTGGGCTTGGATCAAGACATCGGAGGAGCTCTTCTGGATCGATCGGTGAACCCGGCGTGGTGAAGATAAGGTAGGAAGATCTTCAGGGGCTTAGTGTTAGGTTTATTTAAGGGGGGTTTGGGTTAGATTAGGGGTATGTGGGTGGTGGGTTGTAATGTTGGGGGGGGGGTATTGTATGTTTTTTTTTACAGGCAAAAGAGCTGAATTCTTTGGGGCATGCCCCGCAAAGGGCCATTTTCAGGGCTGGTAAGGTAAAAGAGCTTTTCTATTTTCATTTTAGAATAGGGTAGGGCATTTTTTTATTTTGGGGGTCTTTGTTATTTTATTAGGGGGCTTAGAGTAGGTGTAATTAGTTTAAAATTGTTGTAATATTTTTCTAATGTTTGTAAATATTTTTTTATTTTTTGTAACTTAGTTCTTTTTTATTTTTTGTACTTTAGTTAGTTTATTTCATTGTATTTATTTGTAGGTATTGTATTTAATTAATTTATTGATAGTGTAGTGTTAGGTTTAATTTTAGATAATTGTAGGTATTTTATTTAATTAATTTATTGATAGTGTAGTGTTAGGTTTAAAATTATATTTAACTTAGGGGGGTGTTAGTGTTAGGGTTAGACTTAGCTTTATGGGTTAATACATTTATTATAGTAGCGGTGAGATCCGGTCGGCAGATTAGGGGTTAATTATTGTAGGTAAGTGGAGGCGACATTGGGGGCGGCAGATTAGGGGTTAATAAATATAATATAGGGGTCGGCGGTGTTAGGGGCAGCAGATTAGGGGTACATAGGTATAATGTAGGTTGCGGCGGTGTACGGAGCGGCAGATTAGGGGTTAATAATAATATGCAGATGTCAGTGATAGAGGGGGCGGCAGATTAGGGGTTAATAAATATAACATAGTGGTCGGCGATGTTAGGGGGCAGCAGATTAGGGGTACATAAGGATAACGTAGGTTGCGGCGGTGTACGGAGCGGCAGATTAGGGGTTAATAATAATATGCAGGGGTCAGCAATAGCGGGGGCGGCAGATTAGGGGTTAATAAGTGTAAAGTTAGGGGTGTTTAGACTCGGGGTACATATTAGAGTTTTAGGTGCAGACTTATGAAGTGTTTCCCCATAGGAAACAATGTAGCTGCGTTAGGAGCTGAACGCTGCTTTTTTGCAGGTGTTAGGTTTTTTTCAGCTCAAACAGCCCCATTGTTTCCTATGGGGAAATCGTGCACGAGCACGTTTTTGAAGCTGGCCGCGTCCGTAAGCAACGCTGGTATCTAGAGTTGCAGTGGAGGTAAATATGCTCTACGCTCCCTTTTTGGAGCCTAACGCAGCCCTTCTGTGAACTCTAAATACCAGCGGTATTTAAAAGGTGCGGGAGAAAAAAAGCCAGCGTAGCTAACGCACCCCTTTGGCCGCAGAACTCTAAATCTAGCCGCTAGATTTTACTCTGTCAGTTGAGCTTTTTTTACTCATTCTCATCTCTACTACAGCAAATATACTTTTTTTTTCTTGTTAATGCAATATTATAAAAGTGTGTTTAGATATGTATGTGGGAGAAGTTATATTCCACCCTGACTGTTATGTGTAAAGTATGTATGTATGTGCTTCATTTTCATTTTATTTATTTTTTTAAAGTTACAAAGCTACTTAATATCTGTAGCTGTAGCCTACCTGTTTCACTCTTCTCAGATTGAAATCTAAAGCTAAAAGTATTCTGATTAACAAAAGCTTTTATAGATTGGGAAATATAAAGTTTTAGATAATGCATTCCTTTGCCCTTAGCTTTTTAAAACTTCTGTGAAAACCTGAGGAAAGCCGGCACAAATGCCAATGATAATGCATTTAGCACATGTGTATTTGTGTTCATGGAAACATTGTATAAGAAACTCAAGCTATTTTACTCATTCAAACAGAAGCCATTCTAACAAATTGGAGTGGCTTACAGAAAGGCAAAGAATTCCCAAGCTCCATTCAATTTCTTCACATCTCAAATGTTATTGGATTGAAGAGGTTGGCATAAAGTTAAACAATAATTATAGAAAGAATATTAAAGTTTTCATGTAAAAAAAGAATGTCCTTTGCATTTATCTGGCTCACCACTTCTCAAAACTGAACTGAAATGTATGAGCTAGATAAAAGCTTTTTTGTACTTTTCTGTACAACAATTACACATTTTGGATCTATATTAGCCAACTAGGCTGATTTTTAACAATGTTATTAACTGTAAGTTAATCAGGTCCAATATGGCTCTTATACCATGCATAAGATAAACTAAATGTCACTACTGCAAATATTTAAACTGAATTAAGTATTCAAGATAGTTTCTAAATTCAGCTTATGATGATCCAATATTAAAAACTCATATCATTCTTGTTTGAAAAATAAATTTAGTAATGCTAAACAGATTTACTTCAAAATTATAGTCAAATAAATATAAAACACATTCTTCTGTTTACGCAGAGAACCTTTAATTGCTAATGTTTCATAAGAGGAGTCTCATATCTATCTAATTAAATCAGAGGGGTGTAAAAGGCCCCTCATCCCCATTAGAAATTACCTGTTTTATGGAAGGTAATTACTTTATTTAACATCATCTGCATCCTATAAGAGCAAGTGCTGCAGTGACCTGCTTGTATGTCTCAAACATGTATGTGGTGACATTACAGTGACTTCCCACTGAAACCTGAAATGGGGAAGGAGACTAAGGCCCCATACACAGTACTATATCTTGATAAAGCCCTACAAAACAGGCGAAATGCGTCAAGGACTGTGGGGTGCCACTGTGATATTTGCAAGCCAATATCTATCAAGTCTGTGACATACGGAATTAAAATAAAAGCCTGAAACTGAAAGAGTGACTTTGGACCAATCAGAGGACATCTACAGGTCAGATGGTCGACCACATTACCAATCACACACGCAGGTGTATCAAACGGAGCAGCAGGAAATCCCTACTCAAAGAGGGTACAACACTGTGAGGAGCTGCTCGTTTTTACCTTGGCGTGGTAAGATATATACCGTGGTGAGGTAACATTAAAGCGGTTTTTATTACCATGTTTAGCCGATGAGGCTCTGCTTCCAAAATCCAGTAAATAGCTGGTAGGAGAATATTTGTACAAAACATGGAAGGCAACTGCACTCCAAGACCGGATCAGGTACACATCCTGTGACTCAGCAACATCCAGCCCTGGGTGCTAAATAGCACTCCAAAAAAGCTGTGATGTCACCAGAGCCACAGGCAGTTAATCCCAGTCCGGAATGGGTGCAAGAAACAAGGGGGATTACAAATAAAAAGTAATACAACACATAGAAACACCCAGCACTCACCAGCTAGCTCACAGCTAAGATAAAATCACAACTGGAAAGGTTAGTCACCGCATCTGGTCAAATGGGAAAGCTCAGGCACCACGTCAAGGTCCTTTCCATTGCCTGAGTCCCTAACACAGCCACACTATCATGCAAGCTCACAAAGCCAAACAAACTGAGAACAAAGAAGGGGTGCACAGGTGGATGTAATCACCCATAGAAAATACAAAACATGGAAGGGAACTGCACTCCAAGACCGGATCAGGTACACATCCTGTGACTCAGCAACATCCAGCCCTGGGTGCTAAATAGCACTCCAAAAAAGCTGTGATGTCACCAGAGCCACAGGCAGTTAACCCCAGTCCGGAATGGGTGCAAGAAACAAGGGGGATTACAAATAAAAGTAATACAACACATAGAAACACCCAGCACTCACCAGCTAGCTCACAGCTAAGATAAAATCACAACTGGAAAGGTTAGTCACCGCATCTGGCCAAATGGGAAAGCTCAGGCACCATGTCAAGGTCCTTTCCATTGCCTGAGTCCCTAACACAGCCACACTATCATGCGAGCTCACAAAGCCAAACAAACTGAGAACAAAGAAGGGGTGCACAGGTGGATGTAATCACCCATAGAAAATACAAAACATGGAAGGGAACTGCACTCCAAGACCGGATCAGGTACACATCTTGTGACTCAGCAACATCCAGCCCTGGGTGCTAAATAGCACTCCAAAAAAGCTGTGATGTCACCAGAGCCACAGGCAGTTAACCCCAGTCCGGAATGGGTGCAAGAAACAAGGGGGATTACAAATAAAAAGTAATACAACACATAGAAACACCCAGCACTCACCAGCTAGCTCACAGCTAAGATAAAATCACAACTGGAAAGGTTAGTCACCGCATCTGGCCAAATGGGAAAGCTCAGGCACCACGTCAAGGTCCTTCCCATTGCCTGAGTCCCTAACACAGCCACACTATCATGCGAGCTCACAAAGCCAAACAAACTGAGAACAAAGAAGGGGTGCACAGGTGGATGTAATCACCCATAGAAAATACAAAACATGGAAGGGAACTGCACTCCAAGACCGGATCAGTTACACATCCTGTGACTCAGCAACATCCAGCCCTGGGTGCTAACTATTTACTTCTTTGTTCTCAGTTTGTTTGGCTTTGTATTTTCTATAATATTTTCTATAATAATAATGTAATGCATTTTTGTTTTATTGCAGAGGCCCTGATATTCAAATCCTCTCTGCTCAGGTGAGATATTCTAAAATTATCCTCCAGCACTAGTAATTTTTTCAAAATGCTGATTTTGATTTACTTCTCCAAGGGGTGTTTTGCACTTTCTATTTTGTATTTTATGCTATCGGCAGCACTGTATTTAGGATTGTGATTTTAAAAAATTCTGATAATGCCTTCTGTGTAACTTTAACAAATTAAGCTCATACTTTGTATATTTATTTGTACATATTACAAATTAGATTGCACTTTGCATGTCTTTTATTAAATTTAAACTGAAAAACTGTCAGCTTCAGTTTCCCAGAGAGCTTTGTTACTTTCTATGGACAGATAATCAAACATTCTCTATTTTGGAGAGAGATTAGAATGCTGACTTCACAGAGGCGGAACCTGGAAATCCCAGAGAAATGAGAGATTCCTTCCGTAGAAAGTAATGAAGCTCTCTGGGATACAAAATTTCACATGGGACAGAGAAGGTAACTGGAGAACCTCTGGGGCTGATATAGAGACTCCATTTGGACCAATTAAAAAATAAACTGAAATGTTTTCACTACAATTTAACTTTCTTTTCTCTATATTTTAGTATATATATATATTACTTTTCTGTTAGGTAAAATAAGTGTATTGTGTATTTTGAGCAAACGTCATCTGCATAGAGCTAGCGAGAAAAATCAGTGAGACCAGCTTGTTTAAAATCCTTACAAAATTTCACAAGTGTGAGATTCAGACAAACCCTGGCCTGATAACTCCCCTGTTCAGCCCAGGGAACTGCCCTGTCCCCCCACTTTCTGAAGCTGTCAGTTTTAGTTTGCAATGCAGTAAATTCAATGTAATTTGTAAAAGTTATATTGAAATATACAAAGTATGATCCTAATTTGCTAAAGTACCACAGAAACTTTCAAAACATAATCAGCATTTGTAAAATCACTGATACAGCTAAATCTAAATAGTATTCAAATATAAATGAGAGTGCAAAGTGTAAATGCTATAATACTGAAAGGACCCAATCTAAAGTGTAAAGTAATCTAAAATGCAAAGCACAAAGTGTAAGTTTAAAACTCTCATATCACGCAGTGCTGTATTGCACTGAGCTTGTCTCTCCTTCATATATAGAAATGAGAGAGATCTCACAGTGCTGGAGAGTTCCGCACTTTTCTTTTGAATATTCAGTGAGTTCAGCCCCTGTGAAGACTTAACTGCAATTTCTCTCCAAGCTGAAGAACCTTTGAATGTCAGGGCCTAAGTAGCTGAACAACACAATAGTCAGACCAGCACTGTCCAAGTGTGTTATGTTAGGTGCAAGTATTTAATATCCTTAACTGCAGGACCACTCAGTCTCACACCAAACCTTTAGGTTCATTAGATGTAATCAAGAACCTAGTTTTTGCTCATAGATCTGAGGGTCACTGCTGCATGGATGCAGAGTGAAAGAAATGAGATTTAAAGGTATATTATCCCGATTGCAATACCAGGTTGCAATATGCAGATAATTATGCAGAAAGAAAGAAATGAGATTTAAAGGTATATTATCCCGATTGCAATACCAGGTTGCAATATGCAGATAATTATAGAGATAGTAGATAAATGAAAGATTTAGTTAAGATTAAGTATTAGTAGGTGAATGTCAGCCTCAATAAACACAGGTTGCAACCAGGAGGTGTTTCTATATAAAGTAAGCAGGAGAGCTCTATAACAGGTTATGTTGTTTTTAGTTAACAGGCAGTCCTTAGTTAGTCTATAACGTTGTTAGTATTCATATAAACAGCAGGCAGTCTTTCACAACCAACAGTATGATTATTTGATAAAGCACATAGAATAATTAAGCACAGTTCATCAAGCTGAATCGATAGATATTACAGGCAATCAGATAGTTAACGGTAGCTGTATTTGCATAAGCGTCACACTGTAAAACATGCAGGAAAGTCCTTCAAAGTAGTAAGTGAATTAAGGTATAATACGTTACCAACTTCAGAGAGTAAGGAATAGTAACGGTTACCGCAGCTTCAAGGTGAGTTGCTATTAAGCACAGGAGTTGTTTGTTTGCAGCCAGAGTGAGAGAGAGCTCCAGAGACTTACGGTGACGTCAGACGCCGATACACGGCATCAATGTAGAAGCCGGGAGAAACTGAATTAACAAGTAAGAGATACTTTAAGGATTCCGGACAAAACAAAGAAACCTGGTATATGACGATCCAAAGTTGAAAAGCACACAGCAGTTGTAGTTATTATGAGTAAATTCCTTGGTTAGGAATATCAGCAAGGTGTCTTCGTTGTTGCTCAGCTTATAGCTAAGTGAATACAAATTACCAAGCATAGGTAGACTGGAGGAGGGGCCTTATATAGGGATGTGAATACCTGAATATCCTGATTTAAAGGGACAGGAACATAACAGGACGCCCCCCTAAAAAGAGCCGCTCCGCGGATCAAGGCTTGGGTCGGTCGGGATGTCTCCGATGAAAAATTGAAAGAAGACGGGGTGCCGACAAATTAGAGTATGGTTCCCAGGAGTCCTCATCAGCCCCAAAACCTTTCCATCGTACCAGGTACTGGAGTTGATTGCGGTATAAACGAGAGTCCAAAATAGAATCCACCTCATACTCAACTTCATCCACAACTGGAGGGTTAGTCAACGAAGGATGAGGGGGATCCCTTATCGGAGAGAAAGGTTTCAGGAGGGACACATGGAATGTAGGATGTATCCTGAGAGAAGGAGGCAGCTGAAGAGTCACAGCATTTGGATTAACAACCTTAACTATGTCATAGGGACCTATGAAAAGACTTCCAAGCTTTTTACTTGGAATACAGAGTTTCAGGTGTTTGGTACTTAGCCAAACCTTATCCCCAGGTTTATAAAGAGGGGGTTTTGAGCGTCTTAAATCATAATGGTGTTTCTGTGAAGCTTGAGCTTCTTGTAAGGTTGTTTTGAGAACAGAAAAACCCTCAGCAATAGTATTGACAGTCTGATCAACCGTAGGTAGCAAGGAATCGGTTCTGTGGAAAAGATGATATGAAGGGTGAAAACCATAATTAATATAGAATGGCGAAGTTTTTGTGGATGCGTTGGTCATGTTATTATGTGCGAATTCTGCAGTAGGCAGCAGAGCGAACCAGTTATCCTGTTGGTTGGTACAATAGCATCTCAGATACTGTTCAAGAGACTGGTTAGTCCTTTCGCACTGACCATTAGTCTGGGGATGATAAGCAGTACTTAATCTCCTAGAAATCTTGAGAATAGAACATAACTGAGTCCAGAACTTAGAGGTGAATTGAGATCCTCTATCAGACGTGATGGAGTCGGGTAGTCCATGTAACTTTACAACATGATTCAAGAACAGTATGGCTGTTTCGGATGCGGTTGGTAAACCCATATGTGGAATAAAATGTGCCATTTTAGAAAACAGATCAACAATGACTAGAATTGTGTTATGGTTAGAGGATGGGGGTAGCTCCACTATATAGTCCATTGCTATGTCCTTCCAGGGTCTTTCAGGAACTGGTAATGAAAGAAGAAGACCATAAGGACGAGTTCTAGTATGTTTGCAAGTAGCGCAGACTGAACAGGATCGAATGTAAGAAGAGACAGAACTTTTCATATTGGGCCACCAATAGTCTCTTTGAAGTATGCGTAATGTTTTATGAAGTCCAGGATGTCCTGAAAGAAGAGAATCATGTGCAGAATGCATTAATTCATTTCGTAGAGGTTCTGGTATGTATATCTGGTTTCCATGGTAATACAGATTACTACTGTGTTTTTGTAGATCTGCTAATGGGAGTTTTGGATCTGCTCTCTGATACTCTTTTATAGAGGTTTCAGTGATTGAAGTTAATCCAATGAACTTATTTTGTGGAATGATAGAATCTGGAGGTATATAATGTTGAGGTTTTGGATCCTTCCTTGAAAGAGCATCTGCTTTTGTATTTTTGGAACCCGGGCGGTAAGTGATGGTAAAATCAAATCTTGAAAAGAAGAGGCTCCATCTAACTTGTCTAGATGTTAACGTTTTGCTGGTTTTTAAATATTCAAGGTTTCTATGATCCGTAAGTATAAGAATAGTATGTTTAGTACCCTCAAGGAGGTGTCTCCAAAACTCTAGTGCTGATTTTATAGCGAGAAGCTCTTTTTCACCAATAGCATAATTTAGCTCGGCTGAGCTCATTACCCTAGAGTAATATGATATTGGATGCAGTGCTTCCTTGGGTGAAACTCTTTGTGAGAGTACAGCTCCAAGAGCGTACTCAGAAGCATCAACCTCAAGCGTGTACTGTAAACTGGGATCTGGGAATTTGAGTATCGGTGCTGTTACAAACCTCTCCTTTAATATATTAAATGCGTTCTCAGCATGAATATTCCAAGAGAAACCAGGTTTTTTCTGAGTTAATTTATTCAAGGGTCTAGCAATCTCAGAAAAGCCCTTGATAAACTTCCTATAGAAGTTTGCAAACCCAAGAAATCTCTGAACATCCTTTTTTGTACGGGGGGTGCTCCAGTTAGTAATAGCTTCCACTTTGTTTGCTTCCATGGCGATACCAGAAGGGGAAACATGGTATCCTAAGAAGGAGATAGTAGTGGTATTAAAAATGCATTTCTCTAACTTAGCATAGAGATGGTGTGAACGAAGTCTGGACAAAACAAGCTTGACATGGGTGTGATGGTTTGTTATATTGTCAGAATAGATTAAAATGTCATCTAAATAAATGACCATACAGACATCAAGTAAGTCATGAAATACGTCATTTATAAAACACTGGAACGTTGCAGGAGCGTTGCACAGCCCAAAAGACATTACTGTATATTCATACAGTCCATAACGTGTGCGGAAAGCTGTTAGCCACTCATCGCCTTTCCTCATTCTTATCAAGTTATAAGCTCCTCTAAGATCTAATTTTGTGTAAATTTTAGCTCCTTGCAACCGTTCTATAAGTTCAGGGATAAGTGGGAGTGGGTACCTGTTTTTCTTGGTGCATTTGTTAAGTTGTCTGTAGTCGATAATAGGACGAAGTGATCCGTCCTTGTTTTTAACAAAAAACATTGCAGCACCCGCTGGAGAGGTGGAAGGTCTTATAAAACCTTTCTTAAGGTTATCCTCTAAGTACTGTTTCAAATGAACCAATTCAGGTTCTGACATAGGGTATATATGACCAAAGGGAATAGAACTGCCCGGTAGTAAGTCTATCGGACAGTCATAAGACCTATGGGGGGGTAAGTTCTGAACTTCTACTTTGTCAAACACATCGGAAAATTCTTTATAACATTCAGGTAAAACATGATCAGTCATACAACACACAGAAGCTTTGGGAAAACAGACTTCCTTACAGTAAGTGGAATTAAAATTCACAACACCTTGCTTCCAAGATATATCAGGATCATGCTTTATCAACCAATTGATACCAAAAATTAACGGGTATAAACTAGAGGGCAAAATGTCAAATGTACATGTCTCAGTATGGCCTTTCTGTGTGATAACTTGTAAGGGTGTAGTGTGATGAGTGATAGGCCCTGTATTCATAAGAAAACCATCAACCAATCTTATGGCTTGTGCACTATCTTTTTTTATTGTGGGTATTTTATGTTTTGTAACAAATGCTTGGTCAATGAAATTCCCAGATGCACCAGAGTCAATAACGGCCTGGGTTTTTGTCTTCTGTAGACGCCACTGCAAAAGAACAGAAATTGGTAAATGAGTGGTAAGCGTAGACAATTTATTAAGGCAATTTTGGTGCTGAAGATTCTTACCCCTCTTCTGTCTGATAAGCACAGGACAGTCTCTAACACCATGGTCCTTTGCTGCGCAATATAAACACAAGTTATGTAGCTTCCTTCTGGCTTTTTCCTCTGGTTTTAGAGGACCCCTCATGACAGCAACTTCCATAGCTTCATCATTTGATTTAGATGGTGCAGTGACCACAGGATGGTATACCGGGATTTTCTTGGCAATAGGATCAGATAGTGCCCTTTCAGATCTACGTTCTCTTATCCTTCTATCAACAGTGATACATAAGGTCATAAGATTCTCTAATTCCACAGGAACTGCACCACGGGCTAATTCATCTTTTAATGTTTCAGAAAGACCTGTTCTGAACTGATTTCTCAGAGCAGGTTCATTCCATTGGGTGTCTGGTGCCCATCTTTTAAAGTCCGTGATATATTCTTCTACTGCTCTTTTACCTTGTCGTAGGCTCCTAAGAGCAGTCTCAGCAGTATTCTGCTTATGATGGTCTTCATATAATAGGGACATGGCAGAGAAAAAGGCATCTAAGGAGTCTAATATGGGGTCATTGTTCTCATAGAAGGCGTTAGCCCAGGATTTAGCCTCTCCTCTGAGGTATGAGATGACCGTTAGAACTTTGACCCGATCAGATGTATAGGTTCGGGGTTTTAAAGAAAAGTACAGAGTACAGGAGTTTTTAAATTCTCTAAACTGAGTCCTGTCACCAAAGAATTTTTCAGGTGGAGATACAGTTGGTTCAGGTGTTAATTCAATAGGAGCAGGTTTATCAGATAAGTGCTCATTAATAAACTTCCTAATGTGATCATTTTCAATTTTAATTTCTCTGAGGCCT
This sequence comes from Bombina bombina, assembly GCF_027579735.1. Taxonomy (NCBI): domain Eukaryota; kingdom Metazoa; phylum Chordata; class Amphibia; order Anura; family Bombinatoridae; genus Bombina; species Bombina bombina. The sequence goes on along the minus strand of NC_069500.1, from coordinate 84,535,096 downwards.
TGTAGCATATGGTCCATGCTTTGTGCAAGGGAACCAACACGGTTTGTAAGTTCAGTGATATCCATGCTGTAGGATATATGTTATGGCTTGGTAATATGTTATGTTAGGTGCAAGTATTTAATATCCTTAACTGCAGGACCACTCAGTCTCACACCAAACCTTTAGGTTCATTAGATGTAATCAAGAACCTAGTTTTTGCTCATAGATCTGAGGGTCACTGCTGCATGGATGCAGAGTGAAAGAAATGAGATTTAAAGGTATATTATCCCGATTGCAATACCAGGTTGCAATATGCAGATAATTATGCAGAGAGAAAGAAATGAGATTTAAAGGTATATTATCCCGATTGCAATACCAGGTTGCAATATGCAGATAATTATAGAGATAGTAGATAAATGAAAGATTTAGTTAAGATTAAGTATTAGTAGGTGAATGTCAGCCTCAATAAACACAGGTTGCAACCAGGAGGTGTTTCTATATAAAGTAAGCAGGAGAGCTCTATAACAGGTTATGTTGTTTTTAGTTAACAGGCAGTCCTTAGTTAGTCTATAACGTTGTTAGTATTCATATAAACAGCAGGCAGTCTTTCACAACCAACAGTATGATTATTTGATAAAGCACATAGAATAATTAAGCACAGTTCATCAAGCTGAATCGATAGATATTACAGGCAATCAGATAGTTAACGGTAGCTGTATTTGCATAAGCGTCACACTGTAAAACATGCAGGAAAGTCCTTCAAAGTAGTAAGTGAATTAAGGTATAATACGTTACCAACTTCAGAGAGTAAGGAATAGTAACGGTTACCGCAGCTTCAAGGTGAGTTTCTATTAAGCACAGGAGTTGTTTGTTTGCAGCCAGAGTGAGAGAGAGCTCCAGAGACTTACGGTGACGTCAGACGCCGATACACGGCATCAATGTAGAAGCCGGGAGAAACTGAATTAACAAGTAAGAGATACTTTAAGGATTCCGGACAAAACAAAGAAACCTGGTATATGACGATCCAAAGTTGAAAAGCACACAGCAGTTGTAGTTATTATGAGTAAATTCCTTGGTTAGGAATATCAGCAAGGTGTCTTCGTTGTGGCTCAGCTTATAGCTAAGTGAATACAAATTACCAAGCATAGGTAGACTGGAGGAGGGGCCTTATATAGGGATGTGAATACCTGAACATCCTGATTTAAAGGGACAGGAACATAACAAAGTGTAGCTAGGAACAACCGTGAGCTACTGCCAAGCCCATATAAACTCCAGCAAAATACAAAAAGGCTGTATCCATAGCATTTAAAAATCCCTTTATTGTTAAAACATGGGGATCAAACACAACACAACGTTTCGGGGGAGTTCCCCTTAATCACATGATTAAGGGGAATGTCCCTGAAATGTTGTGTTGTAGTTTGATCCCCATGTTTTAACAATAAAGGGATTTTTATATGCCAAGTAGTTGAACACACAGAAGCTTATGTTAACTTCATTGATTAAATCCTTTAGTTTGTTAAAGGGACAGTACATTTAATCTTTCATGATTCATATAAAATATGCAATTTTAAGCAACTTTCAAATTTACATCTATTATCTAATTTGCTTCATTCTCTTGAAAACCTTTGTTGAAAAGCATGCCGAGGTAGGCTCAGGAGCAGCAATGCACTACTGGGAGCTAGCTGCTGATTAGTGGCTGCACATATATGCCTCTTTTCATTGGCTCATACCCATGTGTGCAGCCATCTCCCAGTAGTGCATTACCATGAAAAGCAAATTTGATCATAGAAATAAACTGGAAAGTAAAAATGTCATGCTCTATCTGAAACATGAAAGAAAAGAATTGTGTTTCAATTATAGAATAAAATAGAGAGGAGCGCCAAAAGAGGCAGGGTCTGATAAATGTAATGCTAGTTCTTAGGTTCGTATAGCTTTTGCTTGGTGTTAGAATCGTCTCTATGTGTATGTATCATAGAAATAAATCTATAAGTAGGTTGTAGTATATATCACACAAAATATTTATTACAATTAGTACGAAAACCGTATACAAGTTTATACAATAAAAACAGATGTTATATAGTTAAAACAATAAGATATACAATTAAAATTAAAATTATTAAATACAATCTCACAAATTAAAAACGACAGTTAGGTACATGGATCCATGTGGCCACAATTCTAAGAAGATATGGCCTAAGGCAATCTAGAAAATAAATAAAATGGTTGTCTGTTTATAATATGGTAAGTTGTATTACTGGCGTTTTTTGCACAGTGATATAAGTGCAAGAATGTTATCTCAACATAGGTGCAAGAATGTCACTTTTAACATAACATGTGTGGTGGATGTGTTGTGTAAAAAAGTGAGTTTGGTGATAAATAAAAGAAATAGAAGAAATAGAAAAACGGTCCAAAATAAGATTTACAATAGCTTGTCGGTGAGCACTTGAGATATACACCACAGATAAATACAAGTACAAATGTGATCCAAAAATAATGTGTGTACAAAAGTGTAGGTGTGTAAAAAAATATAAATAAAGGTAAAACCCCAAAAACCTAAAAAACTTTTTCTGCACAACTCAAAAATATAGTGAGCAACAAATGTGTGCACAAATCAAACAATGTAGACTAAAGGACTTCTGAAGTATATATGTCCCTAGAGTTCAGTCCATATGATGAAATGATCCTTTGAGACTCCTGGGTTGTAATCCTAAAGATGTATATAAGTTGAAATCCTATAAATGCATTGAAGATCCAATTGTGAAAAATATAAAATTATATAAAAATATTATATAAAAAATTGTGTTTCAATTGTAATATAAATCTTTACTCCACTGCATATAAAGGGACTTCAATTAAACATGTTATAGATATCTGTGCATGAAAATAGTAATTGAAATTGTAACAAACATGAAATTCAAGTATATATACAACTGATACTGCTGTGTTAAGTCTCACTAATAGACTGGCATAACTCCTCAAGGTGTATTGGTATAAAGCAGTGCTTTTCAAAGTATTAAGTGGGAATCCCCAGGGGGCGCTAGAGCATATAAGGGGAGGTGCGGGAGTAGTGGCACTTTGCAATATCCTATGGAAATCACAAGCAGCAGCTAAGTTTGGCAAAACATTGAACGGTTTTTAAGAGTCAACAATATAGTAGCACTAAGGTCAAAGTCGCTCACAGACTGCATTGCACTTGTTGTCTTTATCAGTAGCATATGTTTAACCCAGGAGTAACAAAAGGGAGAGAGTGATGAGAGAGAGAGAGAACCAAGGAAGGAGAGAGAACAGGGGGAGACAGTACAGTGGGGAAAAGAAACCAGGGGGGAACACGGGGGAAAGAGAGAGAACAGAGGGGTAAAGAGTACAGGGGGAGCAAGAATAGAGGAATGTAGAGAACAGAGAGAGGAGAGAGAACAGAGTGCAGTTTCTGCTGCTTCTGTCATTACTATCTTGTTTATTGTTGTATCATCAGCATGATTTTTTTTCTGCATTAGCAGCCATCTTGCCCCATATACAACTGTGTTGTGAATGCTTTTTGTTATTGTTCCTGAATGGCCTTTGGCTTCTTTTGATTCTTGAGTACCAGATTATCCTGGCTTTTGGCTTGACTCTCGTTCTTGTTATCCTGTTACCAACTCAGGGCTAGATTACAAGTAGAGCGATAATTTATCACACTCCTGCAAACGGGCAAATTCGCCCGTTTGCGGGCACGCGATAAATAACCCCTGATTGCCCCCCAAATGCAGTGTATTAATCTTTATTAAAAAATACAAATACTACCAACTTGATGAAAATAAAGCTTGTTTGAAACCTTAAAAAAAAAATTACAAATACTGTATTAACATTTTTTTTATTTTTCTAACAAAGTAACTGTATAAGGGGCTAAAGTTGGTGGGTGTGGGGTGTTTGTAAAAAAAAAACGCACTGAAAAGTGCCTTTACATTGCGGTCTATGGGAACTGTGTGTACCCTGTAAATATATATGCATATGCTTATATACATATATATGTATGTGTTAATATGTGTATATACACATATTAACACATAGATATATATGTATATATTCATATACATATATTTTTAAAATTGCTGCCCATCACTGCACGATTTACCCTTTTCGCTGCTCAAGTTCTCATGCTGTGTCTCATGCCATTGAGAACGAGGCTCCTATAAGAGCCTATGGAAGTGCAATGCTTCAGTGCAATGTGAGGTCACATTCGAATTGCCCCTAACTTTTAATACCAGCACACATTTGTGTGCGCTGGTATTACAAAGTGGAGCGCAAATATTACTTTTGCGGAAGCGATATTTTGTGCTCCACTTATAATCTGGCCCTCACAGGGGCGTATTATGGCCTAGGTCAACAAGGCCAGTGCCTAGGGCAGCAGATTTGGGAGGGGCAGCACATCTGCCCTATCCTCTCTCTAAAAGCCAAGGTGAGGCTGGAGGAGAAGACCTTGTGCCGATATGCTGCCTCCCCTTGTCAGCTGTGGTGAATCTGCAAGCGCAGTGCTTATTGCAGGTCTTAGTAACTAACAGACTGGATGTGTCTGTGCGCTGCTTAGATCAGCTTGTGATATCTAATCATAAACTCTAATAGCTAGCTTTCTCTGCATTCATGAACCCACGGAGTAAATAGTAAACGGACACTTAAAAAGTTTAATTACTTGAATGATGGTAATTACTGTATGTTGCATGTGAAGGGCAGTGATTGTTTCAAAGTGTATTCTTCTTTCCCTCCCTTCCTCTTCTCTCTCTTCTTTCCCTTCCTCCCTCCCTTCCTCCCTCAACTCACTCCCTTCTTTCTCTCAACTTCCTCCCTTGCTCCCTTCTTTCCCTCCTTTCTTTCCCTCCCTTCTTTCCCTCCCCCTTTTCTCCTCTTCCTCCCCACTTTTCTCTTCTCTCTCTCTCTCTCTCCCTCCCTTCTTTCCTTTCCCTCCCTTTTTCCCCCTCCCCTTCTTTTCTCTCCCTTCTCTCAGGGAGAAAATGGTGAGAGATGCATGCAATTCAACCCACCTGTATGCAAGTATTTTGCTAGCCCATTTTCTTTTGAATTGTTAAAAAAAATAATTGTTTTTTACACACTGACCCCAAAAAATATTAAGGGGAAAAAAGGCCTAAAACCTTGGAAGGGCAGCAGAATTTTGAGTACCTAGGGCAGCACAAAACCTAAATATGCCACTGGGCCCTCAGCTTGTTTCTTGACGATTTAACTGGTTATGCCTTTATACATGTCTGCTTATTAACGACCTTTGGCTATCCTTACTACTCTCCTGGCTGCTGATTTGCTCATGTGTTTTTGATCCCTGGCCTGCCTGACCTTTCTTTTCCGACCCTTCTGAGGCCCACTCATCTCTGATGCGATCTTCAGGTACTACTATGCATTTGCCTAAAACTAGAAGTCATGTCCTGGGTCCCACCTAGTGTCTAGAGGCAGTATTATTTTATCCACTTCTCAGCCTCAGGGTTCTTAACTGGACGGACATTTACAACTGTGATTTCTGTGTGTTCTGTTTGATATATTATTTATTATGTAACCAGGCCCAGAGAGAGCAGCTGGAGCTGGGGACCAGTTATGACCACAACCCCTGGACTCTTAGAAGTTACATTGGTGGATTGAGACACTACACTTCAGCATAACAACCCGTTTAGCTTTATGTAAATATTTCCTAAACCATCTATATAGGATTTGTGTGTCTCCCCACAGAACACAGATTCTAGGGAAATAAGGCCCTGAATACATGAACATATTTCCAACATTAAACAGGGGACCCTAACAACACCATTGATCACTCACTTTAAGCATTTTATGAAAACAAAACAGATAATCTAAGGTGGACAATCATAGACCATGTGCCCCCTCTTAACCGACAGAGATCTCTAGTTGGCCAAACAAGAGGTCTATTGGATTCTTAATTTGAAAAACAGAAAACCACTAGGTATCAACAGCGAATTTGATCTTATACATTTCTGGCGTTAATTATTATTTATGATGGGTAGTTCTGGCCTGACCAACATTCTTGATCATACCACTTTATTAATATTCATAATGTAGCACCATTCACTCCCTTTTGAGTCTATAGTCCAATCCCTAATTTGAATCACCTTATACTTAGTGTTGTACTCTTTTTGGAAGAAATTATCCTTTTCAATTGTGTTTGGATAATTAAATAGGGTCCATAAGATTTAGGGTGACAATGGAATAAGTACCTCCCCTTATTTGACCTGTGTAAAGTTAATGGACAAATAAGTGACTGTCTTGAACCCGTAGAGTATGCTTAAAGTAGTATATACTTCAAAACATGTGAAAATTCCATCCCAGGCACACTATATTTTATTTTAAAGGAAACTGATCTTTGCAAATCTGAATCCAAATATGCACTGAATATTCAAACAACTATTATTAATCATGTGTTTGATATTATTTATGAAACAGTCATTTGGTTTAGTTAAACAATGTATTTACTTAACGTGTTTAATTTTTCAATGTTCAACAAATGTTTAAAAAGGTAATTAACCTGTGTTTTCTATTGGAAGTGATGCCATATTCTTTTATCCAATCCTGTTTTGAAACATGTCTGTCCAAATCAAGCTATGACTACAGCCGAAACGCGTCAGCTGATCTGGACATACAAGCTTCCATGGTGCACTTTGCGGTTTCAAGCTTTTAATTTTGTGTAATAAAGGGAATTTTTTAATTTGGCCAGCTTCGGACTCTACCGCTTTCTCTACCTTTCTTTTCTCCCCACAGAACCCAAATCGTTTTTACTATTTGTAACCATAACTGTCATAGCTACAATTTGCTGCAAGGCTGCCTGCCACAGATTTTCTGCTCCATCAATTGTAGCTAAATTTGCATTGTACACGTTTAATATAACAGCGGCCGTGGCTTTTATTTAAAAAAATAAAAACCTTCAATTATTAGATGGTTTGTGACTGTCTCAGCATCTAAGCTATTTCTATTAAGAGGCAGAGTTGATTGGCAGAGGGAAGCAGGTGCTGTTAATATGAGACCTGGGATTAATGTTTAAGTAACCTCACAATCCCTCAGCTTGATATAGAGGACTTCCTCTCTTGGGGAAAAATAAGTTACCAGCTGTGAGAATATCATTCACAAGTGAGTGACATAGCCTGAAGCAACTTAGAAATGGCCTGTACAGAGATATCTGTTTTCATCATTGTTTGTAGGACATATAACTTAGATATTCTGTCCATGCAAGTGAATAGTCTCCATAAAAGGATTTACACAGCAAATTTAGATATTGCAAATCAAAATAGACACATGTTCATTAAAGGTATTTAAAACAAAGTTGAACTGAGCCTACTTTCTCTTTTACTGGGTTATATGGTTATATTTTTGAAGATACAGTATTTATCAAGGGGGTAAAGCTTTTCTCCTTTTGATAAATCGATCCCTAAAATGTAATAAAGCAATACAAAATAGTGTAAACATACTTCAACCTTGGTCTAGATTACAAGCAGAGCTAAAAAATATTATCACTACTGAGCATTAACACCACTAAAGTTAAATCATCTTACATCTTACAAGTTAAAAGTAAAAAGAGTATCTGAATAAAGAAAAATGCTATTTCAACTATTTCTATTATTAAAACAAACAAAATAAAATAGTGTTAACATTGTTTTAAGATGATATGGTATATGACAAGGTGTTTGACTTGGAAGAGCTGAAAGATATATATATATAGACATACAAATATTTATATATATATATATATATATATATATATATATATATATATATATATATATATGTGTGTATATATATATATATATATATATATATATACACCTTTGAGTTCTTCCCAGTCAAACAACTTGTTAAATACCATATCATCTTAAAACACTTCACTTTTTATAAATGTATTTAACTTATATTTTAAATGTAATATACATATATACACATATATACATAGATATATATATACATCTTTCTTATACTTTATTTTAATATGTTTTACATTTGTTTTAAAATACTTTTATTCTAGCCCAAACTATTTACTCAAGTCGCACTAACTTTTGTAAGTGTTGTTTTCTAACTAACTCACGAGCAGATAGTAGTCCAAAAAGCCAAAAGTTAGATATGCATCAGCAATCAGCACAACATAAAATACCAGGGATAAAGAAAGTTTGTGGTAAGAAGCAAAACCAAAAGTTTTGAGATGAGTCAGAGCCAAAGCAATGTACCCAATCAGGAGCAGAAGAAAAGTTCAAAAACCAATCCAAAAATCAGCTGCCAGTAAGGCTTTGAGACAGGAGACTGAAGGAATAACTGAAGGCAAGACAGGAAATCAGGAGCAAGGATAAACAGGAAACAGGAACAGGTTAACCAACAACCAAACAACCAGAAAAGAATGGGGTTTAATAGGTCTACTGGTCAGGACATGCGCAGCAGCTGGTTCTGATCCACTCTACATCTAAAGAACAATGATCCTGACATAAACTAACAACTGAAGAGTGCACACAGGTGCTCACTGTCAGTGCCATACACACCCCGTTGCCTGAAAGCGCTCCTGCAGCCCGACATGCTGCACTAAAACAGGACCAGCCGGTGTTCTAAAATAAGTTGTCTACCATAGGAATGCGCAATCTACGTCACTTCTGGTGACGTGAATCAGCTGCTGGAGGTTTGTGGCGCTCACTGCGCATGCGCTAGAGGCCCAACATCCTCCAAACAGTTGTTTAGGGCACAATAGGTGACTGAGCTGCATCTTCCTAACCACAGGGCAGTGTATAGGGACTGCGAGGGCCCCTCACGCACATGACCCATAACCAGATCTGTACTCGAATGCAGCACAGTGATTACTGCTAGTATACAGAGATAACAGATATTGCATTAGCACATTCTGTGTTTATTAGTATCGGACTTGCACAGTTTTATAAGTCAGATCTCTAGGCTACTCTAAATTCAGCGATCTGTTTACAGCATTTAACGTGCCCTTTAAAAAAAAATCAGCCAGCCTAATATAACAGTATGAGGGCGCCCACAACATTCTTAGCCAATAATCACAGGGCCCGTGTGGCGCCTCTCACCCTGCTTTAAACAGTTGTAAGACTGGATAAAATGGGAACATGGAGATTAAACGGTTTATAAAATGTACAAAAATCATTTCTAGCAGGTTTAGTTTATGAGCTATGCTGCATAATTATTAATGAATAATTAATGCTAATTAGCCAGTGTGTGCAGTGACTATCCAGTTACCATCAAACCTACCAAAGGTCCACAACATTTCCGTGATATCCCAAGCTCAGTGTGGCTTTATCCTTCCTGCAAAACAGATCACTTGTTTTAAGAGACATTTTACTGTAACATGTTCTTCTTTTAATCTATTATACCTGCTGCTTACAGACAGTTTCTTTATGTTTATTTTGTCATGTGAAATAGCTGTCACTTCCATTGTGGGGGGACATGATTCCACTAGTTTAGATTTAGCCAGTCAAAAGTCAGTCTAGAATTTGCAGAATTCACTCTCTGTAGCTTCAGAAAATAAGACCAGGTTTATGCTGCACACAGCAGGGGTCTTATTTTAAATAAGGGGCCGCACCTGGCATTTTAATATCTCTTTATCAAATAAACTTGCATTGTTTTATATAAATCAAACTGAAAATAGCAACTAGCACAAAGCTACATACACAAACATTTACTCTGGATGGGCACAGACAAGACTGGAATTAACGGCTATAAGAGCACTGTGCGGATCAGGTTGGTTGGGAAGTGGGGTCAGATAAAATGTCATTGTGGCCCTAAGCCTTAGGTTGGACAAGCCTGTTGCAGTAACAGATCGTGCTTGATTTAGCTGATCCAATAAAACCTCTATTTCCCCAGACAGTTATGAGGAATCCCCGAGATTTGCCGCACCTGATCCGCTGGATGCAGTCATCCAAAGAGCTTGTGACTTCCATCAACCAGCCCTGCTTGTGACGCTTTAGTAAGGTGGCTTCATCAGCCTATGGGACAAAAAAGCCAGAGGTTACACCAGGGTGTCAGGTGGGCCATTTTGTTTAAACTAGTATAAATGATCATAGAAGTATAGGCTCAGGAACTATAAAATGAATCTATAGTATGTTATTATGGTTGACTACAGCTGCTACCAAAAAACATTAAAGGGACGGTATACACCAATTTTCATATAACTGGATTAATAGACACGAATATAAAGAATAATAGGCACAGATACCGGTGAGTGAACTGACTCACGTGGCTTTGACACTTAAATCTACTCTCTAAACATGCACATACTTCAAGTATAAATATCTACTAATACATTATATAATAACATATGTTTAATGTGATTTTTTTTTAATCATTTATTCTATTATACTGTATGCACTGAAATTCCAAATCATCTGCACTGATAATTAAATTATGTCACTGATATAATTCTTCTGGGTCCATTTAATGTCTCATCACATGAATACGACCTTGTAGGTCTAAATGTTAATTAGATAAATGCACCCAGAATAATTATTTACAGAGCGAAGTTTAAAGGGAAAGAAAGGTCAAAACTGAAATGTGCATGGGAGCCTTTCAATTTTGAAAAGAAACGTTTTTGCAGTATAGTTCATTTAGCAAAAATGCTTCTAGTAAAACTTATTACTGTTTTTCAGTGTCATACACACGTATGATGCGACCATTAAAGGAATATGAAACCAACATTTTTTTCTGTCATGATTCAGATAGAACATGCAATTTTAAGCAACTTTCTAATTTACTGTTATTATCATTTTTTTCGTTCTCTTGGTATCTTTATTTGAAAAAACAAGAATTTAAACTTAGGAGTGAACCATTTTTGGTTTAGCACCTGGGTAGCTTGCTGATTGGTGTCTGGGTATCACAGTACCCTCCCTCCTGCAGGCTTGATAAAATAGCACGGTCTCGTGGCTGGCAGTGAGCCCACGTTATTGAAAAAGACATCCCCAGAGAAAGACCAGCGACTCATAAAGGGGTTAAAGTTAACTTTTTTATGTTATCTAATCAAAATGTTTTTCAATGTATGTTTGTAGTTGTAAGAGTGGACATGAGTCTGCTTTAAAAAATGGTCCTGAGCATACAAAAGAATGCCAATAGAACATAATACATTTCATAATGTAAGTAACTTGAAATATTGTTTAAAATTATATACTTTATTTGAAGTTTAATTTTGACTTTTGATAGAAGAATATTTCAGTACAATGTACATAAAATTGTTTTTTTCCCCCATTTATAGTATATTACATTTGATTGCTGAATGTAACATTTGATTATTGAATGTAATATCCCAATATTTATATATAAATATTTGAATATTGATTCTCATACACTTCAGTGTAAGCCTTTGGGAATCAATATTCAAATACTAACATTTCCTATTCAAATGGTAACATTCATTCTATAGATACATTCAAAGGGCAGAAATAATCTAAACAATGTGAATGTCAAAATTCAAACATTTAACCCTCTGTATTCCTAATATATTTAATATTTATTATCTATTGATTTTAGCCAATTAGTGCTGTGTTGTGCTGACTCTTAATCCTTTGATGACAGGGTTAATTTGTCTACATCGGAACAACTTTCCGATGTAAACAAATTGAAATCCTGCAATCGTGCACGCAATCGCAAGATTTCAATGATGGGATTGGGTTAGGGGGGGGCGTCCCTGTGACGCTAGGCACGCCCTCCAGACCGCAATCACATCATCTGAAGCGCAGTTGGCTTTAGGACAGCTAACGGTTATGACGTTCTATTTCATCATAACGGCACTAAAGCCCAGTGTAATTATGATGGAATAGAAAGGAATAGAACGGCATAACGGCGTTAAAAGGTTAAATAACTCCACGTTTACTAATTAGCTGATTATTTCACCTGTGCTCTAGTTCAGATATCCATAAAATGTGGCCTGTTAGGGAGGTCTGAGAACAGGTTTGAAAACTGTTGCTTTACTGTGATCTTGTGGGATTTTACCATAATCTCGCGAGATTTCAAAGTAAACTTCCTGAAACTAAGGAGGGACTTTTAAGTCCATGGACTAGCATCCTAGTTGTATGTTTAAATTCCTTTTATTATATGATGTGAATACTAAAGTCATTTTAAGGTAAAATATCTTCCTTTTTTCACAGATGTCCATGTGATATTTTCTGGTCAACTTTTTTCAGATATGCTGCATCACTTGGATTTGTATATGGGTAACATATTTAAAATTGTCAGCTTTTAGTGTAGCATCAGCAATATTTTCCTTCAGAAGTCAAATTATCTCATTAACAATACATTTATGCAAACAATATTTATATATATACGTTGATTGGAGTAGCCGTGTTAGTCCAGAGATTTAGATATCAAAATAACAAGAGTATTGCACGGAGCAATGATACTTTTTTTATTGGACTAACTATACATTTATAAGTTGACTGCTTCAGACTTGATAAAGGAAGGAACTCTTCCGAAAGCTTGTCAACTTATAAATGTATAGTTAGTCCAATAAAAAAAGTATCATTGCTCAACGCAATACTCTTGTTATTTTTATATCTATCTATATATATTATATTGTAAAATGCTACAATACGTATGTAACATTGTCAGTGATTTAAATTAAAGGGACAATAAAGTGAAAATTAAACTTTCATGATTCAGATAGAGCACACAATTTCAAACAATTTTCCAATTTACTTCCCTCATCTAAAATGTGCACATTTCTATTTGCACAGTTTCTGAGGCATCAGCTCCTACTGAACATGTGCAAGAATTCACAGAATATACGTATATGCATTGTGATTGGCTGATGGATGTCACATGATTCAGTGGGAGGGAAAATAGCACTTACTTTACAATTTATCAGAAAATACTAAAACTAAGATTACGAGTTTAGCGGTAACAGGGGTGCGTTGCTAACGAGCATTTTTTTTTCAACGCTCCCTTAAGACAACGCTGGTATTATGTGTTTTTTTAAACCCAGCGTTAGCCGCAAAAAGGTGAGCGTAGAGCAAAATTTAGCTCCACATCTCACCTTAATACCAGCGTTGCTTACGGTAGCGGTGAGCTGGCAAAACGTGCTCGTGCACAATTTCCCCATAGGAATCAATGGGGCAGATTCAGCTGAAAAAAAAAAAACACCTGCAAAAAAGCAGCGTTCAGCTTCTAGCGCAGCCCCATTGATTCCTATGGGGAAATAAAATTTATGTCTACACCTAACACCCTAACATGAACCCCGAGTCGAAACACCCCTAATCTTACACTTATTAACCCCTAATCTGCCGTCCCCGACATCGCCGACACCTGCATTATATTTTTAACCCCTAATCTGCTGCCCCTAACATCGCCGACACCTACATTATAGTTATTAACCCCTATTCTGCCGCCCCATCGTTGCCGCAACCTAACTACATTTATTAACCCCTAATCTGCCACCCCCATCGTCGCCGCTACTATATTAAATTTATTAACCCCTAAACCTAAGTCTAACCCTAACATCACCTAACTTAAATATAATTTAAATAAATCTAAATAAAATTACTACAATTAAATAAATTAATCCTATTTAAAACTAAATACTTACCTATAAAATAAACCCTAAGATAGCTACAATATAACTAATAGTTACATTGTAGCTAGCTTAGGGTTTATATTTATTTTACAGGCAACTTTGTATTTATTTTAACTAGGTAAAATAGTTATTAAATAGTTATTAACTATTTAATAACTTCCTAGTTAAAATAAGTACAAATTTACCTGTAAAACAATTACACCTAACACTACACTATAATTAAATAAATTAACTAAATTAACTACAATTAAATACAATTAAATTAAATAAACTAAAGTACAAAAAAACAAACACTAAATTACAGAAAATAAAAAAATAATTACAAGAATTTTAAACTAATTACACCTACTCTAATCCCCCTAACAAAATAAAAAAGCCCCCCAAAATAATAAAATTCCCTACCCTATACTAAATTAAAATAGCCTTTAAAAGGGCTTTTTGTGGGGCATTGCCCCAAAGTAATCAGCTCTTTTACCTGTAAAAAAAAAATACAATACTCCCCCCACATTAAAACCCACCACCCACACTCCCAACCCTACTCTAAAACCCACCCAATCCCCCCTTAATAAAACCTAACACTATCCCCTTGAAGATCACCCTACCTTGAGCCGTCTTCACCCAGCCAGGCACAAGTGGTCCTCCAGAGGGGCAGAAGTCTTCATCCTATCCGGGCAGAAGAGGATCTCCAGATGGGCAGAAGGCTTCATCCAGGTGGCATCTTCTATCTTCATCCATCCGGAGCGGGTCCATCTTGAAGCCAGCCGATGCAGAGCATCCTCTTCTTCTGACAACTCCTGAAAAATGAAGGTTCCTTCCAAGATGGCATCCCTTGAATTCCGATTGGCTGATAGGATTCTATTAGCCAATCGGAATTAAGGTAGAAAAAATCCTATAGGATTGAGATCGCATTCTATTGGCTGATTGGAACAGCCAATAGAATGTGAGCTCAATCCTATTGGCTGATTGGATCAGCCAATAGGATTGAACTTCAATCCTATTGGCTGATTGGATCAGCCAATAGGATTTTTCCTACCTTAATTCCGATTAGCTGATAGAATCAGCCAATCGGAATTCAAGGGACGCCATCTTGGATGACGTCATTTAAAGGAGCCTTCATTCTTCGCTTGGACTTCGTTTGAAGAGGTTGCTCCGCGTCGGCTAAATTGAAGATGGACCCGCTCCGCTCCGGATGGATGCAGATAGAAGATGCCGTCTGGATAAAGACTTCTGCCGCTTGGAGGACCTCTTCTGCCCAGATCGGATGAAGACTTCTGCCCCTCTGGAGGACCATTTGTGCCCAGCTGGGTGAAGACGGCTCAAGGTAGGGTGATCTTCAAGGGGGTAGTGTTAGGTTTAATTAAGGGGGTTTGGGTGGGTTTTAGAGTAGGGTTGGAAGTGTGGGTGGTGGGTTTTAATGTGGGGGGGTATTGTATTTTTTTTTTACAGGTAAAAGAGCTTATTACTTTGGGGCAATGCCCCACAAAAAGCCCTTTTAAGGGCTATTTGTAATTTAGTATAGGGTAGGGAATTTTATTATTTTGGGGGGCTTTTTTATTTTTTTAGGGGGATTAGAGTAGGTGTAATTAGTTTAAAAAAATTGTAATTATTTTTTTATTTTCTGCAATTTAGTGGGTTTTTTGTACTTTAGTTTATTGTATTGTAGGTAATTTAGCAAATAAATTTAATGATAGTGAAGTGTTAGGTGTAATTGCAATTTAGGTTAGGATTTATTTTACAGGTAAATTTGTACTTATTTTAACTAGGAAGTTATTAAATAGTTAATAACTATTGTACCTAGTTAAAATAAATACAAAGTTGCCTGTAAAATAAATTAAACCCTAAGCTAGCTAAAATGTAACTATTAGTTATATTGTAGCTATCTTAGGGTTTATTTTATAGATAAGTATTTAGTTTGAAATAGGATTAATTTATTTAATTGTAGTAATTTTATTTCGTTTTATTTAAATTATATTTAAGTTAGGGGGGTGTTAGGGTTAGGGTTAGACTTAGGTTTAGGGGTTAATAAATTTAATATAGTAGCGGCAACTTTGGGGGCGGCAGATTAGGGGTTAATAAATGTAGATAGGTGTTGGCGATGTTAGGGACGGCAGATTAGGGGTTAATAAAATTTAGCTAGTGTTTGCGAGGCGGGAGTGCGGCGGGTTTAGGGGTTAATATATTTATTACAGAGGCGGTGATGTCCGGTCGGCAGATTAGGGGTTAAAAACTTTATTAAAGTGTTTCCAATGTGGGGGGGGGGCTCGGTTTAGGGGTTAATAGGTAGTTTATGGGTGTTAGTGTACTTTTTTGCACTTTAGTTAAGAGTTTTATGTTACGGCGTTAGCCCATAAAACTCTTAACTACTGACTTAAATGCAGTAGGAGTCTTGACAGGAGAGGGTCTACCGCTCACTTCTTCCAAGACTCGTAATACCGGCGTTATGCAAGCCCCATTGAAAAGATAGGATTTGCGGTAAGCTCGAGTCGCGGAAGAAAAGTGAGCGGTACACCCTCTCCTGACTCGTAATACCAGCGGGCGTTAAAAAGCAGCGTTGGGACCTCTCAATGATGCTTTTTAAGGCTAACGCAAGACGTAATCTAGCAGTAAGCTTTTTCAGTATATTTTTACTGATTATGCTACCTTTTTTACAAGAGGAAAATGTCTTTATACAATATATTTTGAAAAATGTGGCATGAAAATACCACACCTCTTCATTTTTTTTAAATTATTGTAATATATGTCTTTATACAAGACAAGCTGTATTTCATCGAATATAGCATGAAGTAACAAATGTTAAACATGTACAATCGCAGTGTATACGTTTGATATTACTGCATCTTACAGAAGAATTGTTTAACGATTGCGATCAGCCTTATCAAATAGCTTATTTGTAATTATATTTTTTTCTATAAAAATCACATAGCTAGAAAATATCTTTTAAATCTATAATCATACGGCAAGATGAATCGCTCTTCCAAACTCCAGTTTTTATAACACGTGTTCCCTTGAGGACTCTTCTGCGATAACCTTAACTTGCCCATTTTCCAATTCAGTGCATCTTATAAGAAGGAATTTTATTGCCCTGTGATTATTTAGTTTTTTCACCAAGAGGTCATTATAGGTTACCAATTTAGGGCAGAATGAATTCTATTCTCTTTTGAAGTTTAAAAAGAATAGTTTACACCTTCATTCTAAGAATTTGTAGTCTAACTCTCTCAAATCAACTTTTTTCTTAAATATGCAAACAACTTCTTAATTTCAATTATCCATGTTACTACAGAGGGTTGACATATTTTTGTGCGGTAATAATAAGTAAATTCAAAATTTTAGTGTTCCCATCTGTAAACCACCTGTCTTCTTATAAATTATCGATAGCATAATGTTTTCTCAGGATTTAAGAAATGAAGACCTCCAGATTTTAATTTATGAGAAATTGAGAAATGTAGTAAATGAAATAAATGAATGAAATCACACGAACATACATCAAATGTTTTATAATATATATATAATATATATATATATATATATATAAATATATATATATATATATATATGCAGTTCTGCTTATGAAAATAGTTTATACACACATACCCATATACACACACAAATACACATATACACACACAAACACACACACATATATTTTCATAAGCAATATATATATATATATATATATATATATATATATATACATATACAGTATATATATATAAAGCAAATCAGTAGAAAAGCACTCACTGGACTTCTGACATCAGGGTAATTTGCTTATTGTGACCTTCTTTTGACGCTTGTGGTTCCGAAACGTCACAATAAACAAATTACCCTGATGTCAGAAGTCCAGTGAGTGCTTTTCTACTGATTTGCTTTATACCTATCTACAGCACCCTGTCAGCTGCAGGGCGGTGGTGAGAGTGCATATATCATATTCTCTGATATATACTGTATATATATATATATATATATATATATATATATATATATATATATAATATATATATACACACACAAATACACGCATATAGACGCACACATATATACAGACACACACACACACACACATATACACTGACATATACACACATTTATAGACACATGCGCACACGCACGCTAGAATGATTGTTTGATCCTCAGAGCTCTGGTTAACTGTTTTGCAAAGCAATAAAAGTTGGACAAAACACAGTAAAATACATCTAAAAGTACAGTTACACTCATAATAACACTATCTAATAAAAGTATTTATTAAAAATATTGGCAAAAGAAAATTACATTTAAACCTAACACCCTAACATAAACCCCTAGTTTAAACACCCCTAATCCGCTGCTTCCCGACATCGCTGACACTAAATAAACCTATTAACCCCTAAACCGCCGGCCCCCACATCACAACTAATAAACCTATTAACCCCTAATCTGCCGACCACCCACATTGCCCCTAAACTGCCGGATCCCCACATCGCAAAACACTAAATTAAACTATTAACCCCTAAACCTAACACTACCCTAACTTTAAATTAAAAGTTACAATATAATTATCTTAAAATAAATCAAAACTTACTTGTGAAATAAAAAAAAACTAAGATTAAACTATAAATTAACATAACATAACTATTCTAATAAAATAAAAAAAACTACCAATTAAAAAACCTAAATTACAAATTTAAATAAACCTAATACTACAAAAAAATGAAAATCTATTATTACAAAAAAACTCTAAAATTATGAAAAATAAAAAAAAACACTAGGATTACAAAAAATAAAAACAAAAAAGCCCCTCCCAAATTAAAAACATCCCATAACTTAACAATAAACTACCAATAGTCCTTAAAAGTCCCCCCTAAAAGTAAAACCCCCACCCAACCAACCCCCAAAATAAAAATCTAAGTCTAAAAAAATCCTAAACTACCCATTGCCCCTAAAGGCCCATTTGTATGGGCATTGCCCTTAAAAGAGCATTTAGCTCTTTTACTGCCCATTCCTAATCTAAAAAAAAACACCCAAAAAACAAAAACAAAAAAAACTAACACTAACCCCATAAAATCTACTCATTGTTAATGAAGTCTGGACATTTATCTTCACCCAGGCAGCGAGAAATCTTCATCCAGGCAGCATCTTCTATCTTCATCCCGGTGTCACAGACCTGGTGGGTGACATTTTCAAATCAGCCAATAGAATGAGAGCTACTGAAATCCTATTGGTTGATTTGAACAGTCAATAGGATTTCAGTAGCGCTCATCCTATTGGCTGATTTGAAAATGTCAGCCAATAGGAATGCAAGGTTACCCCATTTTTAAATGGGTACCTTGCATTCAAGCTTAAGTGTACGGCTGTGACTGTATGAAGAAGATCCTCCATGCTGGATGTCCGTGTCACCGGTGACGATGCTCCGCGCCTCCACAGCTCCACAACACCGGGATGAAGATAGAAGATGCAGCCTGGATGAAGACTTCTCACTGTCTGGATAAAGATGGATGTCCAGACTTCAGGAACCGTGAGTAGATTTTCTGGGGTCTGTGTTAGGTTTTTTATTTTTATTTTTTTGGTAGTTTTTTATTTTAGATTAGCTGAATGCCTTTTTAAGGGCAGTAAAAGAGCTAAATGCCCTTTTAAGGGCAATGCCCATACAAATGTACCTTTATGGGTAATGGGTATCTTAGGATTTTTTTAGGCTTAGGTTTTTTTATTTTGGGGGTTGGTTGGGTGGGGTTTTTTTACTTTTAGTGGGGACTTTGTAATTTTTTTATGTAAAATAGCTGTTTAACTTAGAGCAATGCCCTACAAAAGGCCCTTTTAAGGGCTATTGGTAGTTTATTGTTAGGTTAGGGGGTGTTTTTATTTTGGGGGGACTTTTTTGTTTTTACAGGGCTATTAGATTAGGTGTAATTTTTATTATTTTGGATAATTTCATTTTTTATTTTTGTAATCTTAGTGTTTTTTTATTTTTCGCAATTTTAGTTGTTTTTTGTAACGTTATTTTTTTTTAGTTTTTTTTCGTAGTATTAGGTTTATTTAAATTTGTAATTTAGGTTTTTTAATTGGTATTTTTTGTATTTTATTAAATTATAGTTTACTCTTGTTTTTTTTTTTTATTTCACAGGTAAGTTTTTCTTTATTTTAAGATAGTGATATTGTAACTTTTAATTTAAAGTTAGGGGGGTGTTAGGTTTAGGGGTTAATAGTTTAATTTAGTGTTTTGTGATGTGGGAGGCCGGCGGTTTAGGGGTTAATAGGTTTAGTTTATTAGTTGCAATGTGGGGGGCTGGAGGTTTAGGGGTTACTAGATTTATTTAGTGTTGGCGATGTTGGGGGGGTCGGCGGTTTAGGGGTTAATAGGTTTATTTTAGTGTCAGCGATGTGGCTGTGCAGCAGATTAGGGGTTCATAGGTTTAATATAGTATTTGTTATGCGGGAGGGTGGCGGTTTAGGGGTTAATAGGTAGTTTATGGGTGTTAGTGTACTTTGTAACATTTTAGTTATGAGTTTTTTTAAACATTTTTCTTTCGCAAATTCCATAACTACTGGTCTCAGATCGCAGAATAAATTGTGTTGGTATAGGCTGTAATGCAAGCATTTTAGCCAGACTGCACAACCTGTAATACGGCGCTATGGAAAATCCCATACTCAAAGGTAATTTTTTGAGTGTGGAATGGAGGGTTGCATTAAGGCTAAAATGCTTGCAGCATAACTATACCACAGTGACTTGTAATATGCTTTACCTGCTATTCCACGCGCAATGGCCAATTTTTCAGCGGTATAGCCGTACCAAACCATAACGCAAAACTCGTAATCTAGGTGTTAGTAAATGATGAATTAATCAACTTACAAGCATGAATTGTAGAATTAATTGTATTGTTTCTAATATGGCTAGTGCAAATTATATATAACATAATAAAATTAGCATTCAAATATTTTAAAATAAAGATAGATTTACACATATATATATATATATATATATATATATATATATATATATATATATATATATATACATAATAATATACCAGATTAGGAATACCCACTAGTCCTGGACTAGTAGGATATTGGAAACCACATACCAGTTTTTGCAGTAAAATAAGTTAAAATTGAGATACAATTGAGATTTTTGATATTTGAAATATGTTTTGTTTGTTTGTTTGTTTTTTAAATAAAATGTTTTATTCAATGTGAAATTCTGATATTCAAATATTGAAATGTAAAATCTGTTTCTATACAGCATAACAATCAATTATTCATATAATTCAAATGAAAATACAGAATGTCAAGGAGAACCGTGTTATAACATTCAAATATCAATTTGAGATTCCATCCCTAATTATGATGTAAAACCTGTCAATAAGATCAATTTACTTATATATTCAGTACTGTGATATGTTGTTTCATATTCATTGTGAAAATCTCTTATTGAATTTAAACATTTCATGCATATTTTTGCATGATTTTTGGCAGGTTCTTTATAAACGTGTGCCGATTGTGTCCCACAATTTTTATGAATTTTCTTGGATGTCATTTAGCACATAACAGATGCTTTTATATAATTTGGCATGACATATTAACGTCTTGTTTCACTATAAAGGAATTCACATAAAGCTCCTTCTTAAAATGTACACACAATTTTTTATCGATGTTGACCAAAAACAAATCACAAACGCTCATAAGGCATGTTTCAAGATGCAACCCCTCTTGTTCACTGATACCAATGGAATCAAAATGCAACATTCTTAGTACATTTTAACTCATATTCACTTGGAGTTATATATAAATTACTTTATATTAGTTTAGCAAGAATCTTTTGTGTTTCAAGATAAATTCAAAAACATCAAATGGCAAGAAAGAACTGTAATGTGAACAAACTCTCTAAATATGATTAAATCTTTGAGGATGCTACAAACACGCCCAATCAGCCGTATTATCAGCACTCAAAGACGCACTGTACATAATAGCAAATTGTAGAGTTTAAAGGGACAATGTACATTAGATATTTCTTTGCATAAATGTTTTGTAGATGATCCATTTATACAGCCAATACAGGGTTGTTGTTTTTTTGTTTTTTTAAAGTATAGTTTTGCTTATTTTTAAATAATATTGTCCTGATTTTTAGACTCCTAACCAAGTCCCAAGATTTTAGAAGTAGACTGTTGTCTTCCTACTCCAGCTTGCTCCTGTTTATGTAAAGGGCCTTTTCATATGCAGGGGAGGGACTGCTCTTTTTGCTTTCCAGCCCAATTCACTGGGTGTGACAGCTTAACCTTTTCAACAGTGCTAAACTGTGAGCTTCTAACTAACTGGTAGATTACGAGTTTTGCGTTATGAGCTATGCGATGCTAACGAGCAGTTTTTTCTCACTGCTCACTTACCTGCAGCGCTGGTATTACAGGTTTTTACAAACCCGGCGTTAAAAGGCAAGAAGTGAGCATAGAGCAAAATTTTGCTCCACACTACACTCCAATACCAGCGCTGCTTAAGTCAGCGGTGAGTTGGTCGTACGTGCTCGTGCACAAATTCCCCATAGACATCAATGGGGAGAACCGGCTGAGAAAAAGACTAACTCCTGCCAAAAAGCAGTGTTTAGCTCAGTAACGCAGCCCCATTGATTCCTATGGGGTAAACATTTTATGTTTACACCTAACACCCTAACATGAACCCCCGAGTCTAAACACCCCATCTTACACTTATTAACCCCTAATCTGCAGCCCCCAACATCGCCAACACCTACATTATACTTATGAACCCCTAATCTGCTGCCCCCAACATCGCCGACACTTATATTATATTTATTAACCCCTAATCTCCCTCCCCCAATGTTGCCGCCACTATATTAAATGTATTAACCCCTAAATCTAAGTCTAACCCTAACCCTAACACCCCCTAACTTAAATATAATTTAAATAAATCTAAATAAATATTACTATCATTAACTAAATAATTCCTATTTAAAACTAAATACTGACCTATAAAATAAACCCTAAGCTAGCTACAATATAACTAACAGTTACATTGTATCTAGCTTAGGGTTTATTTTTATTTTACAGGAAAGTTTGTATTTATTTTAACTAGGTAGAATAGTTACTGAATAGTTATTAACTATTTACTAACTACATAGCTATAATAAATACAAATTTACCTGTAAAATAAAACCTAACCTAAGTTACACTAACACCTAACACTACACTACAATTAAATCAATTCCCTAAATTAAATACAATTAAATAAATTAAATTAGCTAAAACACACACAAAAAACACTAAATTACAGAAAATAAAAAACAAATTACAGATCTTAAAACTAATTACACCTAATCTAATAGCCCTATCAAAATAAAAAAAGCCCCCCCAAAATAAAAAAACCCTAGCCTAAACTAAACTATCAATAGCCCTTAAAAGGGCCTTTTGTGGGGCATTGCCCCAAAGAAATCAGCTCTTTTACCTGTAAAAAAAAATACAAACAACCCCCCAACAGTAAAACCCACCACCCACACAACCAACCCCCCAAATAAAAGCCTAACTAAAAAACCTAAGCTCCCCATTGCCCTGAAAAGGGCATTTGGATGGGCATTTAGCTCTATTGCAGGCCCAAAGCCCTAACCTAAAAAATAAACCCACCCAATACACCCCCAAAGATTCACTTACCGGGAGAAGTCTTCATCCAAGCCTCAAGAAGGTCCTCAAGGAAGCCGGCAGAAGTGGTCCTCCAGACGGGCAGATGTGGTCCTCAAGACGGGCAGAAGTCTTCATCCAGATGGCATCTTCTATCTTCATCCTTCCGGCGCGGAGCGGCTCCATCTTCAAGACATCCAACGCGGAGCATCCTCTTTTACCGACGGACTAACGACAAATGAAGGTACCTTTAAATTATGTCATCCAAGATGGCGTCCCTTAGAATCCGATTGGCTGATAGAATTCAATCAGCCAATCGGAATTAAGGTTGAAAAAATCCTATTGGCTGATTGGATCAGCCAATAGGATTGAGCTTGCATTTCATTGGCTGATTGGAACAGCCAAAAGAATGCGAGCTCAATCCTATTGGCTGATCCAATCAGCCAATAGGATTTTTTCAACCTTATTTCCGATGACGTCATTTAAAGGTACCTTCATTCGTCGCTAGTCCGTCGGTAGAAGAGGATACTCCGTGTTGGATGTCTTGAAGATGGAGCCGCTCTGCGCCGGAAGGATGAAGATAGAAGATGCCATCTGGATGAAGACTTCTGCCCGTCTGGAGGACCACTCCTGCCCATCTGGAGGACCACTTCTGCCGGCTTCCTTGAGGACATCTTGAGGCTTGAATGAAGACTTCTCCCGGTAAGTGAATCTTCGAGGGTTAGTGTTAGAATTTTTTTAAGGGTGTATTGGGTGGGTTTATTTTTTAGGTTAGGGCTTTGGGCCTGCAATAGAGCTAAATGCCCTTTTACGGGCAATGCCCATCCAAATGCCCTTTTCAGGGCAATGGGGAGCTTAGTTTTTTTTAGTTAGGCTTTTATTTGGGGGGTTGGTTGTGTGGGTGGTGGGTTTTACTGTTGGGGGGTTGTTTGTATTTTTTTTTACAGGTAAAAGAGCTGATTTCTTTGGGGCAATGCCCCGCAAAGGGCCCTTTTAAGGGCTATTGATAGTTTAGTTTAGGCTAGGGTTTTTTTTTATTTTGGGGGGGATTTTTTTAATTTGCTATCGCTATTAGATTAGGTGTAATTAGTTTAAAGATCTGTAATTTGTTTTTTATTTTCTGTAATTTAGTGGGGGGGTTTTGTGATTTAGCTAATTTAATTGATTTAATTGTATTTAATTTAGGGAATTGATTTAATTGTAGTGTATGGTTAGGTGTTAGTGTAACTTAGTTTAGGTTTTATTTTACAGGTAAATTTGTATTTATTTTAGCTAGGTAGTTAGTAAATAGTTAATAACTATTTAGTAACTATTCTACCTAGTTAAAATAAATACAAACTTGCCTGTAAAATAAAAATAAACCCTAAGCTAGATACAATGTAACTATTAGTTTTATTGTAGCTAGCTTAGGGTTTATTTTATAGGTAAGTATTTAGTTTTAAATAGGAATAATTTAGTTAATGATAGTAATATTTATTTAGATTTATTTAAATTATATTTAAGTTAGGGGGTGTTAGGGTTAGGGTTAGACTTAGGTTTAAACGGTTAATACATTTAGAATAGTAACGGCGAGTTTGGGGGTGGCAGATTAGGGGTTAATATTATTTAAATAGTGTTTTTGAGGCGGTGGTTCGGCGGTTTAGGGGTTAATATGTTTATTATAGTGGTGACAATGTCCGGAGTGGTAGATTAGGGGTTAAAATTTTTATTATAGTGTTTGCGATGCGGGAGGGCCTCAGTTTAGGGGTTAATAGGTAGTTTATGGGTGTTAGTGTACTTTTGAGTACTTTAGTTATGAGTTTTATGCTACGGCTTTGTAGTGTAAAACTCATAACTACTGACTTTAAAATGCGTTAGGAATCTTAGAAGTAGAGGGTGTAACGCTCACTTTTTGGCCTCCCAGGACAGACTCATAATACCGGCGCTATGGAAGTACCATAGAAAAAAGGGTTTACAAAGTTTACGTAAGTCGGTTTGCGGTAAGGCCAAAAAAGTGTACGGTGCCCCTAAACCTGCAAGACTCGTAATACCAGCGGTAGTGAAAAAGCAGCGTTAGGACCTGTTAACGCTGCTTTTTCAGCTCACTGCAAAACTCGTAATCTACCCGTAAGGTTTATAAAAGGTTTTATACAGGATTTTTAGATCAGTATCTATGCATATTCTTCTTTATAGCAGTGTCTATTACATGCAGTTATATGAAAATTGGTGTATACTGTCTCTTTAAAAAACCTCTTATACACAAATCTAAAAGTCTAAAAGTAATTAAAACCTGTATTTCCCTGAAAAATACTATTATTATTATACTGCATATGTCTCTTCTTACTTTCAGAAATGTAGGGAATGCTCCTAGCTTAGTATTATCCTTATAAAAAATAGTTTTATTGAGTAATAATAAACCCATATTACAAGTGCTCTGGTGTTTAAATGACCGCAAATTATTTTGCACTAACGCAGTATTTTATGCTCCCCATATTTTCTATAGGGGCATTAAGAGGTCATGGGGATGATTTATTACAGTGCGGATGGACATGATACAATGTAGCGTATCATGTCCGCCGCACATTGATAAATGCCGACAGCATACGCTGTCGGCATTTATCATTGCACAAGCAGTTCTTCTGCCGCCCCCTGCAGATTTGCGCTAGCAGGATCGGGCGGATTGAAGACAGCATCCTCAGAGGCAGCGGACCAGTTATGGAATAGCGGTCTTTAGACCTCTGCTTCATAACTACTGTTTCCGGTGAGCCTGAAGGCTCACACGGAGACAGGGGCATCAAGCTCGATTTTCAGCTTGACAATTCAGCCCCTATGTTTGCTTGTATTAAAAGGTGAAAGAAAATGTGATTGCTGGAACTCAATTGCATTTAACACTCAAACTATTTATGTGATTTGAAAGGTCACTTAAAGAGTTTGGCCGAAAGAAACAGTTGCACTAAACTACTTTATTAACCCCTAAACCCCCACAACCCCCACCAAAAATTACCCCTTTACACTATTAACCCTTAAACCACCACACCCTTACCTGAAAAAAAACTAACTTTACCTTTAAAAAAACTAACATTACAGAATTTTGTTTTTAACAAAGATTTAAAAATTTTTTTTTACTTATTTGCATATTCTAAAACTAAAGCCCCGCTTAAAAAAAAAAAACACCCCAAAATAAAAAAAAATAAAAAAAAGTATTAACCTAATAACTAATCCGTAAGGAAAGGGTATGTGGCTAAAGATGGTGTCCACGATTGGTTATACTATCTGTGATTGGTGTGTCAAATTATATAATATAATACAAATAGCCGATGGGTCTAAATGCAAAGATAATTATAATAGATCAAATACTCCTATAGCTTGGTTTAAACATTTAATATGACATATAAAGTTTAAAATCCTTAGCAATATAAGCGTACATAAAATACATAGAATACAATTACAAAAAATTAAAACAATATCTGATAGTACCGTTGCATGTACATGGAATAAAAAAGGTCCAGTTATAAAAATAAAGTCCTGAAAGTCCAAAGAACAGTTATATGATCCTATGATATATCGAACTTGTATAATGTCCCAATGCTGGTGTATTCGAGCTTATTGAAGAAAGTGAACCACTCAATGGTATATGAAAAAATGTGAAAGAATAATTTGCATATAGATCTCCTTCCAAAATAGAAAAAACAGAAAATCTAAAATTACAGCATGTGAATCACAACTGTGTGTGAAAAAAAAAAATGGAAAAATTGAAAATCAAAAATCAAAATGCAAAATCGAAATTGAAACAAGTGATAAAGTGAAAAAATATAAATAAAAATGGTGGGGTGTACACCAAAAATAAGCCTTGGTGAATGTCTAATGTGTCCTTAAAAACAGAACAAACTGTTCCCAAAAATGATCTGTGATAACTCAATGTGTATCCAAACAAATGTGGTTATATAATTCTGAAGTGTTGATCCTCTTCTTAAGGTATGTGTTAAAACTTTGGTGATGTCATCTTGGACCTATAAAATGGTACAAAAAACAAACATAGTGCAATAAAGCTACTTAAAAAATAGGAATAAAGGTAATGAACTCACCAACTGAGATCCTGAGCCGTAATACCAGTTAGTCAACGCGTTTCGGTTCACAAAGAACCTTTCTCAAGACTGGACCAGTCTTCTTAAGTAGCTTTATTGCACTATGTTTGTTTTTTGTACCATTTTATAGGTCCAAGATGACATCACCAAAGTTTTAACACATACCTTAAGAAGAGGATCAACACTTCAAAATTACATAACCACACTTGTTTGGATACACATTGAGTTATCACAGATCATTTTTGGGAACAGTTTGTTCTGTTTTTACGGACACATTAGACATTCACCAAGGCTTATTTTTGGTGTACACCCCACCATTTTTATTTATATTTTTTCACTTTATCACTTGTTTCAATTTCGATTTTGCATTTTGATTTTTGATTTTTGATTTTTCCATTTATTTATTTTTTCACACACAGTTTTGATTCACATGCTGTAATTTTAGATTTTCTGTTTTTTCTATTTTGGAAGGAGATCTATATGCAAATTATTCTTTCACATTTTTTCATATACCATTGAGTGGTTCACTTTCTTCAATAAGCTCGAATACACCAGCATTGGGACATTATACAAGTTCGATATATCATTGGATCATATAACTGTTCATTGGACTTTCAGGACTTTATTTTTATAACTGGACCTTTTTTATTCCATGTACATGCAACGGTAATATCAGATATTGTTTTAATTTTTTGTAATTGTATTCTATGTATTTTATGTACGCTTATATTGCTAAGGATTTTAAACTTTATATGTCATATTAAATGTTTAAACCAAGCTATAGGAGTATTTGATCTATTATAATTATCTTTGTATTTAGACCCATCGGTTATTTGTATTATATTATATAATTTGACACACCAATCACAGATAGTATAACCAATCGTGGACACCATCTTTAGCCACATACCCTTTCCTTAGGGCCTTGTAGCGCTGTACTCATTGAGCACTTTATTCTATTGTCATTTTGGGATCCGGTAGGGAGATTCCGCATTTGGAGTATAGCTTGTATGGTTGAGATCTTGTCGCTGCAAGATACATCTTCATATCAACCTAATAACTAATCCCCCTAACCTAACACCCCCTAACAACCCCAATTAAAATACAATTACATAAAATAACAAAATACTAACTATGTTAAAAATTTATTAAAAATTATAAAAAATTTAAAAAAATTACTTTAAAAAAACATTACCCAAAATAAAAAATCTAACATTACATAAAATAAAAAAAACTTAAAATTACATAAAAAAACTAACATTAAAATAAGCTAAGATTAAAAAAAATAAAAAACCTGACATTACAGAATGTAACAAACAAAATTATGCAAAATAAAAAAAGTTATTCCTAATCTAATAGCCCCTTAAAAACAAAAAAGCCATCCCAAAATAAAAAGAAACCCTAATCTAACAATAAACTACCAATAGCCCTTAAAAAGGCCTTTCATAGGGCATACTGAACCCAATTTTTTTTCTTTCGTGATTCAGATAGAGCATGCAATTTTAAGCAACTTTCTAATTTACTCCTATTATCAATTTTTCTTCATTCTCTTGCTATCTTTATTTGAAAAAGAAGGCATCTATGCTTTTTTTTGGTTCAGAACTCTAGACAGCTTTTTTTTTATTGGTGGATGAATTTATCCACCAATCAGCAAAGACAACCCAGGTTGTTCACCAAAAATGGGCCGGCATCTAAACTTACATTCTTGCATTTCAAATAAAGATACTAAGAGAATGAAGAAAATTTGATAATAGGAGTAAATTAGAAAGTTGCTTAAAATTGCATGCTCTTTCTGAATTACAAAAGAAACAATTTGGGTTCAGTGTCCCTTTAAGTTTAACAGCTCTTTTTCCCTGAAACAAATACAAAGTACCCACTAACATTACAACCCAGCACCCACCAAACCCCCCAAAATTAAAAAAAACTAACAAATAAAAAACATAATCTACCCATTGTCCCTAAAAGGGCATTATTATTACTATTATTATTATTCTATATTTATAAAGCGCCAACATATTCCGCAGCGCTGTCCATGGGTAAGATAAAAGTACAGTACAATATGAGACACCAGACAAAACTTAACAAACAAATACAGGTGGAATTGGGTGCCCTGTTCCCGTGGGAATTTACAATCTAGATGGGTAGGAGGGTGAGAAAAAGGAGGTGGGGACTGCAAAGGTGGTAATGATGTTAGTGTGAAGTTAGATGAGGGCAACTATTAGGCAAGTGGAATTCATTAGTTACTGATTTGGTCATAGGCTTCCCTGAATAAGAAGGTCTTAAGCGTTTACAGTTTGAGGAAGTGCGTTCCAGAGGGTTGGTGCCGCACAAGATAAGTCCTGTAGTCTAGCATGGGAGGAGGTGATGGTAGAAGATGCAAGGACGGAGTATCCATCATTTTTGGATCTTAGCGGGCTGGAGTATATTTGTTGGTGAGAGAGGACAGGGGGGGCTGCATTGGTAAGGGCTTTGTAGGTTAGAGTGAGAATTTTGAATTTGATTCTGCTGTGAATGAGGAGCCAGTGGAGGGACTCACAGAGGGGTGAAGCAGATACAGAGCATCAGGAGAAGTGGATTAGCCTGGCAGAGGTATTTAGGATGGATTGAAAGGGGGAGAGACGGGAGAGAGGAAGGCCAGTTAGTAGGTTATTACAGTAGTCAAGCCGGGAAATTACTAGGGAATGGATTCGCTGTTTAGTAGTTTCAGCATTAAGAAAAGGACGAATTTTTGAGATATTGCGTAGGTGGTTGAAACAGGATGAAGAGAGCAATTGGATACGGGGTATGAATGACAGATTGGAGTCCAGTGTAACTCCTAGCAGTGGACTTGGGCTGATGGGGAGATAGTGGTGTTGTCAACAGTGATAGTAAAGTAAGAAACTAGAGTAGAATTAGATGGGGGAATTAGAAGAAGCTCAGTCTTGGACATGTTGATTTTTAGGTGGTGAGAGGCCATCCAGGAAGAAATGCCAGATAAGCAGTTGCTGATGTGGGAAAGGACAGAAGGAGAGAGTGCAGGGGTGGATAGGTAGATCTGAGTATCATCAGCATAGAGGTGATAGTTGAAGCCATAGCTACTGATAAGTTTTCCCAGTGAGGAAGTATAGATAGAGAAGAGTAGAGGGCCTAGAACATAGCCTTGAGGTACGCCAACAGACAGAGGGAGATTATTTGAACAGCAATTGGTTATCTATAACTGCTTTAATGTGAGAGTTTTGGGCTCATAGACTTTGTGCTTTTGGCTTGGAACAAACAGGTTTCACTTTCGTTTTTGAGTGTTGCACCGCTCATAATAGCTTATCGCCTTTTTCATAGCAGGGGAAGTCCTGTCCTACGCACCACGTGACTGGGTGCGGTCTTTTCATTTCCTACAATCCTGCTGCGGATATCACTCCTA
Source organism: Bombina bombina (assembly GCF_027579735.1). Lineage (NCBI taxonomy): Eukaryota > Metazoa > Chordata > Amphibia > Anura > Bombinatoridae > Bombina > Bombina bombina. The sequence goes on along the minus strand of NC_069500.1, from coordinate 84,504,529 downwards.
AGGAGAGCGTTTTCACTGTTAGCAGTCTGGGTCTAGGAGGTGGTGAGTGCCCCAGCCATTGGCATTATAAAGGTATCGTTTTTTTTTTTTTTTAAATAAAAGCGTTCTTTTTTGTCTGTCCTTCTGTGGATATATCTTAGATATGGAGGACTCTGATACTACATTAGAAGGTTCAGCTTCTTCTGTACTGATTAATAATTCTTGTTTATATTGTGAGGAGGCCGTGGTTTGCCCGCCTGCTCAATTTTGTTACATTTGCCTAAGCACTGTTCTAAAGTCTAAGAAGGCAGACAAGCCTGTTAATACTCATAGCGCTATTAGCCCCTCTGAGCCATCTACCTCTCAGGAATCTGTGTCCCGAGAGATTATTACCCTTTCTACTCTAACTGCCCCACATGCAGTTCACCATGGCCCAACTAATCTTTCATCTGGAGGGGGCTTTTTTCCTGCGGCCTTTACCGTGCAGTTACAATCGGCAGTGTCTGCGGCCCTGAGTGCCTTACCTCCCTCTAGCAAATGTAAGAGAAAGGTTAAACATAGTTATCCTGATCTAGAGTCATCTAAATATTTGTCAGATTTAGCTACTATATCCCATCTATCCGAGGATGAGTTAACCTCTGTAGCTTCAGAGGGTGAACTTTCTGAGTCGGAGACTTCAGTTTCAGAACCTCTTTTAGATTTAAAATTGAGACTCTGCATTTTTTATTAAAGGAGGTTCTGTCTACGCTAGAGGTTCCAGAGGCTAAACTCCCTGAGGAACCTAAGATACCTAATTTAGACAGGGTTTATGAAGACAAGAAGGTCCTTCTGACTTTTCTTGTGCCAGTTAAGATGGCGAACATTATTAGTAATGAATGGGAAAGAAAAAAAAACGTATTTTTCCCCCTTGACTACTTTAAAAAAAAATATTCCCGGTCCCTGACTCTCAATTAGATTTGCGGGGCTCCATTCTTAAGGTGGATGGCGCTATCTATATACTGGCAAAGCATACTACTATCCCTCTGGAGGATAGTTCTTCTTTTAGAGAGCCTATGGATAAGAAAATGGAAACTTTTCTGAGGAAGATGTTTCAACATACAGGGTTTTAATTTCAACCGGCGGCAGTTGTAGCCCCGGTTGATGGAGCAGCTACCTACAGATGTGACTCTCTGTTGGAGCTCATTAAGGTGGAGACTCCTCTCGAGGATATTCAGGAGAGAATTAAAGCTCTGAGAATTGCTAACTTCTTCATCTGTGACGCGAATATGCAGATTATTCGCCTAAATGCAAAGGCTTTGGGCATTGCGGTCCTAGCCCGCCGGGCTCTCTGTTTGAAGCCTTGGTCTGCGAATATGACTTCTAAATCCAGACTCCTTTCTCTTCCTTTCAAGGGGAAGATTTTATTCGGTCCAGTGCTGCACTCCATTATTTATATGGTTATCGAAGGGAAAGGTGCCTTCCTACCGCAGGATAAGAAGAACATGCCTAAGGGACGGCAATCGTCTAATTTTCATTCTGACAAATCACAACGACAGCAGTCCTCATCCAAGTCCAAGCATCCCAAGAGTACTTGGAAGCCAGCTCAGTGCTGGAATAAGTCCAAACAGACTAAGAAGCCCACCGAGAACAAATCGGCATGAAGGCGCTGCCCCGATCTGGGATTGGATCAAGTAGGGGGCAGATGCTTGGTTCCAGGATGAACATGATCCTTAGGTCCTGGAGGTTGTATCTCAGGGATACCAGATAGGATTCAAATCTCATCCGCCCAGGGGCAGATTCCTACTCTTCAGTCTTTCGACAAGACCAGAAAAGAGTGCTGCCTTTTTAGGTTGCGTACTGGATTGCTCCTCTCTAGGAGTAATTGTCCCGGTACCTACAGCAGAAAGAAGTTTGGGGTTTTATTCAAAGCTTTTTGTGGTTCCAAAAAAGGAAAGAACTTTTCGTCCAATTCTGGACTTAAAGTGCCTAATTAAGTTTCTGAGCGTTCTCTCTTTCAAGATAGAGACAATAAGGTCAATCCTTCCTCTGGTTCTGGAAGGATAGTTTTTGACCACCATAGATCTGAAGGATGCATACCTTCACGTCCCGATACACAGGGAACATTTTCAGTTCCTGAGGTTTGCCTTTCTGGACCAGCACTTCTAGTTCATAGTTCTTCCGTTTGGCTTAGCTACTGCTCCAAGGATATTTTCGAAGGTTCTGGGAGCTCTTCTAGCCATTGCCAGAACACAAGGTATTGCAGTAGCACCTTACCTGGACGATATCTTGGTACAGGCTCCATCTTTTCGTCTAGCAGAAGAGCACTCGGAGTCCCTTCTCAGTCTTCTTCGATCACATGGATGGAAGATAAACTTGGAAAAGAGTTCTCTTACCCCAAGTACAAGGGTGAATTTCCTGGGGATGATAATAGACTCCATATCCATGAGAATATTTCTCACAGATCAGAGACGTTGCAAGCTAACTACTGCTTGTCTTACCCTCCAGGCCTCCTTGAGACCTTCAGTGGCCCAGTGTATGGAGGTGATCGGACTCATGGTGTCCTGTATGAACATCATTCCCATTGCCAGATTCCAACTCAGACCCTTCTAACTATGCATGCTGAGACAATGGAACGGGCAACCATTCAGATCTGTCTCAGCATATTGTGCTGTACAACATGTCGAGAGACTTGCTCTCATGGTGACTCTGTTCAGATCATCTGTCCCAAGGCATGTGCTTCTTGAGACCGTCCTGGGAGGTTGTGAATACGGACGCAAAGCCTTTCTGGCTGGGGAGCCGTTTGGTGTACTAAGAAGGAACAAGGGCTGTGGACTCAGTAGGAGTCCTCCCTTCCAATCAATATATTGGAACTCCGGGCAATCTTCAAAGCCTTGAAGGCTTGGCCCCTTCTGGGTTCATCCCAATCAGACAATATAACCTTGGTTGCCTACATCAACCATCAGGGGGGAACGAGAAGTCCCTTGGCGATGAGAGAAGTATCTCATATACTAGAGTTGGCGGAGACTCACAGATGTATTCTGTCAGCGATCCACATTCCGGGTGGGGACAACTGGGCAGCGGACTTCTTCAGCAGGCAATCCTTTCACCCTGGGGAATGGTCTCTCTACTCCCAAGGTGTTTGCAGAGATATGCAGCAAGTGGGGGACACCGGAGATAGATCTCATGTCATCTCGCCTCAATACCAAGCTACCCAGGTACGGGTCGAGGGATCCTCAGGCAGAACTGATAGATGCCCTGTCAGTACCATGGAGGTTCAGACTCATACAGGGAGTGCAGAATTATTAGGCAAATGAGTATTTTGACCACATCATCCTCTTTATGCATGTAGTCTTACTCCAAGCTGTATAGGCTCGAAAGCCTACTACCAATTAAGCATATTAGGTGATGTGCATCTCTGTAATGAGAAGGGGTGTGGTCTAATGACATCAACACCCTATATCAGGTGTGCATAATTATTAGGCAACTTCCTTTCCTTTGGCAAAATGGGTCAAAAGAAGGACTTGACAGGCTCAGAAAAGTCAAAAATAGTGAGATATCTTGCAGAGGGATGCAGCACTCTTAAAATTGCAAAGCTTCTGAAACATGATCATCGAACAATCAAGCGTTTCATTCAAAATAGTCAACAGGGTCGCAAGAAGCGTGTGGAAAAACCAAGGCGCAAAATAACTGCCCATGAACTGAGAAAAGTCAAGCGTGCAGCTGCCAAGATGCCACTTGCCACCAGTTTGGCCATATTTCAGAGCTGCAACATCACTGGAGTGCCCAAAAGCACAAGGTGTGCAATACTCAGAGACATGGCCAAGGTAAGAAAGGCTGAAAGACGACCACCACTGAACAAGACACACAAGCTGAAACGTCAAGACTGGGCCAAGAAATATCTCAAGACTGATTTTTCTAAGGTTTTAAGACTGATGAAATGAGAGTGAGTCTTGATGGGCCAGATGGATGGGCCCGTGGCTGGATTGGTAAAGGGCAGAGAGCTCCAGTCCGACTCAGACGCCAGCAAGGTGGAGGTGGAGTACTGGTTTGGGCTGGTATCATCAAAGATGAGCTTGTGGGGCCTTTTTGGGTTGAGGATGGAGTCAAGCTCAACTCCCAGTCCTACTGCCAGTTTCTGGAAGACACCTTCTTCAAGCAGTGGTACAGGAAGAAGTCTGCATCCTTCAAGAAAAACATGATTTTCATGCAGGACAATGTTCCATCACACACGTCCAAGTACTCCACAGCGTGGCTGGCAAGAAAGGGTATAAAAGAAGAAAATCTAATGACATGGCCTCCTTGTTCACCTGATCTGAACCCCATTGAGAACCTGTGGTCCATCATCAAATGTGAGATTTACAAGGAGGGAAAACAGTACACCTCTCTGAACAGTGTCTGGGAGGCTGTGGTTGCTGCTGCGCGCAATGTTGATGGTGAACAGATCAAAACACTGACAGAATCCATGGATGGCAGGCTTTTGAGTGACCTTGCAAAGAAAGGTGGCTATATTGGTCACTGATTTGTTTTTGTTTTGTTTTTGAATGTCAGAAATGTATATTTGTGAATGTTGAGATGTTATATTGGTTTCACTGGTAAAAATAAATAATTGAAATTGGTATATATTTGTTTTTTGTTAAGTTGCCTAATAATTATGCACAGTAATACTCACCTGCACACACAGATATCCCCCTAAAATAGCTATAACTAAAAACAAACTAAAAACTACTTCCAAAACAATTCAGCTTTGATGTTAATGAGTTTTTTGGGTTCATTGAGAACATGGTTGTTGTTCAATAATAAAATTAATCCTCAAAAATACAACTTGCCTAATAATTCTGCACTCCCTGTATAGCATTTTCCTCCATTACCGCTTCTCCCTCGTGTGGTGGCTCGCATCAAGCAGGAGCGAGCATCAATGATTCTGATTGCTCCATCGTGGCTGCGAAGGATGTGGCTTGCGGATCTGGTGGGGATGTCCTCAACTCCTCAGTAGATGTTACCTTGTTGCAGAGATCTGCTGATATAGGGTCCCTTCGTTCATCAAAATCTAGATTCTCTGAGGCTGACTGCGTGGAGATTGAACGCTTAGTCTTAGCCAAGAGAGGGTTTTCTGAGAGTTTTATTGACAATCTGGTTCAAGCTCGTAAGCCAGTTACTTAGTGTATCTACCATAAAGTGTGGAGGACTTTCTTGTACTGGTGTGAAGAGCATGGCTTTTCCTGGCATAAGGTTAAGGTTGCCAGAATGTTATCTTTTCTCCAGGATTGGAGAAAGGTCTATCTGCTAGTTCCCTGAAGGGACAGATATCAGCCCTGCCAGTGCTACTGCACAAGAGATTGGCTGAGCTTCCAGATGTGCAGTCCTTTGTTAAGGCTCTGACTAGGATCAGACCTGTATTTAGATCTAGGGCTCCACCTTGGAGCCTCAATCTTGTTCTTAGTGTTTTGCAGCAGGCTCCATTTGAGCCTATGCATACTGTTGATATTAAAATGTCATCTTGGAAGGTTCTTTTTTTGTTGGCTATTGCCTCTGCGTGCAGAGTTTCTGAGATTTCTGCTTTGCAATGTGAATTGTTTTCCATGCTAATAAGGCGGTTTTACGTACTAAATTAGGGTTCCTCCCTAAGGTGGTGTTGGATCGTAACATTAATTAAAGTATTGTTGTTCCTTCTTTGTGTCCTAATCCTTCTTCAGCGAAGGAACGCTTGCTTCACAATCTAAATGTGGTTCGCGCCTTGAAGTTCAATCTTCAGGCTACTAAGGAATTCAGACAATATTCCTCTTTGTTTGCAATCTATACAGGGAAGCGTAAGGGGCAGAAGGCTACTACGACTTCCCTTTTTTTCTGGTTGAGGAGTGTCAGCTTATGAGACAGCGGGATGACAGCCTCCTGAGAGGATAACGGCTTCCTCCTGGGCTTTTAAGAACTAGGCCTCTATGAATCAGATTTGTAAGGCAGCTACCTGGTCCTCATTACACACTTTTTCTAAATTCTACAAGTTTAATATTTTTGCTTTGGCTGAAGCAGTTTTCGGGAGAAAAGTTTTGCAGGCTGTGGTGCCCACAGAATAGGGTCCGCCTCTTTTTTGTTCCCTCCCGTTATTCCTTCAGTGTCCTCTGGAGCTTGGGTAAAGTTTTCCCAACAGTAAGGAATGAAGTCAGAGACGGAAAGTTGCAATCTTGTGTTGGAATGTTACTTCTGATGGTAAGTGTTTTGTTGAAAAAGTAGTCTGCCAAGTCTTGAGCAGTAAAGGCAGATGAAGGGGGTGGTGCAGGTGGATAGAGGAGAGTGTTGAAAATAGAGAAGGGATGTTTAGGGTTTGAGGTGTGAGAAGATATAAGAGAATAGAAGTAGTTTTGCTTGGCTAAGTGAAGGGCAGAGGAGTAAGAATACAGAAACCGGGATCTGAGCTGGATTTCCTCCAGGCACGTTCAGCAGCACGGGAGTATTTTTGTATGTAGCGTGTTTTCTGAGAGTGCCAGGGCTGGAGCTGATGACGTGGGGGTTTGCGTATTTGTGGAGGAGCAAGGGTGTAGAGTGCAGAGGAGAGAGTATTGTTATAGTGGGTTGCAGCAAGGTCAGGGCAGGATACCGTGGAAGTTTAGTGGAGGTGTTTTTGAATAAGGTTGGAAAGTTGGAGAGGATCCACAGTGTGCAGATTTCTACCGGTGCAGAGGCGGGGGTAAAAATAGGTTTAGCATGTACACTAAGATTATAGGTGAGCAGATGGTGGTCTGAGATGGGCAACAGGTGACATCAGAAAGGGAGCAGAGGTAGGAGAATACCAGATCGATAGAGTTTCCGTTGCGGTGAGTAGGGAATAGGGTGGAATGTGAGAGACCAAAGGAGTTTGTGACTGAGAGAAATTTAGAGGCAGCAGGGGAAGATAGGTTATCAATGGGGATGTTGATGTCCCCTAGGATTAGAGCAGGTGTATTTGTAGAGAGAAAGTGAGAAAGCCAGGCAGCAAAGTCGAGGAATTGGGAGGTTGGTCCAGGGGGGCGATACATAACTGCCACTCTGAGAGAGGGGAGAACAGGCAGATGCAGTGGACTTCAAAGTAGGAGAAGAAGAGAGATGGATGAGGATGCAGGTGCTAATAGGAGCAGGATGGGGAGAGTAAGATTCCAACATCGCCACCATGTCTCTCACCTGGCCTAGATGTGTGACTAAAAAGGAGACCGCCGTGCATGAGAGCAGCAATGGAAGCAGTGTCAGAAGAAGACAGCCAGGTTTCAGTAATTACTAGAAGCTTAAAAGCGTTAGAAACAAACAGGTCGTGAATAGTTGTAAGTTTGTTACAGACAGAGTGAACATTCCAGAAGGCACAAGAAAAGAGAGGGGATAAGCGCTGTGGGTTAATGGAGATGAGATTGTTAGGATTGCGTGACCTGGAGTTTGTATTTTGAGAGACTGAGCTGGAGTGTAAAAGTGTGGTGATTGCTGCAGGGCCAAGGTTAGAAGAGATGTCACCAGCAGCAAGCAGTAGTAGGAGTGGGATTTGTAGGAACGTGTATGATTAGAGACAGGAGAGTTAGATGGGAAAGTATTTCAAAGGAGGCAGAGTAGTTTGTGAGAGGACACCATAGGGGATGAGAGAAGGGAGAGATAAGAATAGTGTGGGGATTATTGTTATGAGGGCATGCAGTGACTTTTAGGAAAATGACAGAAAGAGCAGAAAAGACATAGAGAGCATTGTATGGGTGTATAATTAGTAAGGTTTACCTGTTAGTGGGGTCTCCAGTTTCCCCCTCCAGTTTCTAAATTTCAGTTCTTAACTTGGCCACTTGTAATTAAGAGCCACTTTGAATCTCAGAGCCAAGGCTGCACAGAGCCAGTCCTCAGCTGTATATAGCAGTGAAATCAGAGTTGGAATGATTTGATTCAAGGCAGCTGTGTTACAAGCAGACTAGTTAGGTAGACTGGAGTTACACACACTTGTAAATTAGATGGGGGGGGGCAAATGGCTTGGGGATGCACACAGAAATTGTACAAAGGATACCTGCATACCAGGGAATTGAAAACACATTAAAGGGATGTGGAATGGCAACCAGGGCAAAAAATGCGGAGGAGGAGATTCATACCTGTAGACAGATGAGATGACGAATAGTTAGAACAATGCTTCATGTTGTTAGTAGAGGATTCTGGATGATAGAATTATGTATTTAACTCTTTTACAGCCCATAAAAAAGCCCTAATCTAAAAAAGAAAACACCCCAATTTTTTTTTAAAAAAGTTAACACTAACCCCAAAATAGGTACTCACCATTGATGAAGTCCGGAGATCCATCTTCTTCCCGGCAGCAAAAGGTCTTTATTCAGGCAACTCCATCTTCATCCATCGCGGGCCAATCTTCTTGCTGGAGGCATGGAGCGGTCGTCGGATGCGCAGGGCAGTCGGTGGCCGTGGTCATCTGCGAAGTGGAGGTCCGCCACAAACTGAAGATTGAATGCAAGGTATCCCTTGCATTCCTATTGGCTGAAAATTTCAAATCAGCCAATAGGATGACAGCTGCTTGTATTAGATTAGGAATAACTTTTTTTCTTTTGGATAATTTCGTTTGTTATTTTCTGTAATGTTAGGTTTTTTATTTTATGTAATCTTAGTTTTTTTTATTTTGGGTAATGTTATTTTTTTTTAAAGTAATTTATGTTTTTTATTTATTTTAATTTTTAAAAGGACACTAAACCCAAATGTTTTCTTTCATGATTCAGATACAGCATGCAATTTTAAGCAACTTTCTAATTTACTGCTATTATCAATTTTTCTTCGTTCTCTTGCTATCTTTATTTGAAAAAGAAGGCATCTAAGCTAAGGAGCCAGACAATTTTCGGTTCAGACCCTGGACAGCACTTGTTTATTGGTGCTGTCCAGTCAGCAAGGAAAAAGCAAGTTGTGAACTAAAAATGGGCCGGCTCCTACGCTTACATTCTTGATTTACAAATAAAGATAGCAAGAGAATAAAGAAAAAGTAATAATAGGAGTAAATTAGAAAGTAGCTTAAAATGTCATGCTCTATCTGAATCATGAAAGAAAATATTTGGGTTCAGTGTCCCTTTAATTAATTTTTAATATAGTTAGCATTTTATTATTTTATGTAAGTGTATTTTAATTGTGGTTAAGTTAGGGGGTGTTAGGTTAGGGGGCTTAGTTATTAGGTTAATACTTTGCATTGTGGGGGGTTGGCAGATTAAGGGTTTAGGTGTTAATAGGTTAATTAGATACTTTGCGATGTGGGGTTAATACTTTTATTACTTATTGCGATGTGGGGGGATGGTGGTTTAAAGGTTAATAGGTTTATATAGTGGTTTGCGTTGTTGGGGGATGGCGGTTAATAGGTTTATTAGGTAGTTTGCGATGTGGAGGGATGGCAAATTAGGGGTTAATAACTTTTATTAATAGTTGCGATGTGGGGGATGGCGGATTAGGGGTTAATAACTTTTATTAGTAGTTGCGATATGGGGGGATGAAGGATTAGGGATTTTGACTTGTCAGTTTAATTTTTTTTTGACAATTTAGATTTTTACGTGCAATTTCGACTTTTTTTTAAAACTTACGTGCTATACTGGTGTAAGTCACTGGCGACTCCAGAAATGTGCAAATGCGCACATTTCTGAACATCGCCAGTTTGTTTGAACTACGGCAGTATAGCATCTGCCTGCACCGTTTATGTGATTCACCCGATGTGCGTGGTGAACTTACGGGCGACGTCGGCTTCAGTAGTTGCACTGAAACTTACGCCGCATATGTTATCTAGGCAATTCATTTTTAGATTTGTTTTATTTGTAAAATCAGAAGCGCCACAAATATCAGACGGACTATTTACTGTCAAGTAAGTGTGTAAGAGATAACAACTAACTAGTCACATAGCTCTGATGTAAACTCTATTCATTTTTAAACATAAATTTGTTATGCTGACAAGAAATCTATCATATTACCAGATGAGCAGCTTTTAATTTCTCCATTTAACTTTGAAAGTCAGTGAGTATCTTAGTCTCAAGTTACAGAGCTTTTTTTTTTTTTTCTTTTCATTTGTCAGATGCCGATTTGAATCAATAAAATCAATGTTTAATGTTTTCAGGTTGTTAAATGGTAGGGGTTGCTTGCTGAATGACCATTTGATGGATGACCAGTAAGACAGAAGTAGAAAAAGGTCAGGGGGGGAATATCACCTTGAGATGCAGCTGTCTTATATATGGGCTATAAAAGATGCCTTTGTAGCTTCAATATAAAATAAAAAATGCTCAAAAATATCTGAACAAATATCTGCATTTTTTGGAGTAAGTTCATTAGTCTCTAAAATTAACAGCCATAATTAAATTCAGAAATGATAAAAATTGGCCTTTTCAGTTAATTATCTAGAGTTAAATCACATTTTGCAACCATCTGTCAGCAAGACTAGCATCTGATTGAGAAGCTGTTTGTTGTTTTGCAAAGCAGAAAAAAAAGATTAAACGATATCACACTACATCAACGTAATCGGTTCGTATTCTGGCAAAGGTTTCAAATTGGGAGAATACAAATCTAAAAATAGGGTTGAAAAGAGCGCTCAAAATGCAATCACATCAAACAATACGGTGTAAAATATATTTACTGATCAACAATGTATAGAAGTAAAAACAAGTAACACTATTCAAAGTAAGTAATATATTATTTTTTAAAAAACACATGGAAAATTAGCTCATTTTCTTTTGAGAACAAATGATACAATGCACTGGAATTATTATTACTATTTTTATTATTATTTATAAAGTGCCAATGAATTCCGTAGCTCTGTCCATGGGTACAAAAGATAAAACACTGACACAATATTTTTAAGAGACAGGACAAAATGTATCAAACAAATACAGGAGGAATTGAGGGCCCTATTCTAGGGCGCGATCCCATATAGATCGCAGTTTGCGGCGCAAGCGAGGGAACCCGCGTCGCCCGCAGTTTCAGCTCGCAACTCGAGCTATCCAATATGTGGCGCCGTCACTTGCTAAAGTGGCGCAAGTCTCACAAACCAACGATGTCCAGAAATCTGCGTAAGTACAGATTTTTGGAGTCGCCAGTGACTTGCGCCATGTTAGAAACTGCCGGCGCCTATAAAACCTGACTAAAGTCTAAATCACCCGCACTGTCTAACACGCCTCCTAAACATAGCCCGACACGTCTAACCCTCTATCCGCTATCCCCCCTCACTAGCCTAACAATAAAAAAAAGTTATTAACCCCTAAACCGCAGCTCCCGTACCCCGCCGCCAGCTATATTAAATCTATAACCCCCTAAAGTGAGCTCCTAACACCGCCGCCATCTCTATTAAAATTATTAACCCCTAATGTAAGCCCCTTACACCGCCGCCATCTCTATTAAAATTATTAACCCCTAATTTAATCTACCTACCCCGCCACCAGCTATATTATCTATATTAACCCTAAGTATATTATAGTTAATATAGTTATTACATTATATATATTAACTATATTAACCCTAATTATATTAGGGTTAATATAGTTAATATAGTTACTATAGTATTTATATTAACTATATTAACTCTATCTAACCCTAACACCCCTAACTAAATTTATATTAAATTAATCTAATTCATATTATAAACTAAAATATTCCTATTTAAATCTAAATACTTACCTATAAAATAAACCCTAAGATAGCTACAATATAATTAATAATTACATTGTAGCTATGTTAGGGTTAATATTTATTTTACAGGTAAATTGTTAATTATTTTAACTAGGTATAATAGCTATTAAATAGTTATTAACTATTTAATATCTACCTAGTTAAAATAATTACCCAATTACCTGTAAAATAAATCCTAACCTAAGTTACAAATACACCTACACTATCAATAAATTAAATAAACTACAAATATCTATCTAAAAATACAATTAAATTAACTAAACTAAATTACAAAAAAAAAACACTAAATTACAAAAAATAAAAAAAAGATTACAAGATTTTTAAGCTAATTACACCTATTCTAAGCCCCCTAATAAAATAATAAAGCCCCCCAAAATAAAAAAGGGCCTTTTGTGGGGCATGCCCCAAAGAATTCAGCTCTTTTGCATTTAAAAACATATACAATACCCCCCCCATTACAACCCACCACCCACATACCCCTATTCTAAACCCACCCAAACCCCCCTTAAAAAAGCCTAACACTACCCCCCTGAAGATCTCCCTACCTTGTCTTCACCACACCGGGCCGAACTCCTCATCCGATCCGGGCGATGTCTTGCTCCAAGCGGCAAAGAAGAATTCTTCCTCCCGGCGACGTCTTCCTCCAAGCGGCAGCAAAGTCTTCATCCTTCCGGCAGCATCTTCCATGAAGCAGCATCTTCAATCTTCTTTCTTCGCTCCGCCATCGCGGAGCATCCATCCCGGCCGACGACTGAACGACGAATGAAGTACCTTTAAATGACGTCATCCAAGATGGCGTCCGCCGAATTCCGATTGGCTGATAGGATTCTATCAGCCAATCGGAATTAAGTTAGAAAAATCTGATTGGCTGATTGAATCAGCCAATCAGATTCAAGTTCAATCCGATTGACTGATTGGTTCAGCCAATCGGATTGAACTTGAATCTGATTGGCTGATTCAATCAGCCAATCAGATTTTTCTAACTTAATTCCGATTGGCTGATAGAATCCTATCAGCCAATCGGAATTCGGCGGACGCCATCTTGGATGACGTCATTTAAAGGTACCTCATTCGTCGTTCAGTCGTCGGCCGGGATGGATGCTCCGCGGTGGCGGAGCGAAGAAAGAAGATTGAAGATGCCGCTTCATGGAAGATGCTGCCGGAAGGAAGAAGACTTTGCTGCCGCTTGGAGGAAGACGTCGACGGGAGGAAGAATTCTTCTTTGCCGCTTGGAGGAAGACATCGCCGGAGGAAGAATTCTTCTTTGCCGCTTGGAGGAAGGCATCGCCGGAGGAAGAATTCTTCTTTGCCGCTTGGAGCAAGACATCGCCCGGATCGGATGAGGAGTTCGGCCCGGTGTGGTGAAGACAAGGTAGGGAGATCTTCAGGGGGGTAGTGTTAGGCTTTTTTAAGGGGGTTTGGGTGGGTTTAGAATAGGGGTATGTGGGTGGTGGGTTGTAATGGGGGGGTATTGTATATGTTTTTAAATGCAAAAGCTGAATTCTTTGGGGCATGCCCCACAAAAGGCCCTTTTAAGGGCTGGTAAGGTAAAGAGCTTTGAACTTTTTTTAATTTAGAATAGGGCAGGGATTTTTTTTTATTTTGGGGGGCTTTATTATTTTATTAGGGGGCTTAGAATAGGTGTAATTAGCTTAAAAATCTTGTAATCTTTTTTTTATTTTTTGTAATTTAGTGTTTGTTTGTTTTTGTAATTTAGTGTTTGTTTGTTTTTGTAATTTAGTTTAGTTAATTTAATTGTATTTGTAGATAGATATTTGTAGTTTATTTAAATTATTGATAGTGTAGGTGTATTTTTAACTTAGGTTAGGATTTATTTTACAGGTAATTGGGTAATTATTTTAACTAGGTAGATATTAAATAGTTAATAACTATTTAATAGCTATTATACCTAGTTAAAATAGTTAACAATTTACCTGTAAAATAAATATTAACCCTAACATAGCTACAATGTAATTATTAATTATATTGTAGCTATCTTAGGGTTTATTTTATAGGTAAGTATTTAGATTTAAATAGGAATATTTTAGTTTATAATATGAATTAGATTAATTTAATAAGAATTTAGTTAGGGGTGTTAGGGTTAGATAGAGTTAATATAGTTAATATAAATACTATAGTAACTATATTAACTATATTAACCCTAATATAATTAGGGTTAATATAGTTAATATATATAATGTAATACCTATATTAACTATAATATACTTAGGGTTAATATAGATAATATAGCTGGCGGCGGGGTAGGTAGATTAAATTAGGGGTTAATAATTTTAATAGAGATGACAGCGGTGTAAGGGGCTTACATTAGGGGTAAATAATATTAATATAGCTGGCGGCGGTATAGGGGGATTAGATTAGGGGTTAATAATTTTTATATAGGTGGCGGCGGTGTAAGGGGTCAGATTAGGGGATAGATAAGGTAGATGGCGGCGGTTTTAGGGGCTCACAGTAGGGGTTAGTTTATGTAGATGGCGGCGGGGTCCGGGAGCGGCGGTTTAGGGGTTAATAACTTTATTAGGGATTTCGGGGGGGGGATCGCGGTTGACAGGTAGATAGACATTGCGCATGCGTTAGGTGTTAGGTTTATTTTCTAGCTAGTTTAGGGAGTTACGGGGCTCCCATAGTCAGCGTAAGGCTTCTTACGGCTGCTTTTTGTGGCGAGGTGAAAATGGAGTAAGATTTCTCCATTTTCGCCACGTAAGTCCTTACGCTGCATATTGGATAACAAACTGCGCTGGTTTGGTATACCTGCCTATGGCCCAAAAAACTACGGGCGACGGCAGAAATATACGGGCGTAACTTCTAGGTTACGCCGTATATGTGATACCAAACCAGCGTAAATATTGGCGTCGCCGGCTTTTGCGGGCGACGATTTTTATCGGATCAACCCCCATGTGAGAACTTACAATCTAGAATTACAAAATAATAATAAAATTAGCAATTAATAAATTATTTTGGATTTAATTGAACTGCATGACTAATTACTGGCACTTCAATGCGTATGCGTGTGAATTGATTTTATTCATTTATAATTTTAGAAGCAACACGTAAGAATGACAGATTTCCTTCTTTGTCAGTGCTAATAGAAGTCCAAAATATTAAAGGGACACTGAACCCACTTTTTTTTTCTTCAGATAGAGCATGCAATTTTAAGCAGATTTCTCATTTACTCCTATTATCATTTTTTCTTTGTTCTCTTGCTATCTTTATTTGAAAAAGAAGGCATCTAAGCTAAGGAGTTCAGACCCTGGACAGCACTTGTTTATTGGTATATGAATTTATCCATAAGTCAGCAAGAACAACCCAGGTTGTTCACCAAAAATGGGCCAACATCTAAACTTACATTCTTGCTTTTCAAATAAAGATACCAAGAGAATGAAGAAATTTTGATAATAGGGTAAATTAAAAAGTTGCTTAAAATTGCATGCTCTATCCGAATCCCGAAAGACAAAATTTGGGTTCAGTGTCTCTTTAATAGATTACAAAAAAGGATTATTCATTTTGAAAGTTTCTTTTCGCAAAATGACACATTTTTAATATCTACTTATGTTATTATGAAACATTGGCTCAACTCTCTAAAGCTTTCTGTGCTTTTGTAAAAACTAATCTCACCAGTATTATGAAGCTCCTGCTATAATTCTTGAATAGTGTGTCTTGCAAAATTGTATAATATGAATAAAATTAAATATTGAAATAAAATTGTGCAGTAAAAAATGTATAGTTTAATCACATCAAAAATTGTAACAAAATTATTTTTAAAAAATTGTATTTTATGAAATAATTGCATTGATATTGCACAGGAAAAAAATGTTTAAGGTGCATTGTAGATATCATGATAAAACTACACTGCATATTTATAACATAAAATTATTCTTTATTGTTTCCCGCATCTGTTGGGCTGAACAGGGTAGGGTTCCATGGTTGTAGCTGAAATTTCACCCCTAGGTTTGGCATAGTCTCTAAACATTTTCCCCTGCAGTTCTTGCTGTTTTTTTGCACAAAGTGAAAGGTGGTGAGATTGTGTCTGAATACTAAAAAATGTATTTCTTGAATAGAAGAACATTTGCGTACAAAAATAGATTGTAAGATACTATACACTGAAAGCAGAGTGACCTAATTTGTATTGGCTGCAGTATTTCACTCTTAAAATGTGCCCCCTATTCACGCTAATCAGCCCGGCCTACTGAAAATTCCCTAAGAGCAGCCCCTGTGAGTGTCGGCTAGGTTTTTTATGGCAAAGTTTTGAGAATCGGCCATTGTCCAAATTCAAATCCATTAGAATCCTTGCAAAAATATTGTGTAGCAGAGCTGCTGTTTGAATTAGTTAAACCTTTCAAATTAGTAAACAATAACAAGTGGTGGTTCCAGTAAGTTTAGGGACGGCAAACACTGCGAATATTTTTGTGATGGGGTCAGTGTGGGTGTCACAAGTGCTATATGGGAGTTACCAGGTTCTTCATGCGTGGCCAGGCCGTATGGAGGTGTGGCTTGCTTGAGAAGGGTTAATAGTGGAGAGGGGGTACAACTATATAGATTGGGGTGTTTTGCACCCCTGTGATACCTTTACAATTGCAACTTTATATATTTTAGCAAAATTTAGTTAAACCAGTGAAGGGTAAAAAAAACTGCATACCCTTTGTCCTCCATTGTGTATTAATATGAAATTGATGCCACCCAGTGGTGGCTTTGAAAAAAACTGTTTGGAGGTTTATAGTTGGTTAGCTGCTAGTTGGTGCTGTAAAGTTTGTGCAGCTTTTTTATTTGTATAAACTTGTTGGTTTAAATCTAAAGTATATATATATACAGTAGGAACGATATGCGATTATAGCATGACAGAGGGCTAGAAACGCTGCCCTGTTTTAAGTGACCTGAGTCCATAAGTTCATAAGGCTGAGTCAGCCTGTCAGTGCTCAGAACATACGCCGCACACTGCATTAAATTGGTCTGCATGGCTGTCATCCTAGAAGGAAGCCTCTTCTAAAGATGATGCACAAGAAAGTCCACAAGCAGTTTGCTGAAGACAAACAGACTAAGGACATGGATTACTGTAACCATGTCCTATGGTCCGATGAGACCAAGATAAACTTATTTGGTTCAGATGGTGTCAAGCGTGTGTCGCGGCATCCAGGTAAGGAGTACAAAGACAAGTGTGTCTTGCCTACAGTCAAGCATGGTGCAATATCCCTATCGATTTTTATAGGCTTGGCTTTTAAAGGAAATATGGTATTTGTAGGTATTCCTTTTTAACAACTCCCAAAATGATTAACCCCTTAACGACACAAGTCGTACAAGGTACGTCGCACACAACCTGGTCTTTAAAGCCCTGTACGACTTTGGGGATTAAAGAGGCTGGAAGCGATCCTGATCGCTTCCAGCCGCTTTACAGTTATTGCAGTGATGCCTCGATATCGAGGCATCCTGCAATAACATTTTTCCCCCATCCGATGCAGAGAGAGCCACTCTGTGGCCCTCTCTGCACCGGCATCGATGGCCTCGATCGTTGGTGGGTGGGAGCCGACGTGGGAGGCGGGTGGGCGGCCATCGATGGAAGATTGAAGAGAGAGGGGGGCTGGATCGGGGGTGGGGTTGTCGGGAGCGCGCACAGGCATGTGTGTGCACGGGGAGGGAGCGGGTGGGAACCGCTATACTACAGAAAGAAGTTGATAAGTGGGAGGCGGGGGGGGGGGGACAGCAGACAATGTTAATTGTAAGGGATCTGGGAGGGGGTGGTGGTTTTTCTATGGGGGGGGGAAGCTACACTACAGAAAAAAAAAAATATATATAAAAAAGGTTTTTTTTTCTAAACTGGGTACTGGCAGACAGCTGCCAGTACCCAAGATGGCTCCCAGTAAGGTAGAGGGGGAGGGTTAGAGAGCTGTTTGGGGGGATAAGGGAGGTTGGGGGCATCCTACAGAGCAGCATATGTAAATATGCTACACAATTATTATTATTATTTTTTTTTTAAATATACCTTTTATTTTAGTACTGGCAGACTTTCTGCCAGTACTTAAGATGGCGGGGACAATTGTGGGATGAGGGAGGGAAGAGAGCTGTTTGGGAGGGATCCTGGGGTGTGATGTGTCAGGTGGGAGGCTGATCTCTATGCTAAAGCTAAAATTAACCTTGCAATCTCCCTACAAGCTACCTAATTAACCCCTGCACTGCTGGGCATAATACATGTGTGGTGCGCAGCGGCATTTAGCGGCCTTATAATTACCAAAAAGCAACACCAAAGCCATATATGTCTGCTATTTCTAAACAAAGGGGATCCCAGAGAAGCATTTACAATCATTTATGCCATAATTGCACAATCTGTTTGTAAATTATTTCAGTGAAAAACCTAAAATTGTGAAATATTTTACGTTTTTTTTTTTATCTGATCTGAAATGGTAGCATGAAATATACCAAGATGGGCCTAGATCAATACTTGGGGTTGTCTACTACACTACACTAAAGCTAAAATTAACCCTAGACGCTCCCTACATCCTCCCTAATTAACCCCTTCACTGCTGGGCATAATACACGTGTGATGCGCAGTGGCATTTAGCAGCCTTCTAATTACCAAAAAGCAACGCCAAAGCCATATAAGTCTGCTATTTCTGAACAAAGGGGATCCCAGAGAAGCATTTACAACCATTTATGCCATAATTGCACAAGTTGTTTGTAAATAATTTCTGTGAGAAACCTAAAGTTTGTGAAAAAAATTGTGAAAAAGTGAACATTTTTTTTTTATTTGATCGCATTTGGCGGTGAAATGGTGGCATGAAATATACCAAAATGGGCCTAGATCAATACTTTGGGATGTCTTCTAAAATATATATATATATACATGTCAAGGGATATTCAGGTATTCCTGACAGATATCAGGGTTCCAATGTAACTAGCGCTCATTTTGAAAAAAAGTGGTTTTGAAATAGCAAAGTACTTGTATTTATTGCCCTATAACTTGCAAAAAAAGCAAAGAACATGTTAACATTGGGTATTTCTAAACTCAGGACAAAATTTAGAAACTATTTAGCATGGTTGTTTTTTGGTGGTTGTAGATGTGTAACAGATTTTGGGGGTCAAAGTTAGAAAAAGTGTTTTTTTTGCCATATTTTATAATATTTTTAATAGTAAATTATAAGATATGATGAAAATAATGGTATCTTTAGAAAGTCCATTTAGTGGCAAGAAAAAACAGTATATAATATGTGGGGGTACAGTAAATGAGTAAGAGGAAAATTACAGCTAAACACAAACACCGCAGAAATGTAAAAATAGCCCTGGTCCTTAAGGGAAAGAAATTGAAAAATGGCCTTGGTCCTTAAGGGGTTAATGAAGGTGTTTTTACTAGGAATACCAGTTTAGTAGTTTTTTATCGTAATAGGTAACCCGCTGACAAAACAATGTGTCAAACAGAGGGCTTTTTCAACACTGAAATATGATTATATAAGATCTCTGGATAACCTGCTATACGTTTTCAATATGTACTTATAATAAGATTTTAGTTTTGCAATGCAGTTCAGTTTTTTATCAAAGTCTTAGTTGAAAGTGTCAGGTAAGCAAAACAGCAGGTTTGAATAAGCAGACATATTTCATGCAATGAGGAAGTAGATGCAACACAAGTTAATGCAGGAGGAAGTAGAGAAAATATACTCCAAAGTAAAGCGTTTTGCGGTTAGTCAGATACAGTCAATTTTACAAACTGCTGAGTAAAACGTACTTGCTATTGATATATAGCTTTCTTACTTGTTTTAGTTCTGTTGTCCGGTCTGCTGTTGATCCGTTGTATTAACTTACTTAGGAGTTGAAGATCCGGTAATCAAGATTCGTTATGCGGTCTCGTTGGGGAGCAGCTTGTTGTGTTACTCTCTCAGTACACAGCGTGTGGATGATGACGTCAGTGTACAGCTGATTCAGCGTGAAGTGACTTCACAGGGAGTGGATGATACTCACAGCTGTTAGAAGGTAGATGGAGGTAACGGAGAACTGAGGACGGCTGCTGTAGCGAAGTAGAAGAAGGATTAAATCAGGAGATGATTCAGGCAGCAATATAGTGAATCCTTCTGAAAGGAGTAGTTTTGGCAACTTCAAATACCAAATAGTTAGGCTTGAGAGATAAGCTCGGAAAGAGCGCAGCAATAAGGGGAGTGAAAAGAATTTCCCAAACACTTGCAGTGATCAGGCAGTTTGTGTAGGAATAGGCCAGTCCTTAAATAGGGATATGAGTAGGAAAAGGGATATGCCTCTTAAAGGGGTAGCAGGTATGACACATGGTGGTGGGAGTGTCATGGTCTGGGCTGATATGAGTGCTGCCAGCACTGGGGAGCTACAGTTTATTGAGGGAACCATGAATGCCAACATATACTGTGACATACTGAAGCAGAGCATGATCCCCTCCCTTCGGAGACTGGGCTGCAGGGCAGTATTCCAACATGACCCCAAACACACCTCCAAGACGACCACTGCCTTCCCAAAGAAGCTGAGGGTAAAGGTGATGGACTGGCCAAGCATGTCTCCAGACCTAAATCCTATTGAGCATCTGTGGGGCATCCTCAAATGGAAGGTGGGGGAGTGCAAGGTCTATAACATCCACCAGCTCCATGATGTCCACATGGAGGAGTGGAAGAGAACTCCAGTGGCAACCTGTGAAGCTCTGGTGAACTCCATGCCCAAGAGGGTTAAGGCAGTGCTGGAAAATAATGGTGGCCACACAAAATATTGACACTTGGGCCAAATTTGTACATTTCCACTTAGGGGTGTACTCCCTTTTGTTGCCAACGGTTTAGACCTTAATGGCTGTGTGTTGAGTTATTTTGAGGGGACAGCAAATTTACACTGTTATACAGGCTGTACACTCACTACTTTACATTGTAGCAAAATGTCATTTCTTCAGTGTTGTCACATAAAAAGATATAATAAAATATTTACAAAAAATGTGAGGGGTGTACTCACTTTTGTGAGAAACTGTATATCTTTGCACATACTTGTGTCTATATATATATATATATATATATATATATATATATATATATATATATATGTGTGTGTGTGTGTGTGTGTGTTATGTCAGAAATATTTTGCAAACATATTTACATGTCCCTAAATTCCTTTTTTTGGTCTAAACAATGTTGTCTTTTATATCTCTGTGTTTATTTATACCACTATATGATGTATATAGTGTAAATTTATTATTATTCTGAGCAGGAAAAATTGTGAATATAACATGTAATCAGGGTATCATATGTATATGTATTTATTTGCAATCAATGGATATATTAAGACCTGGGGCAGTTTTCTCTCTGTGCCAGTCTAGTTTTAAACACCACCCCTAAACAGGTGTAAAAAAATGGGCTGGCATATAAGATGACATTTCTTAATGAAAATGAAATTCAAGAAAAGGAAGAAAAACACTGAAAATAGCATGACAGTAAAGAGGCGGTTTTAATTTCTGCTGTATCTGATTCATGACAGATTAATGTTAGGTAGACTATCACTTTGAGCTATCAGTTTAAAATGATATTAAATCAAACATCATGCGAATTTTAAAATCATTGCCTAAAATATTACACTGTGTGTCCTAATGTCATAATCAATGTTTAACTTTAATACTAATTTCACATATACATACTTTCAAAGTATAATACACAATGTAACAAATGGCACTTACAAGTTCTGATGAGTGATAAATGACACAAGTATCGAGCAATTTGATTTGTTAGTGATAGTAGGTAGGTAGGTATATTTCAATCAGATTGGCTGATGTCATAAATCATGTGATTATGCATTTCCCAACCAAAAGTGGTGGAAAATTTCACAAGTTTGTGGGTTGTTTTTGAGTATTGCGTCAAATTTGGTGTGAAAAGTGTTGCTTCAAATTTGGTGCAAAGTGGAGAGTGGGACTTGTATTACATGCCTTAAACATGGTGCAAATAGATTTATCCCCCCCCCCCAAAAAAAAGGAGTTAGCTATATTATCTCTATATCTACTACTGCACCAAATTCGGAGCAATACTTCGCACCAAATTTGGAGCAATACTTCGCACTAAATTTGGAGCAATAATATTGTCCCCTTGCTTTGAAATAAATACATTACTAGTGCACCAAATTTGAAGCAATGCTTCACACCAAATTTGGAGCAATAATATTCGGCTAGATTACGAGTTTTGCGGAATGAGTGAAAAAGCAGCGTTAAGGCCCTTTTTCACTACTGCTGGTATTACGAGTCTGGCAGGTTTAGCTGCACCGCACACTTTTTTGGCCGTAACGCAACGTAACTACCGCAGCTTTCCAAAAGTCCTTTTTCAATGGGACTTCCTTTGCGCCGGTATTACGAGTTTGCCTGGGAGGCCAAAAAGTGAGCGGTACAGCCTATACCGTCAAGATCCATACCGTAAACTGAAAGTCAGTAGTTATGGGTTTTATGCTACAATGCCGTAACATAAAACTCATAACTAAAGTGCTAAAAACTACACTAACACCCATAAACTACCTATTAAACCCTAAACCGAGGCCCTCCCACATCACAAACACTAAAAAAAAAATGATTAACCCCTAATCTGTCGCTCCGGACATCGCCGCCACTATAATAAACATAAAAACCCCTAAACCACCGCACTCCTGCATCGCACACACTAGTAAAATATTATTAACCCTTAATCTGCTGTCCTTAACATAGCCGCAACCTACATTACTGTTATTAACCCCTAGTCTGCTGTCCCTAACATCGCCACCACTATACTAAAGTTATTAACCCCTAAACCTAAATCTAAGTCTAACCCTAACACCCCTAACTTTAATATAATTAAAATAAATCTAAATAAAAATTAAAATTAATACCTAAATAATTCCTATTTAAAACTACTTACCTATAAAATAAACCCTAAGCTAGCTACAATATAACTAATAGTTATATTGTATCTATCTTAGATTTTATTTTTATTTTACAGCTAAGTTTGTATTTATTTTAACTAGGTAGACTAGTTAGTAAATAGTTATTAACTATTTACTTGCTACCTAGTTAAAATAAATACAAATTCACCTGTAAAATAAAACCTAACCTGAGTTACACTAACACCTAACCTTACACTACAATTAAATAAATTACATTAATTAAATACAATTAACTAAATTACAAAAACAAACAAACACTAAATTACACAAAATAAAAATAAATTATTTAAACTAAATACACCTAATCTAATAGCCCTAATCTAAAAGCCCCCCATCCTCTTCAATCGACGTCTCTCCCAGAATGAAGTTTCCATTAAGGGACGTCATCCAAGATGGCATCCCTTGAATTCCAATTGGCTGATAGAATTCTATCAGCCAATCGGAATTAAAGGGTAAAGGGTAAAAAATCCTATTGGCTGATGCAATCAGCCCATAGGATTGATCTTCAATCCTATTGGCTGATCCAATCAGCCAATAGGATTGAGCTCGCATTCTATTGGCTGTTCCAATCCAATTATACCCTTTATTGAGCTCGCATTCTATTGGCTGTTCCAATCCAATTATACCCTTTAATTCCGATTGGCTAATAGAATTCTATCAGCCAATCGGAATTCAAGGGACGCCATCTTGGATGACGTCCCTTAAAGGAACCTTCATTCTTGAAGAGCCGTCGATTGAAGAGGATGCTCCGCGCCGGATGTCTTGAAGATGGAGCCGCTCCGCGCTGTATGGATGAAAATAGAAGATGCCATCTTGATGAAGACTTCTGCCAGCTTGGATGAAGACTTCAGCCTGCTTGGATGAAGACTTCTGAAGGCTTCGCTGAGGACTTCTTCCGCTTCGTTGAGGATGGATGTTGGGTCTTCAAAAACTGTAAGTGGATCTTCAGGGGTTAGTGTTAGGTTTTTTTAAGGGTTTAGTTTAGGGTTTGGGCGGAAAAAGAGCTAAATGCCCTTCCAAATGCCTTTCTCAGGGCAATGGGGAGCTTAGGTTTTTTAGATAGGATTTTATTTGGGGGGTTTAGTTGTGTGGGTGGTGGGTTTTACTGTTGGGGGGTTGTTTGTATTTTTTTTTTACAGGTAAAATAGCTGATTTCTTTGGGGCAATGCCCCGCAAAAGGCCATTTTAAGGGCTATTGGCAGTTTAGTTTAGGCTAGGTTTTTTTTATTTTGGGGGCGCTTTTTTATTTTGACAGGGCTATTAGCTTAGGTGTAATTAGTTTAAATATTTGATCATTTCTTTTTTATTTTGTGTAATTTAGTGTTTGTTTTTTGTAATTTAGTTAATTGTATTTAATTAATGTAATTTATTTAATTGTAGTGTAAGGTTAGGTGTTAGTGTAACTCAGGTTAGGTTTTATTTTACAGGTAAATTAGTATTTATTTTAACTAGGTAGTTAGTAAATAGTTAATAACTATTTATTTACTAACTAGTCTACCTAGTTAAAATAAATACAAACTTGCCTGTGAAATAAAAATAAAACCTAAGCTAGATACAATGTAACTATTAGTTATATTGTAGCTAGCTTAGGGTTTATTTTACAGGTAAGTATTTAGTTTTAAATAGGAATTATTTAGTTAATGAAAGTAATTTTTATTTAGATTTATTTTAATTATATTAAAGTTAGTAAGGGTTAGGGTTAGGTTTAGAGGTTTATCACTTTAGTATAGTGGCGGCAACGTTGGGGGCGGCAGATTAGGGGTTAATAAGTGTAGGTAGGTGGCGGCGGCAGATTAGGGGTTAATAAGTATAATGTAGGTGGCGGCAGTGTTGGGGGCGGCAGATTAGGGGTTAATAAGTATAATGTAGTTGTTGGCGATGTCGGGGGCGGCAGATTAGGGGTTAATAAGTTTAGGTAGGTGGCGGCGATGTCGGGGGCGGCAGATTAGGGGTGTTTAGACTCAGGGGTTTATGTTAGGGTGTTAGGTGTAAACATAAATTTCGTTTCCCCATAGGAATCAATGGGGCTGCGTTACGGAGCTTTACGCTCCTTTATTGCAGGTGTTAGGCTTTTTTTTAGCCAGCTCTCCCCCTTGATGTCTATAGGGAAATCGTGCACGAGCACATAAAACCAGCTCAAAGCAGCGCTGGTATTAGAGTGCGGTATGGAGCTCAATTTTGCTCTACGCTCACATATTGCCTGTTAACGCCGGGTTTTTGCAAACCTGTAATAGCAGCGCTATAGGGAGGTGAGCGGTGGCAATAACTTGCAAGTTAGCACCGAGCCGCTCATAACAAAAAACTCGTAATCTGGTTGAATGTTTGATTTAAAAAGATTATACAATTTTAATAATGTTTCTAATTTACTTTTATTATCTAATATGCTTCATTCTCTTGCAGCATCAAACATAACCTTTCTGTGTTTTCAGACTCCCATTGATTTCTATGGCATTCGCGGCCTCAAAGGTGGCAGTTTAAACGATAGGTACACTGCGTCGGAATTGAAGCAAGCGTACCTGTTGAATGTTTGATAAATTGGCAAAAGGGTCAAATGAAGTAGAATGTGACGGCGGATTATTAGTATTCTGCTCGAATAACACAAGCATTGATCTGCGTCAGATTGATATTGCGGGAGCGTATATTACATCACACATTTCAACATTTGACGATCTTGACGCTTTGTTAACTACGGCGATCAAATTTGTGTCAAATTTGACGCGAACTTCAAGCACATTATCAGTTGAAGCTTTGATAAATCGGCCCCTTAGTCTGAACTTCAAGTGAGTAGTAGATTTGTTTCTGACAAATTTCAAAGTTATGTCTGTTTCTACTCCTTCTGTATCATGTGACAGCCCTCAGCCAATCACAAATGCATATACGTTTATTCTGTGAAATTTTGCACATGCTCAGTAGGAGCTGGTGACTCAAAAAGTGTATATATAAAACGACTGTGCACATTTTGTTAATTGAAGTAAATTGCAAAGTTGTTTAAAATTGCATGCTCTATCTAAATCATAAAAGTTTAATTTTTACTTGAGTGTCCATTTAAAGGATTCCAAAACTTTGTTTTTTTTACTACACTGAACAACCTAAAATCGATTACAAATAACTTAGGGATTAAAATTTACCTGATTTGAATATTAAACGAGTATTTCTTGACTTAGAAAAGGAGATACAAAATCCTTGAAATCGCGTCACCCAAGCCAAACCCCCTTTCTCAGTGTAGAAATTAGAATACAGCTAGTCCAATCGTTATGCTCTAGCGTGCATATAATTATCCCAAGGATTCGTCATCGGGCGCATGCGCAAATCATTCCGCCGTTTTATCGCATGCGCATATTGCCTATTTGATTACAAATGCCATTACAAGGCATCTACTGGCATAACGCGGCGGTCTGCAGCTCAAAAGGATTGTGATGTTTTTGATGACGGGGAAGAATAAAGCGCATGCGCAGTAAGGCGGATTACGGCCATATTGATAACGCAGGTTATCAGGGACTATTGGTTACGGACATCTAAACTAGTAAGTGTGGGTTTGGAAAACTATTAATTTTGTTATATGAATATACAGAAAACAATAAATATTTTATAATTGAAGCATATTGTCAATATGATTAATACATATGTTTTGTTCATTTGAGATAAAGTTTATTGCAAGGTTTAGTGTCCCTTTAAGGAAAATACACCCAGTGGTAGGATGTATGCTCCAATTGCATGGGCTGGCACTGGAAGGGATGTCTTTAAGTCCATCATTCTCAATCAATAGCATGTTCAAGCTCCATCAATTTCTTCCTTCCAAAAAAAAAGTAAAAGCTAAAATTGATGCTAAATAGAAGAGGACAAAAAAGCCTCAATCAAGATGGGACCAAGATGAGCCTTGTAAAGATAAATGCACGTGGGTTCCTATACATCAGCCAGGAGGAAAAACTGAAATGACTTATTAATTTGGCTTCTGTAGTTTCCAAATGAGTCAAACATTACAATATTCAGTAAATTATTTTCGATAATGGATACAGTATCTATATTTAGTAGTACGTTACAGTTCTTCATCGCACACCAAATTCCTGACATTATTGTATGATCAGTTTTAGCTAAAACAGCCTCTTCATCTAATCAATAAATATGCTGCTCAAATCCAGTCCTCAGTCATCCCTGAGAGGCAAGGATTTATGGCTAACCCCGCTTGAGTTCATGTGGAGCTTAGTAACACTGATTGCTCTCACTAGCATTATCCTTAAAATATTGCTTGTTATTGCACGGATTTGCAAAAAAAAGTTTTTAAAAAAAAATTACACAATTTTATAATACATACACACATATACATACATAATGCCTATAGAACCACTGAACACAGCAGAATGCATAATCAATAAATGTATAATAAAAAGACTATGCAAAGCACTTTTTTTCTGACAAATGTCAGTTAGTTACATTTTGCTTCCTAATGCATCATGTGACAATCATCCGCCAATCACAAAATGTATATACGTATATTCTGTGAACTCTGCAGCTGGTGCCTCAGAAACTGTGCATATAAAAAGACTGCACACATTTAAATAATGGTAGTGAATTAGAAAGTTGTTTAAAATTGAAAAATCAAAGTTTATTTTAAAGGGACATTAAACCTAAATCTTTTCTGATTCAGATACATTTAGCTACCAATCAGCAAGTGCTACCCAGGTGCTGAGCCAAAAATGGGCCAGCTCCTAAACTTAGATTCCTGCTCTTCAAAAAAAGATAGCAAGAGAATGAAGAAAAATGCTAATAGGAGTAAATTAGAAAGTTGCTTAAAATTGCATGCTCTATCTAAATATTGAAAGCAAAAATGTGGATTTAGTGTCCCTTTAACTTGACTGTCCTTTTAGAAATAATATAAATAAATATAAGTCCTTTTTTTTCTGACATTAATTCCAGCTTACACTACATATGTAATTATATAATTATGTAAGATGTCTAGGACTTTATGCATGGTAATTAGTGATGCCGCGAACCTAAAAATGTGGGTTCGCGAACGGCGAACGAGAACTTCCGCAAAAGTTCACGAACTGGCGAACCGGGTGAACCGCCATAGACTTCAATAGGCAGGCGAACTTTAAAACCCACAGGGACTCTTTCTGGCCACAATAGTGATGGAAAAGTTGTTTCAAGGGGACTAACACCTGGACTGTGGCATGCCGGAGGGGGATCCCTGGCAAAACTCCCATGGAAAATTACATAGTTGATGCAGAGTCTGGTTTTAAGCCATAAAGGGCATAAATCACCTAACATTCCTAAATTGTTTGGAATAACGTGCTTTAAAACATCAGGTATGATATTGTATCGATCAGGTAGTGTAAGGGTTACGCCCGCTTCACAGTGACAGCCCAAACTCCTCGTTTAAAGGGACAGTCTACACCAGAATTTTTATTGTTTTAAAAGATAGATTATCCCTTTATTACCCATTTCCCAGTTTTGCATAACTAACACATTTATAATAATATACTTTTAACCTCTGTGATTATCTTGTATCTAAGCCTCTGCCAACTGCCCCTTTTTCAGTTCTTTTGACAGACTTGCAGTCTAGCCAATCAGTGCCTGCTCCCAGATAACTTCTCGTGCACGAGCACAGTGTTATCTATATGAAATACGTGAACTAACACCGTCTAGTGGTGAAAAACTGTTAAAATGCAATCTGAAAGAGGTGGGCTTCAAATTCTAAGAAATTAGCATATGAACCTCCTAGGTTAAGCTTTCAACTAAGAATACCAAGAGAACAAAGCATAATTGGTGATAAAAGTAAATTGGAAAATTGTTTAAAATTACATGCTCTATCTGAATCATGAAAGTTTATTTTGGCCTAGACTGAAACGCACACGTGTGAAGGAAACTGACTGCTATTATTTAACACAGTCAAAAAAGTGTTGCTTTTTTTAAATCTACACTACTGTTACACCAGATATGAGTTGCACTGGGGTGACACTGTGCCCTGGCAGGCAGGCACTGAAACGCACACATGTGAAGGAAACTGACTGCTATTATTTAACACAGTCAAAAAAGTGTTGTTGTTTTTTAAATCTACACTACTGTTACACCAGATATGAGTTGCACTGGGGTGACACTGTGACCTGGCAGACAGGCACTGAAACGCACACGTGTGAAGGAAACTGACTGCTATTATTTAACACAGTCAAAAAAGTGTTGTTTTTTTTAAATCTACACTACTGTTACACCAGATATGAGTTGCACTGGGGTGACACTGTGCCCTGGCAGGCACTGAAACGCACACGTGTGAAGGAAACTGACTGCTATTATTTAACACAGTAAAAAAAGTGTTGTTTTTTTAAAATCTACACTACTGTTACACCAGATATGAGTGGTGGCACTGGGCAAGTGGGCACAGTATACGCTGTGAGCCTGACACACACGCTGGCAGGCAGGCAACTGCAATTAGATTACACAGGGAAAAAAAAAAAATCAGACTGATGTTCTAGCCCTAAAAAGGGCTTTTTGGGGTGCTGTCCTTACAGCAGAGATCAGATGAGTCCTTCAGGACTGTAGTGGACACTGAATACACTAGCCTAGCTATCGTTTCCCTATTAAATTAGCAGCAGCTACACTGTCCCTCCTCTCACTAACAATGCAGCTTCCGAATTAATCTAAAATGGATGCTGTCCAGGAGGTAGGAGGGTCTGGGAGGGAGGGTCTGCTGCTGATTGGCTGGAATGTGTCTGCTGACTGTGAGATACAGGGTCAAAGTTTTACTCAATGATGACGAATAGGGGGCGGATCAAACATCGCATATGTTCGCCCGTTGCGGCGAACGGGAATAAGCTATGTTCGCCGGGAACTTTTTGCCGGCGAACTATTCGCGACATTACTAATGGTAATTGGAGTATTTTTCTATTTTTCTGATAATCATAACATTATCATTATTACTTTATGTTCTTTAAAAAACATATATTTTGAGCTATATTTTTCATTCATTATGGGCAAGATTACAAGTTGTGCGGCAAATCAATTGCAAAAATACTGTTCGCGTTATGGCTTTTTCATATTTGGGGTTGCGCAGCTACTACAAGTTGCAAAATAACATATTGTGGGAGCGTTCAGCCACGTAATGCAAACAGCCAAATCACGTGCATGTTCACGTATTCCCCTTAGAAGTCAATGGAGAAGACAAACAGAAAAAAACACACAAAACCCTAGTATGTTGCGCAAAGCCCTTGACGTATTCTCCTTGAAAGTGTACATGAAAATGCAATTATTTCATATTGCAAAAATGTTTTCGTAACGGAATATGTTGTATTTATTTCTAAATAAATATTTCTTTATATATGTGTTGATTTTTAGACTGATTTATCTATTTATAGCGAGATATGTATATGAATATATATATGTCTAGATATCCTGAGATCTATATACGAAGATTTTGTTTAATGTGCATAAGATGGTAATGTAAAATGTTTTCATTATCTCCATAGTTAAACATATCTCTATACATATAAATCCATGTTTCTCTATGTATGTGTATGTATGTCAATGTAAAATCCCTGCGTCTGCTTTTTTTTTCTTCTAACACCCACTATCTCGTAGCTTTCAGTCCTTATAACATTTGTGTGCAATATTTTTTTTAAATATTTTTTATTAGGCAGTATTAATATGAGTGTAACTATACTTTGTAATGTATTTTTAAAGTGTTTTGTGAAACTTTTATGTTGCGCAAAACTGTTAACTACTTTTCTTCGAGCACGGAAAGGATTGTTGCGTAAAAGGAGAAGAGCTTGCATTCTATTGGAGGATTTTTTCCACCTTAATTCTGATTGGCTGATAGAATTCTATCAGCCAATCGGAATGTAAGGGACGCCATCTTGAATGACGTCATTTAAAGGAAACTTCATTCTTCAGAAGACGTCGTAAGAAGAGGATGCTCCGCGCCAGATGTCTTGAAGATGGAGCCGCTCCACGCCGGATGGATGAAGATAGAAGATGCCGTCTGGATGAAGACTTCTGCCGGCTTGGATGAAGACTTCGGCCCGCTTGGATGAAGACTTCTGCCGGCTTCGCTGAGGACTTTTGCCGCTTCGTTGATGATGGATGTGGATCTTCGGGGGTTAGTGTTAGTTTTCTTTAAGGGTTTATTGGGTGGGTTTTAATTTTAGGTTAGGGATTTTGGGCGGAAAAAGAGCTAAATGCCCTTTTAAGGGCAATGCCCATCCAAATGCCCTTTTCAGGGCAATGGGGAGCTTAGGTGTTTTTTTTTTTATTTGGGGAGGTTGGTTGTGTGGGTGGTGGGTTTTACTGTTGGGGGGGTGTTTGTATTTTATTTACAGGTAAAAGAGCTGATTTCTTTGGGGCAATGCCCTGCAAAGGACCTTTTTAAGGGCCATTCGCAGTTTATTGTAGGCTAGGGTTTTTTTATTTTGGGGGGGCTTTTTTATTTTCATAGGGCTATTAGATTAGGTGTAATTAGTTTAAATATTTGATCACTCTTTTTTTATTTTGGGGTTTTTTGTAACTTAGTGTTTTTTATTTTTTGCAACTTAGTAATTATTAATAGTAGATTTAAATAAATTGAGTAAGGTTAGGTGTTTAAATATGTAATATAGTTAATTTAATTGTTAGTTTAATGTAGTTTTAGTATAATAGTTAGGGTAGATTAATTATTAGTTTAATATAGTTTAATGTAATTTAATGTAATTTTAGTATAATATTTATGGTAGATTAATTATTAGTTTAATATAATTTAATGTAATTTAATGTAATTTTAGTATAATAGTTAGGGTAGGTTAATTCATAGTTTAATATAGTTTATTTTAATTCTAAAGGTAAGTTTAAATGTATTATAAGATAGGGATGAGTTAATACTTAAGGTAAAGTTAGCGGGTTGTTAGGTTTAGGGGTTAATAGCTGAATTTAGTTTATGGCGATGTGGGGGGCTGGTGGTTTATAGGTTAATAGGTTTAGTAAGTGGTAGTGATGTGGGAGGCCAGGGAGTTAGGGGTTAATACATTTATTTAGTTGCGGAGGGCTCCGGGAGCGGCAGGATAGGGATTAATAACTTTATTAGAGTTGCCGTGGGGTCCGGGAGTGGCGGGATAGGGGTTAAACATTTTAGTATAGTGGCGGTGTTTAGTGACAGGGTATAAATAAAGTTGGAAAAAAGCAGAATAGCAGCGAGATCGATGACTGTAAGTTAACAACAGTCCGCTGCTCATTGCCCCATACTTGGTACGCGGCTTTTTGACAGCTTTTTTAATAAATAAGAAGAGCGTATTCAGGTCAGCAGCCGCAATGTTAGGCGATGTTAGGCGAGCTTATTGGTGCTGTCGAATGCAGCATAGTTGATGGCTTGATAAATATCTCTCCTAGGTGACTATCTATCAAGCTCCGAATGGAGCTTGAGGCCCCGTGTTTCTGGTGAACCTGCAGGCTCACCAGAAACAGCAGTTATGAAGCAGCGGTCACAAAGACCGCTGCTCCATAACCCTGTCCGCCTGCTCTGATGAGGTGGACAGGAATCGCCGGAAATCAACCCGATCGAGTACGATCGGGTTGATTGACACCCCCTGCTGGCGGCCGATTGGCCGCAAGTCTGCAGGGGGCGGCGTTGCACCAGCAGCTCTTGTGAGCTGCTGGTGCAATGCTGAATACGGAGAGCGTATTGCTCTCCGCATTCAGCAATGTCTGTCGGACCTGATCCGCACTGTCGGATCAGGTCCGACAGACATTTGTTAAATATGCCTCCTAGTCTCAACATGAAGGTTGGTATGGAAGAACTCTGTATTGCACAAACAGGTTATGTTCAACTTACATGAATAAAATAAAATAAATAAAAGGTAAAGCTGAATGCTGAGATCTGCGTTGTATGTTGTTAGTTGGTTTAAATAACCGTTACATCCACATTACTTGATTGTTGTGTTAGAGGGGATAATGAGTGTGTAATTCCTCGTCAGGTTGAATAGTACTTGTAGAGAGTATTAGTCAATGACCATTTACTGTATGTGTATTTATATCTCTTTTTTTATTTGTTATTAAAAAATTCATTTTTCTGTAGTGTAGCGGCCCATATCTCACCCTCCCCAGCTCCCCCCTCCAAATGAACATCATGCAGTGCCCCCTCTCATAGTCCCCTTTTTAGTAGTGTAGTGGATCCCTCCCTCAGTGTAAAAATATTTCTGTAGCATAGCGATCCCGTCTGCATCCGTGAACTGTTTCATATGGTAATGGGAGCATCAGTGATCTGTTTCATATGGTAATGGGAGCATCAGTGATCTGTTTCATATGGTAATGGTAGCAACAGTGATCTGTTTCATATGGTAATGGGAGCACTGTCAGCACTTCCTTACCATATGAAGACAGGTGCCTTCTCCCTCTGGTTGCGGTCTTAGCTGGCAGAGCTGACAGCTGGGACCACAGCATGAGGGAGAAGGTTGGACGTAGCTACTACGTCAACAGAGTACGCAGGGCAAAGTACCCTGTGACATAGTAGCTACATCAAGATAGCTTAAGGGGTTAACATATATACAGTATCTATACCTATATATCTATAGGAAGCAATAAGTATTAGTTTTTTTCTTCTGCGCTCTCCAATTAAGTCTATAAAAAGAAGAAGTTAACGCTGTCATGATATCTGAAGCTCGCTTCAGGTTTCATTCTTGCACAAATGTTTTACTTTCAATTTGTAATATGCGCAATAACCCACACACATAAGATTACTTCTAACAATGTTTACACTCAAAAATAGCACGCCACTTGTAATCTAGCCCAAAGTGTCCTACGCTGCCTAGAGAAGACAAAAATCTGTAACCTAGAATTTCAGAATGGTGCAAAAATCAGCTATTTGCTAGTTACTCAGGATGAAGGTACCTTTAAGTGACGTCATCTAAGATGGCGTCCCTTAGATTCCGATTGGCTGATAGAATTCTATCAGCCAATCGGAATCTAAGGGACGCCATCTTGGATGACGTCACTTAAAGGTACCTTCATTCTGAAGAAGCCGTCGATTGAAGAGGATGCTCCGCGCCGGACATCTTGAAGATGGAGCCACTCCACGCCGGATGGATGAAGATAGAAGATGCCTTCTGGATGAAGACTTCTGCCCATCTGGAGGACCACTTCTGCCCATCTGGAGGACCACTTCTGCCGCCTTCGTTGAGGACATCTTGTCGCTTGGATGAAGACTTCTCCCGGTAAGTGAATCTTCGGGGGTTAGTATTAGGATTTTTTAAGGGTGTATTGGGTGGGTTTTATTTTTAGGTTGGGGCTTTGGGCAGTAATAGAGCTAAATGTCCTTTTAAGGGCAATGCCCATACAAATGCCCTTTTCATGGAAATGGGGAGCTTAGGTTTTTTTAGATGTTGGGGGGTTATGTGTATTTTTTTTTATAGGTAAAAGAGCAGATTTCTTTGGGGCAATGCCCCGTAAAAGGCCCTTTTAAGGGCTATTGGCAGTTTAGTTTAGGCTAGGGCTTTCTTTATTTTGGGGGGGCTTTTTTATTTTATAGGGCTCTTAGATTAGGTGTAATTAGTTTAAATATCTTGTAATTTGTTTTTTATTTTCTGTAATTTAGTGTTTGTTTGTGTTTTGTAATTTAGCTAATTGTATTTAATTTAATTTATTTTATTGTATTTAGGTAAGTTATTTAATTGTAGTGTAGTGTTAGGTGTTAGTGTAACTTAGGTTAGGTTTTATTTTACAGGTAAATTTGTATTTATTTTAGCTAGGTAGTTATTAAATAGTTAATAACTATTTAGTAAATATTCTACCTAGTTAAAATAAATAAAAACTTGCCTGTAAAATAAAAATAAATCCTAAGCTAGATACAATGTAACTATTAGTTATATTGTAGCTAGGTTAGGGTTTATTTTATAGGTAAGTATTTTGTTTTAAATAGGAATAATTTATTTAATTATAGTAATTTATTTAGATTTATTAAAAATAGATTTAAGTTAGGTTGGTGTTAGGTTTAGGGTTAGACTTAGGTTTAGGGGTTAATACATTTAATATAGTAGCAGCAACGTTGGGGGCGGCAGATTAGGGGTAAATTATTGTAGGTAGGTGGCGGCGACTTTGGGGGTGGCAGATTAGGGGTTAATAAATATAATGTAGGTGTCGGCGATGTTAGGGGCGGCAGATTAGGGATTAATTATTGTAGGCAGGTGGCGGCGACGTTGGGGGCGGCAGATTAGGGGTTAATAAATATAATGTAGGTGTCGGCGATGTTAGGGGCAGCAGATTAGGGGTTCATAGGTATAATGTAGGTGGCGGCGGTGTCCGGAGCGGCAGATTAGGGGTTAATAATATAATGCAGGTGGCGAGGATATCAGGGGCAGCAGATTAGGCGTTAATAAGTGTAAGGTTAGGGGTGTTTAGACTTGGGGTTCATGTTAGGGTGTTAGGTGTAGAATTAGAAAGTATTTTCCCATAGGAAACAATGGGGCTGCGTTAGGAGCTGAACGCTGCTTTTTTGCAGGTGTTAGGTTTTTTTTCAGACAGCTCAGCCCCATTGTTTCCTATGGGGAAATCGTGCAAGAGCACGTTTTAGCCAGCTTACCGCTACCGTAAGGAAAGCTGGTATTACAGGAAGAAGTAGCGCTAAATTTGCTCAACGCTCAATTTTCTGAGGCTAACGCAGCAATTCAGAAAACTTGTAATACCAGCGCTGGAAAAAAAAAGGCTCGTTAGCAACGCAAGTTTTTACCGACAAAACTTGTAATCTAGCCATATTATAAATAAAATGATATTAAACTATATTAAAATAATAATTAACCTATTCTAATATAATAAAATTACATTAAACTATATTAAACTAATAATTAATCTATTCTAACTATTATAATAAAATTACATTTAACTATATTAAACTAATAATTAATCTAACCTAACTTTTATACTAAAATTACATAAAATTACAAATTAAATTAACTATATTATATATTTAAACACCCAACCCTACTCAAATAATTTAATTCTACACTAAAACATTACAAAGTTACAAAAAACTAACGCCTAGATTACGAGTTTGACGTTAGCCTTAAAAAGCAGCGTTGAGGGGTCCCAACGCTGCTTTTTAATGCCTGCTGGTATTACGAGTCTGGCAGGTACAGGTGTACCGCTCACTTTTATTCCGTGACTCTAGGCTACCGCAAATCCCCTTACGTCAATTGCGTATCCTATCTTTTTAATGGGATTTGCCTAACGCCAGTATTACGAGTCTTGGAAGAAGTGAGCGGTAGACCCTCTCCTGTCAAGACTTCTACCACATTTAAAAGTCAGTAGTTAAGAGTTTTATGGGCTAACGCCGGAACATAAAGCTCTTAACTAAAGTGCTACAAAGTACACTAACACCCATAAACTACCTATTAACCCCTAAACCGAGGCCCCCCACATCGCAAACACTATAATAAAAAAAATTAACCCCTAATCTGCCGACCGGACATCGCCGCCACCTACATTATACCTATGAACCCTTAATCAGCTGCCCCTAACATCACCGACACCTACATTATATTTATTAACCCCTAATCTGCCGCCCCCAACGATGCCGCCACCTACCTACAATTATTAACCCCTAATCTGCCGACCGGACATCGCCGCAACTTTAATAAATGTATTAACCCCTAAACCGCCGCACTCCCGCCTCGCAAACACTAGTTACATTTTATTAACCCCTAATCTGCCTGCCCTAACATCGCCGACGCCTACTTACATATATTAACCCCTAATCTGCCACCCCCAACGTCGCCGCTACTATATTAAAGGTATTAACCCCTAAACCTAAGTCTAAACCTAACCCTAACCCCCCCTAACTTAAATATAATTTAAATTAAACAAAATAAATTTTACAAAATTAAATAAATTATTCCTATTTACACTAAATACTTACCGATAACATAAACCCTAAGCTAGCTACAATATAACTAATAGTTACATTGTAGCTAGTTTAGGATTTATATTTATTTCACAGGCAACTTTGTATTTATTTTAACTAGGTACAATAGTTATTAAATAGTTATTAACTATTTAATAACTACCTAGCTATAATAAGTTCAAAATTACCTGTAAAATAAATCCTAACCTAAGTTACAATTACACCTAACACTACACTATCATTAAACTAATTACCTAAACTACCTACAAATAAATACA
Organism: Bombina bombina; assembly: GCF_027579735.1. Taxonomy (NCBI): domain Eukaryota; kingdom Metazoa; phylum Chordata; class Amphibia; order Anura; family Bombinatoridae; genus Bombina; species Bombina bombina. The sequence continues at coordinate 84,467,905 of NC_069500.1, read as the reverse complement.
ATTAAATTCAATAAACTAAATTACAGAAAAAAAAAACCACTAAATTACAGGGAAATTTTTTTACAAGAAGTTTAAACTAATTATACCTAATCTAAGCCCCCTAATAAAATAAAAAAAGCCTCCCAAAATAATAAAATGCCCTACCCTATACTAAATTACAAATAGCCCTTTAAAGGGCCTTTTGCTGGGCATTGCCCCAAAGTAATCAGCTCTTTTACCTGTAAAAAAAGAAATACAATACCCCCCAACATTACAACCCACCACCCACACTCCCCTACTCTAAAACCCACCCAATCCCCCCTTAAAAAAAGCTAACACTACCCCATTGAAGATCACCTTACCAGGAGACGTCTTCACCCAGCCGGGCCGAAGTCATCCAAGAAGCCGGGCACAAGTGGTCCTCCATCCAGCAGAAGTCTTCATCCGATCGGGGCAGAAGAGGTCCTCCATCCGGCAAAAGTCTTCATCCAAGCGGCATTTTCTATCTTCATCCTTCTGGCACGGAGCGGCTCCATCTTGAAGACATCCAGCACAGAGCATCCTTCCTGGCCGACGGACTAATGATGAATGAAGGTTCCTTTAAATGACGTCATCCAAGATGGCGTCCCTTGAATTCCGATTGGCTGATAGGATTCTATCAGCCAATCGGAATTAAGGTAGGAAAAAAATCAGATTGGCTGATGCAATCAGCCAATCGGATTGACCTTGCATTCTATTGGCTGATTGGAACAGCCAATAGAATGCGAGCTCAATCCGATTGGCTGAATCCTATCAGCCAATTGGAATTCAAGGGACGCCATCTTGGATGATGTCATTTAAAGGAACCTTCATTCGTCGTTAGTCCGTCGGCCAGGAAGGATGCTCTGCGCTGGATGTCTTCAAGATGGAGCCGCTCCGCACCGGAAGGATGAAGATAGAAGATGCCGCTTGGATGAAGACTTTTGCCGGATGGAGGACCTCTTCTGCCCCAATCGGATGAAGACTTCTGACGGATGGAGGACCACTTGTGCCTGGCTTCTTGGATGACTTCGGCCCGGCTGGGTGAAGACGTCTCCCGGTAAGGTGATCTTCAATGGGGTAGTGTTAGCTTTTTAAAAGGGGGGATTGGGTGGGTTTTAGAGTAGGGGTGTGTGGGTGGTGAGTTGTAATGTTGGGGGGTATTGTATTTTTTTTTTAAAGGTAAAAGAGCTGATTACTTTGGGGCAATGCCCCGCAAAAGGCCCTTTTAAGGGCTATTTGTAATTTAGTATAGGGTAGGGCATTTTATTATTTTGGGGGGCTTTTTTATTTTATTAGGGGGCTTAGATTAGGTATAATTAGTTTAAACTTCTTGTAATTTTTTTCTGTAATTTAGTTTATTGAATTTAATTATATTTAATTGTAGGTAGTTTAGGTAATTAGTTTAATGATAGTGTAGTGTTAGGTGTAATTGTAACTTAGGTTAGGATTTATTTTACAGGTAATTTTGTACTTATTTTAGCTAGGTAGTTATTAAATAGTTAATAACTATTTAATAACTATTGTACCTAGTTAAAATAAATACAAAGTTGCCTGTGAAATAAATATAAATCCTAAACTAGCTACAATGTAACTATTAGTTATATTGTAGCTATCTTAGGGTTTATTTTATCGGTAAGTATTTAGTTTTAAATAGAAATAATTTATTTAATTGTAGTTATTTTATTTAGATTTATTTAAATTATATTTAAATTAGGGGGTGTTAGGATTAGGGTTAGACTTAGGTTTAGGGGTTAATAACTTTATTATAGTGGCGGCAAAGTTGGCGGCAGCAGATTAGGGGTTAATTAATTTAATATAGTTGCGGAGACGTTGGGGGGCAGATTAGGGGTTAATAACTATAATGTAGGTGTTGACGATGTTGGGGGCAGAAGATTAGGGTTTAATAAGTATAATGTAGGTGGTGGCAGTGTCCGGAGCGGCATATTAGGGGTTAATAGTATAATGCAGGTGGCGACGATGTCGGGGGCGGCAGATTAGGGGTTAATAACTATAATGTAGGTGTCGGCGATGTTGGGGGCAGCAGATTAGGGGTTTATAAGTATAATGTAGGTGGCGGCGGTGTCCAGAGCGGCAGATTAGGGGTTAATAGTATAATGCAGGTGGCGATGATGTCGGGGGCGGCAGATTAGGGGTTAATAACTATAATGTAGGTGTCGGCGATGTTGGGGGCAGCAGATTAGGGGTTTATAAGTATAATGTAGGTGGCGGCGGTGTCCGGAGCGGCAGATTAGGGGTTAATAGTATAATGCAGGTGGCGACGATGTCGGGGCGGCAGATTAGGGGTTAATAAGTGTAAGATTAGGGGTGTTTAGACTCGGGGTTCGTGTTAGGGTGTTAGGTGCAGCCATAAAAAGTATTTCCCCATAGGAAACAATGGGGCTGCGTTAGGAGCTGAACGCTGCTTTTTTGCAGATGTTAGTTTTTTTTTCAGACAGCTCAGCCTCATTGTTTCCTATGGGGAAATCGTGCACGAGCACGTTCTGTCAGTTTACCGCCACCGTAAGCAATGCTGGTATTGAGGTGAGATGTGGAGCTAGATTTTGCTCTACGCTCACCTTTTTGCGGCTAACAAACACTAAGTTACACAAAAAAATAAACACTAAGTTACAAAAAATAAAAAAGAAATTATCAAAGCTTTAAACTAATTACATCTAATCTAAGGGCCCTATGAAAATAAAAAAGTCCCCCCAAAATAAAAAAAACCCTAGCCTACAATAAACTACAAATAGCCCTTAAAAGGGCCTTTTGCGGGGCATTGCCCCAAAGTAATCAGCTCTTTTACCTGTAAAAAAAAAAATACAAATACCCCCCCAACAGTAAAACCCACCACCCACACAACCAACCCCCCAAATAAAATGCTATCTAAAAAATCCTAAGCTCCCCATTGCCCTGAAAAGGGCATTTGGATGGCATTGCCCTTAAAAGGGCATTTAGCTCTATTGCAGGCCCAAGTCCTAATCTAAAACTAAAACACACCCAATAAACCCTTAAAAAATCCTAACACTAACCCCAGAAGATTTACTTACAATTTTGAAGATCCGACATCCATCCTCCCAGAACCCGGGAGAAGTCCTCAACGAAGCGGCCAAAGTCTTCATCCAAGCCCGCAAAAGTCTTCACCCAGATGGCATCTTCTATCTTCATCCATCCGGCGCGGAGCGGCTCCATCTTCAAGACATCCGACGCGGAGCATCCTCTTCCTTCCAACGACTACCGACGAATGAAGGTTCCTTTAAATGATGTCATCCAAGATGGCGTCCCTTAGATTCCGATTGGCTGATAGAATTATATCAGCCAATCGGAGTTAAGGTTGAAAAAATCCTATTGGCTGTTGCAATTAGCAAATAGGATTAAGCTTTCATCCTATTGGGAAACTTCATTTGGATTGAAGAGGATGCTCCACGTCGGATGTCTTGAAGATGGAGCCGCTCCACAACGGATGCATGAAGATGCCGTCTGGGTGAAGACTTCTGCGGGCTTGGATGAAGACTTCGGCCGCTTCGTTGAGGACTTCTCCCGGCTTCTTGGAGGATGGATGTCGGATCTTCAAAACTGTAAGTAAATCTTCTGGGGTTAGTGTTAGGATTTTTTTAGGGTTTATTGGGTGGGTTTTAGTTTTAGATTAGGACTTGGGCCTGCAATAGAGCTAAATGCCCTTTTAAGGGCAATGCCCATCCAAATGCCCTTTTCAGGGCAATGGGGAGCTTAGGATTTTTTAGATAGTATTTTAAAAGAGGTGCGTAAGTCTAGCGCTAGTAAATGCACCTACAGCTTTGCTTCAAAAGGATGCCTAGTCAGCCTAAGGTAGTCAATACAGTAGATAAAAAAGTGAGCGCCTTAAAGGCAGAGGTGAGTATGTACATGAAACAATTTAATTTATATATTTACATGCAATACTTATAAAATGCATAACAAGTTTAAAAACCATGGATCCTTGAATACATGATAAACATGTAACAACAAAATGCAAAAAGTAAAAAATATATATAATAACAATAATCCTATTAACAAGTAATAAAACCACGACAAATTGGAAAGAGTACTGTCTCTGACTGAAACTGTATTAGATGTAGAAAACAGTGGACTGTCCAGTAATAGATGTCAATAATAGGGTAATCCAAAATATAAATCAGGTGTATGTGTCCAAGTGAATAATCTAGATGAAAGTGATGCTCTTTGTGTTGGAAAACTTTTATAGGTGAAATCTCCAAAATAAAAAACAAAAAATTAGTCCAAACTTTAAAAATACAAAAATATATAAAACCAAAAATGAAAAATGTCAAAAATAGAAAAATGCCAAAATAGCAATAAATGCAAAAAAGTGATAAAAAATGGATAAAGTGATCAAAAAATGTGATTAAAAAAGTGTTAGGAAGATGTATATGAATAGAAGAAGTTCATGAGTGATAACTTTCCTTATAATCCCATTGGTTATAGTGATATACCTAAAAATTCCTGTGAAAAGAAACAAAAACAATACTGTAGACAATTTGTAAACTGCTTGTTTAGAGTATCAGAAATTATCTCACCAATTATATGTCGACGCGTTTCGGCCTGATAACAGGCCTTTTTCAAGACTGTATAACTGAGTGAGATGTATTACTTTATATAGGGTAGGTATATAGGGTAGGTGATCCAATAGACTGTTAGTGTTTGGGCGCCAAAAATTGCCTTGGGGACTGCTCTAGTGCAATGGATTATGGGTATGGGCAACCACTTATACATAAAATCTTTTCCGTCCATTTTTTTATTTATCTATTAAATGTTACAAACATATACCTTTAGTATTTTTTTATTTTGGGGGGATTTTTTATTTTATTAGGGGGTTTAGATTAGGTGTAATTAGTTTAAACTTCTTGTAATTTTTTTTTTATTTTTTGTAATTTAGTGTTTGTTTTTTTTGTATTATAGATTAGTTTATTTAATTGTATTTTAGTTTAGCTAATTGTAGTTAATTTATGTAATTAATTTAATGATAGTGTAATGTTAGGTGTATTTGTAACTTAGTTTAGGATTTATTTTACAGGTAATTTTGTACTTATTTTAACTAGGTAGCTATTAAATAGTTATTAACTATTTAATATCTATTGTACCTAGTTAAAATAAATACAAAGTTGCCTGTAAAATAAATATAAATCCTAAAATAGCTACAATGTAATTATTAGTTATATTGTAGCTATATTAGGGTTTATTTTATAGGTAAATATTTAGTTTTAAATAGGAATAATTTATTTAATAATAGGAATATTAATTTGTTTAATTTAAATTATATTTAAGTTAGGGGGTGTTAGGGTTAGGGTTAGACTTAGGTTTAGGGGTTAATAACTTTATTATAGTAGCGGCGATGTTGCGGGCGGGAGATTAGGGGTTAATAATTGTAGGTAGGGGGCGGCGATGTTAGGGAGGGCAGATTAGGGGTTAATAAAATGTATTATAGTGTTTGCGAGGCGGGAGTGCGGCGGTTTGGGGTTAATACATTTATTATAGTGGCAGCGAGGTCCGGTCGGCAGATTAGGGGATAATAAGTGTAGTTAGGTAGTGGCGAAGTTGGGGGGGCAGATTAGGGGGTAATAAATATAATATAGGTGTCGGCAATGTTAGGGGCAGCAGATTAGGGGTTCATAGCTATAATGTAGGTGGCGGCGGTGTCCGGTCGGCAGATTAGGGGTTAAAAATATTTATTAGAGGGTTGGTGATGTGGGAGGGGCTCGGTTTAGGGGTTCATAGGTAGTTTATGGGTGTTAGTGTACTTTATAGCACAGTAGTTAGGAGCTTTATAATCCGGCGTTAGCCCATAAAGCTCTTAACTGCTGACTTTTCTTGGCGGTAGGAGTCTTGGCGGTAGAGGTTCTACCGCTCACTTCTTCCAAGACTCCAAATACCAGCGTTAGGCAAATCCCATTGAAAAGATAGGATACGCAATTGATGTAAGGGGATCTGCAGTAGCCTCGAGTCGCGGAAAGGAAGTGAGCGGTAGACCCTTTCCTGGCTGACTCTAAATACCAGCGGGCGGTCAAAAGCAGCGTTAGGACCCCTTAACGCTGCTTTTGATGGCTAACGCCAAACTCTAAATCTAGCTGCAAGTCTTCTTGGAAACCCAATCAGTCTTGGAACATAGGGAAACAATCAAAGAAATCCGCAGCTGATTCCAAATCAGCATGAAGGGTTTGTCCCGATCCGGGATCGGAATAAGGTGGGGGGCAGAATTTCTCAGTTCTCTCAAGCCTGTATACGAGATGTCCCAGATCCCTGGACTGTGGACATAGTATCCCAGGTTCTGGGGGCTCTTTTGGCAGTGATCCGTTCTTGTGGAATTGCTGTGGCACCCTACCTAGACGACATATTGGTTCAGGCTCCATCTTTTCAACTAGCAAAATCTCACACACAGATATTGTTGTCTTTTCTTCGTTCCCATGGATGTAATGTGAATCTGGAAAAAAGCTCCCTTTCCCCTGCTACAAGAGTAGTGTTCTTAGGGACCATAATAGAGTCTTTATCGATGAAGATTTTTCTGACAGAGGTCAGGAAAAACAAAATAATTTCCTCTTGCCTCTCTCTTCAGGCTTCCGCTCATCCTTCAATGGCTCAATGTATGGAGGTAATCGGTCTGATGGTGGCTTCCATGGACATTATTCCTTTTGCTCGATTTCATTTGAGAGCTCACTAGTTGCGCATGCTCAGACAATGGAATGGCGACCATGCAGATCTATTTCAGAGAATAGAGTTAGATCAGTCGTCAAGGGATTCTCTCCCGTGGTGGATTTCTCAGGAACATCTATCTCAGGGCACATGCTTTCAGAGACCTTCCTGGGTGATTGTGACCACAGATGCCAGCCTGCTGGACTGGGGAGCAGTCTGGGACTTGTTAAAAGCTCAGGACCTTTGGACTCGGGAGGAGTCTGCTCTTCTCATCAACATCTTGGAGTTGAGGGTGATTTACAATGCTCTATTGGCTTGACCTCAGTTGTCCTCAGCCCAGTTTATCAGGTTCCAGTCAGACAACATAACCTCTGTGGCTTACATCAATCACCAGGGAGGAACTCGGAGTTCCTTAGCCATGAAGGAGGTTACTCAGATTCTTCAGTGGGCAGAGACCCACAAATGCTGTCTATCTGCCATCCACATTCCAGGAGCAGACAACTAGGAAGTGGATTTTCTGAGCAGACAGACTTTTCATCCCGGTGAGTGGGAACTCCATCTGTAGGTGTTTTCCAGCTTAGTCCTCAAATTGGGGGTGCCGGAGTTAGATCTGATGGCTTCCTGTCAGAACGCCAAGCTTCCAAGGTACGGTTCAAGGTCAAGAGATCCGCAGGCCGTTCTGATACATGCTCTGGCGATTCCTTGAGTTTTCAGGTTGCTTTCCTTCCACGATTCATTGCTCATATCAAACAGGAGAGGGCGTTGGTGATTCTAATAGCCCCTGCGTGGCCTCGCAGGACCTAGTGGAGATATCATCTCTCCCACCTGGGAGACTACCTCTGAGGAAGGACCTCCTGATTCAGGGACCCTTCCTTCATCCAAATCTCATTTCTCTGAAGCTGACTGCTTGGAGATTGAACGCTTAATTCTGTCTAAGCGTGGTTTTTCTGAGTCGGTCATTGAGACCATGATTCAGGCTTGCAAGCCTGTTACTAGAAAGATTTACCATAAAATATGGAGTTAATATCTTTATTGGTGTGAACCCAAGGGCTACTCTTGGAGTAGAATTAGAATTCCTAGAATTTTATCTTTTCTTCAGGAAGGCCTGGAGAAGGGATTGTCAGTCCGTACCATGAAGGATCAGATTTCTGCTTTATCAGTTTTACTACATAAACGTTTGGCGGATGTGCCAGATGTGCAATCTTTTTGTCAGGCCTTGGTCAAAATCAGGCCTGTCTTTAAGTCTGTTGATCCTCCTTGGAGCCTTAACCTTGTTCTTAAAGTTTTACAGCTTGCTCCGTTTGAGCCGTTGCATTCCATAGAAATTAAATAGTTATCTTGGAAGGTTTTGTTTCTTGTTGCTATCTCTTCTGCTTGAAGAGTCTCGGAACTCTCAGCTCTGCAGTGTGATTCCCCTTATCTTATTTTTCATGCCGATAATGCGGTTTTTCGTACTAAGTTAGGTTTCCTTCCTAAGGTTGTTTCTAATAGAAATATCAATCAGGAAATTGTTGTTCCCTCTCTGTGTCCTAGTCCTTCTTTTTCCAAAGAACGTTTGTTACACAATTTGTATGTTGTATATGCTCTTAAATTCTACTTACAGGTGACTAAGGATTTTTGCCAGTCCTCTGCCCTCTTTGTCTGTTTCTCTGGGAAACGTAAAGGTCAGAAAGCTACTGCTACTACTCGTTCTTTTTGGTTATGAAGTATAATTCGTTTGGCTTATGAGACTGCTGGACAGCAGCCTCCTGAGAGAATTACGGCTCATTCCACAAGAGCTGTTTCCTCTTCTTAGGCTTACAAAAATAAAGCTTCTGTGGAACAAATTTGCAAGGCTGCAACTTGGTCTTCTCTACATACTTTTTTCAAAATTTTACAAATTTGTTACTTTTGCCTTGGCTGAGGCTTCTTTTGGGCGAAAGGTTCTTTAAGCAGCGGTGCCTTCTGTTTAGGACTGCCTGTCTTGTCCCTCCCTATTTATCTGCATCCTCTAGCTTGGGTATTGGTTCCCAACAGTAATTACTCAAGCCGTGGACTCACCATATCTTAGGAAAGAAAAACAAAATGTATGCTTACCTGATAAATGTATTTCTTTCCAGATATGGTGAGTCCACAGCCCCACCCTTTATTTTAAGACAGTTGTTCTTTTGACTATAACCTTAGGCACCTCTACAACTTGTGTTACTCCTTTTTCTCCATTTCCCTTCAGTCGAATGACTGGGGGTTGTGGGTAAGGGAGTCATAATTAACAGTTTAACTGTGGTGCTCTTTGCCTCCTCCTGCTGGCCAGGAGTGATATTCCCAACAGTAATTACTCAAGCCGTGGACTCACCACATCCGGAAATAAATACATTTATCAGGGAAGCATAAATTTAGTTTTGTCTCTGCAACCCAGTACTTCCCAGTACTTCCCATGTCAGAAAGCAAATTCCAGGTCATACTACAACTATTATTCTATAATTGTAAATTAAATTAATAAACGCAGCTACAGTTCTTCTCTGGAGCGGCAGTACATAACCTAAATGAATATAAAACACATACAGGTAGAGTTTTGCGTTAAAACAGCAACGTAGCCATTATGAGTCTTGTCGGTATAGCTGTACCGCAAGCCTTTTAGCCTGTAACGCAACATCAGTCCCACAAAAAATAACGTTTTTGCATGGGATTCCCAAAGTGCTTCCATTACGAGTTTTGTGGTGAGGCTACATCCTATACCGACAAGATCCGTACCGCCATCTAAGGGCAGTAGTTATGAGTTTTACGCAACAAAATTGTTACACAAAACTCATAACTAAACTGTTACAAAGTACACTAACACCCATAAATTACCTATTAACCCCTAAACCGAGGCCCTTCCGCATCGCAAACACTATTTTAAAGTTATTAACCCCTAATCAGCCGCTCCTGACATCGCCGCCACTAATAAAATGTATTAACCCCTATTCCGCTGCTCCCCGACATCTTAGCCACTATACTAAAGTTATTAACCCCTATTCCCCTGCACCCCAACATTGCCCATACTATAATAAAGATATTAACCCCTATTCCGCTGCTCCCTGACATCACCGCCACTAAATAAAGTTATTAGCCCCTAAAACTCTGGCCTCCCACAACACTACGACTAAATAAACCTATTAACCCCTAAACCACCAGCCCCCCACTTCGCCAAAAACAAAATTAAGCTATTAACCCCTAAACCTAACAACCCCCTAACTTTACATTAAAATTACAAGATCCCTATCTTAAAATAAATAAAAACTTACCTGTGAAATTAAAAAAAACTAAATTTTAACTATAAATTAACCTAACATAACTATTAGACAAAAATTAAAATAACTACAAATTAAATATATTAAATTACTCATTAAAAAAACTAACACTACTAAAAAAAATTAAATCTACAATTACAAAAAATAAAAAATACTAAATTACAAAAAAAAGTGCAAGAAATAACAAACACTAAATTACAAAAAATAACAAATGAAATTATCCAAAATAAAAACAATTACACCTATAATATATAATAGCCCTATAAAAATAAAAATAAACCTCAAAAATAAAAACACCCCCTAGTCTACAATAAACTACCAATAGCCCTTAAAAGGGCCTTTTGTAGGGCATTGCCCTAGAGAAATCAGCTCTTTTTCCTGAAAGAAAAAATACAAAGACCCCCCCAACAGTAAAACCCACCACATAACCAACCCCCAAAAATTAAAAACCTAACTCTAAAAAAAACCTTAAGCTACTCATTGCCCTGAAAAGGGCATTTGTATGGGCACTAACCCCTCTTTAGGTACTCACAGTTGCTGAAGTCTGGCTTGAGCGATTCGAATCAGCCAATAGGAATGAGAGTTGCTTAAATCCTATTAGCGGATTTGAACAGCCAATAGGATTTTAGCGGCTCTGATTCCTATTATTGGCTGATTTAAAAATTTCAACCAATAGGAATGCAATGATACCCCCAGTATAAAAGGGGTACCTTGCATTTGAATCCTCAGTGTGCGGCGGACGATCACATGAAGAAGACCTCCACATCAGATCGATGGACCTCTGCCTGGACCTCCGCCTTGGACCTTCGCCTTGTACCTTCACCTCGACCTCCGCCTCCGCGCATTGACCGCTCCGCCTCCACAGGGATGAAGAAGAAACCGGCCCCGCGATGGATAAAGATGGATCCACCTGGATGAAGATGGAGCCGCTGAGATGAAGATCGTTCAAGCTGGACTTCAGCAACTGTGAGTCCCTAAATAAGGGTTAGTGTTAGGTTTTTTTAAGGTGTTTTTTAGGGTGGGGTTTTTTTAGATTAGGGTTATTGGGCAATTCTAAAAGAGATGAATGCCCTTTTAGGGCAGTAAAAGAGCTGAATGCCCTTTTCAGGGCAATGGGTAGATTAGGTTTTTTCAGTTAGTTTTTTTTATTTTGTGGGTTGGGGGGGTTGTAATGTTAGGGGGTGTTTGTTTTAATTTTTTAGAAAAACGGGGTATTAGAATAGGAATAATTTTTATTATCCTATATAATAAAAGGCCAAGTGTGTTTGTCCGAAGCTGTCATGCGCAGTAGAGACTGCGCGCAAGGACAAACACACCTGGCCTTCCAACTGACCTGGCGTCGTGTGGTGGAGTGGGCGTGGCCAGGCGGGTGCGGAGTAGGCGTGGTCAGGAGGGTGCAACATGGGCGTGGCCGGACGGGTGTGATGTGGGCATGGTCGGGCGTGACGTGGATGGGGCCGGGCGTGACATGGGCGGAGCCGGGCGGGGCCAGATGCCGGGGTCAACTGGACTGCCGTGAGAGACTGTCAGAAAGCTCTAAAGAGTGGGGATAGAGAGAGGGAGAGAGAGAGAGACAGCAAAAGAGAGAGGGGGAGAGAGACAGCAAAAGAGAGAGGGGGAGAGAGACAGCAAAAGAGAGGGGGGAGAGAGACAGCAAAAGAGAGGGGGGAGAGAGACAGCAAAAGAGAGGGGTGAGAGTGCACAAAAGAGAGGGGGAGAGTGCACAAAAAAGAGGGGGGAGGGTGCACAAAAGAGAGGGGGGAGAGAGCGCAAAAGAGAGGGGGAGAGAGCTCAAAAGAGAAGGTGGAGAGAGTGCAAAAGAGGGGGGAGAGAGCGCAAAAGAGAGGGGGAGAGAGCGCAAAAGCGAGGGGGAGAGAGCACAAAAGAGAGGGGGAGAATGCACAAAAGAGAGGGGGGAGAGTGCACAAAAGAGAGGGGAGAGAGCGCAAAAGAGAGGGGGGGGAGAGCGCAAAAAGAGAGGGGAGAGAGCGCAAAAGAGGGCGGAGAGAGCGCAAAAGAGAGGGGGAGAGAGTGCAAAAGAGAGGGGGAGAGAGAACAAAAGAGAGGGGGAGAAAGCGCAAAAGAGAGGGGGTAGAGAGCGCAAAAGAGAGGGGGAAGAGCACAAAAGAGGGGGGAGAGAGCGTAAAAGAGAGGGGGGAGAGAACACAAAAGAGAGTGGGAGAGAGCGCAAAAGAGAGGGGGAGAGAGCGCAAAAGAGAGGGGGGAGAGAGCGCAAAAGGGAGGGGGAGAGAACGCAAAAGAGAGGGGGGAGAGAGCGCAAAAGAGAGGGAGAGAGACAGCAAAAGAGAGGGGGAGAGAGACAGCAAAAGAGAGAGGTGAGAGTGCACAAAAAAGAGGGGGGAGAGTGCACAAAAGAGAGGGGGGAGAGAGCGCAAAAGAGAGGGGGAGAGAGCTCAAAAGAGAAGGGGGAGAGAGCGCAAAAGAGGGGGGAGAGAGCGCAAAAGAGAGGGGGAGAGAGCGCAAAAGAGAGGGGGAGAGAGCGCAAAAGCGAGGGGGAGAGAGCACAAAAGAGAGGGGGAGAATGCACAAAAGAGAGGGGGGAGAGTGCACAAAAGAGAGGGGGAGAGAGCGCAAAAGAGAGGGGGGAGAGAGCGCAAAAAGAGAGGGGAGAGAGCGCAAAAGAGGGCAGAGAGAGCGCAAAAGAGAGGGGGAGAGAGTGCAAAAGAGAGGGGGAGAGAGAGCAAAAGAGAGGGGGAGAGAGTGCAAAAGAGAGGGGGAGAAAGCGCAAAAGAGAGGGGGTAGAGAGCGCAAAAGAGAGGGGGAAGAACACAAAAGAGGGGGGAGAGAGCTTAAAAGAGAGGGGGGAGAGAACACAAAAGAGAGTGGGAGAGAGCACAAAAGAGAGGGGGAGAGAGCGCAAAAGAGAGGGGGGAGAGAGCGCAAAAGGGAGGGGGAGAGAGCGCAAAAGAGAGGGGGGAGAGAGCGCAAAAGAGAGGGAGTAGAGAGCGCAAAAGAGAGGGGGAAGAGCACAAAAGAGGGGGGAGAGAGCGTAAAAGAGAGGGGGAGAGAACACAAAAGAGAGTGGGAGAGAGCGCAAAAGAGAGGGGGAGAGAGCGCAAAAGAGAGGGGGAGAGAGCGCAAAAGAGAGGGGGGAGAGAGCGCAAAAGGGAGGGGGAGAGAGCGCAAAAGAGAGGGGGGAGAGCGCGGAAAAGAGAGGGAGAGAGACAGCAAAAGAGAGGAGAGAGAGAGCAAACGAGAGGAGAGAGAGCAAATGAGAGGATAGAGAGCAAACGAGAGGGGGAAGAGAGAGAGCAAAAGAGAGGGAGAGAGACAGCAAAAGAGGGGGAGAGAGAGCAAAAGAGAGGGGGGAGAGAGAGAGCAAAAGAGAGAGACGGAGAGAGAGCAAAAGAGAGGGAGAGAGCAAAAGAGAGAGCAAATGAGAGGAGAGAGAGAGCAAACGAGAGGAGAGAGTGCAAACGAGAGGCGGAAGAGAGAGAGCAAAAGAGAGGGAGAGAGACAGCAAAAGAGGGGGAGAGAGAGCAAAAGAGAGGGGAGAGAGAGAGAGAGCAAAAAGAGAGGGGGGAGAGAGAGAGCAAAAGAGAGTGGGGGGGAGAGAGAGCAAAAGAGAGGGAGAGAGACAGCAAAAGAGGGGGAGAGAGAGCAAAAGAGAGGGGAGAGAGAGAGAGAGCAAAAGAGAAGGGGGAGAGAGAGCAAAAGAGAGGGGGGAGAGAGATAGTAAAAGAGAGGGGGGAGAGAGAGAGAGCAAAAGAGAGGGGAGAAAGAGAGAGCAAGGGGTGGGACCACTGTACTGCAAAAAATGGCCCGTGTACACGGGCTTTAGGACTAGAATAGCCATTTTGTTATTTTTAATGGGCAGCAAAAGAGCTGAATGTCCTTTTAAGGACAATGCCCATACAAATGCCCTTTTCAGGGCAATGGGTAGATTAGGTTTAACTTTATTTTTATTTTGTGGGTTTGGGGGGTGGGGGTTTGTATACTGTTAGGGGGTGTTTGTTTTTCTTTTGTAGCAAAAGAGCTGATTTTTTAAGAGCAATGCCCTACAAAAGGCCCTTTTAAGGGCCTACAAAAGGCCCTTTTAAGGGCCCTTGGTAGTTTATTATAGATTAGGGTTTTTTATTTTGGAATGGGCTTTTTTTAAAATAGGGTACTAGAATAGGAATCATTTTTATTGTTTTGGATAATTTCGTTTTTGTTATTTTTTGTAATTTTAGTGTTTTTTATTTTTGTACTGGTAGTTTTTTTATTTTTGTAATGTTAGGTTTTAGTGTAAGGCATCTTAGTTTTTAGTTTTATTTCACAGGTAAGTTTGTATTTATTTTAACTAGATAGTTAGTAAATAGTTCATAACTATTTACTAACTAGTCTACCTAGTTAAAATAAATACAAACTTACCTGTGAAATAAAAACCTAAACTATTAGTTATATTGTAGCTAGCTTAGGTTTTATTTTTATTTCACAGGTAAGTTTGTATTTAGTTTTAAATAGGTATTATTTAGTTAATAATTGTAACTTTCATTTAGGTATATTTTAATTATGTTACAGTTAGGGGGTGTTAGGTTTAGGGTTAGGTTTAGGGGTTAATATAGTTTAATTTAGGTTGTTGCAATGTGGGGGCTGGCGGTTTAGGGTTTAATAGGTTTATTTATTGGTAGTGATGTGGGAGGCCAGAGGTTTAGGGGTTAATAACTTTATTATAGTGGCGGCGATATCGGGAGCGTCAGATTACAGGTTTAGATATTTATTTAGGTGGCGGCGATGTCGGGAGCAGCAGATTAGGGGTTAATAAGTTTATTTAAGTGTCGGCGATGTCGGGGGCAGCAGATTAGGGGTGTTTAGACGTGGGGTTTATGTTAGGGTGTTTAAACCAAACTTATTTTTCACCATACATTAATGGGGCTGCGTTACGGAGCTTTTCATTCCATGATCGCAGGTGTTAGGTTTTTTTCTAACACTTTCTCACCATTGATGTCTATGGGGAAAACGTGCACGTCAAAGCAGCTATGGAGGGTGAAATAACGCAACTTTTGTTGTGTTCGTTTCGCACCCCTCTATAGCGCAAAACTTGTAATATAGGTGACATTGATCTAATGCAATCTAAACATTTTGCCCCATATACTGTAAGGAGAAAATCAGCACCTTACATTAAATACATATAAAACAGTTGTTTTTTTGTTGTTATAAAAAAGCTCTAGGCTTTTTATTTTATTTTTTTACTTCATTTGAGCAAGGTCTATTACTTCATGTCTCAGCCCCACAAGGGGGCTGTGATCTCTACAGGAAGGTAAAGTAGTAGTTTTTCATTTGAAGTGGTTGCTAGGAGAAACCTTTACTAGTCAGTTTTTTGCCCATGCTCAGTAGATGACTATGCTGATAATATCATTTGACAGAATAACTTATATTTGTACATTGAGAAATGTACTGATTTTGTAAGAAAACAAATATATTCCTTTAACACAATGAATTTTTACTTTTACTTTGATTTAACATATTTTATTTTAATAAAGGAGCACTGTTTCATATACCTTTAAGTAGTGGCGTTAGAGGGAGAAACAATGGCAAAAAGATGGTTTATTGACTGATTAACAAGAAATGAAAACATTATCAGCAAAAGATCAAAAATTCACACAAACATTAACCATGTAGACACAACAGTCTCCTTGAAAGGAGAGGCCAGTTAGAACCTCTTGGGATGAGTTAGCTAAGCAGATGTAGTTTTGTGAATCTCTGAATCTCTTTGCTCGACCAAGATAATCAAACATAATCTGTCACTACTGCAAGATCCCTCATAAAATCTAGAAAGGCAAAGTTTACAGTATGGGGCCCATTTATCAAGCTCCGAACGGAGCTTGTGGGCCCGTGTTTCTGGCGAGTCTTCAGACTTGCCAGAAACACCAGTTATGAAGCAGCGGTCCAAAGACCACTGCTCCATAACCCTGTCCGCCTGCTCTGATGAGGCGGACAGGAATCGCCGGAAATCAACCCGATCGAGTATGATCAGGTTGATTGACACCTCCCTGCTGGCGGCCGATTGTGAGCTGCTGGTGCAATGTTAAATGTGGAGAGCGTATTGCTCTCCGCATTCAGCGAGGTCTTGCGGACCTGATCCGCACTGTCGGATCAGGTCCGCAAGACCTTTAATAAATAGGCCCCTATTTCTCAGGTGGGATTTCTGGGCATGAAGGAGAAACAAGCAGCACAGTATAATTTAGCACCACATGACATGAGAGTGTTGTTACATTGACACTTTGAGCTTTGTACAAAGTTTTTAATTCATTTAAATCCTGTGTGCTGTAAATAGTATAAATTGATTTAGGATTGTGATTTATCCAAATGTTTATTTTGTACTTTGTATTTTTTGTATAAGAAATGTATTTTGCAGGCTAGACATGGGAGTTCCTTGGTCTGGACATAGGTGTTCTTTGCATGTGTCCAACATTTTTCTTACAACTTTAATTATGTTCTCTAAGTATTTTACACTTTCTGATCACACTGATTTATCTCCGCTTGTATGCTGGCTGGTGAAGTTTGTTCAAAATGTACATTACACTCGTATAACTGACAGAAAAGTAATGTGTGCTAAACTAGAAGTAAATACAAGTTAAACTGTAGTAAAACATTTCAGTTTAATTTGTATATGATGCAAACTGATGATTTATGGCATTGCTGGATGCAATTATTTTGATTTCCCTGTTATATTCTGCATTCCAGAGAGCCTTATTATTTTCTATAAAGGCTCAGCTTTTCTTAGAGAGGTCTGTACATGTGAGGTCTGTGAGATTATTTGTTGGAGAGTTTTTGAGAAATGAGCCCCTAGTGAGAGGGTTGGTGGAGCAGTAAATAAGAGAGACAGGTACAGAAGGCCAGGGACTGATTAAATTATTTTCAATATGATCAGAACAAGTATATAAAGTGCACAGATACAGAGCCAGCAGAGGTAATGGACAACTCCAAAGTTAGAAGACTCCACAATATCACAACCCCCCAAAAGTCTTGCCTCTAGTTTAAGTTTAATGACCATGACATAAAACAACAAATTTCAGAAGACTGTCTCAAACATCACAAAAAAACTGTAAATTGCTCCTTGAAGCTCAGAATTTTAGTATAAAAAAAAGTAGATAATTCTACCATTGTATTTAACTGCTATGAATGGGAGAAAAACACTCACTATTTTTTGCTAAATACTTTAGCAATCACGTGAGAGAATTTTACTAGTAAAAACATTTTTTTCCTGCACCCATAGTAATAATATAATTATTTTAAATTTCCCTTGAGATAATTAGTATATGACAAAGGGTGGGACTGGAAAGGGGTCTAAGGTGTATGTGTATATATGTGTATATATATATATATATATATATATATATATATGTATTTATATATATATGTGTGGTGTGTGTGTGTGTGTTTGTGTGTATGTGAGTACAAAAATAGAAGTGGTATTGATTGATCTTAAGCAATGTTAACATGCAATAGTAATTAGTGCTAATATTTTTGTGCTTTACTTGTAATCTAGTGAAGAAGAGTGTCCATCACTCGCCAGGATAAAAGTTCATTTTATTGGTGCAAACATTTAAAAAAAGTATAAAATGTGTACCATGGCAAGTAAGCCAAGAACTCTGCAATTGGGAAATAGATTTTATTTCAGAGGGTGATATCATGTTGCCAATAGTTTTACATGTCTTATAGGTACACCTTAATCCCCTCTGTACTGTTTCTTGCAGGTGATTATCAGCTGACAAAAATGTAAAATGTTTGTGTATAATCTTGAAGATGCCGTAGTTTTATGCACTATAATTAGTTACAAAAGTGACCCCATTAAAGTCAGTGTGTTTATTGCCTACAGGCTTATCAAATGAAACACAAATGCTATTCAATTTATCTACTTCTTTGCATGCTCTTTGTATGTCTACTGTGGAGTAAACTCTATCTTTTAACTGTGAGACTAACTGACCAGCTCCCTGTTTGTAGTCTTCATTAAAGGAATAATTTCATCATAACCTAATAAACTGTCCTTTTGTGACAGCATAGGGGACATGTCATGGATGGCAACTCCTAGCATGCATTAAGGAGTTACCTGAAATTGGTTTGCGGTATAACCTCAACATAATTGTTTGAAAATCTGATCCTGATAATGTTACATCCAAAAAGTTAATGCATTCTCTGTTGAATCTAAAGGTAAACGGCAAACCAATTTTGATAACAATTCACAAACGCAAAGGCTTGCTCAGGCGTATCAGCCCACACTATTAGTAAGTCATCAATATAGCATTTATAAACTGAAATAAAATTCCGGAAGGGATTTTCCTCTCCATGTATGCAAGACAGCTCCTACCAACTTAAATACAGGTTGGCGTAAGAAGGGGCAATTTTGGCCCCCATAGCTGTCCCACATCTCTGGAGAAAAAATACAGTAAAAAAATACAGTAAGATATAAGAAATGTATGACTCTCAACACAGATCCACTGAATGGTTAAAGGGACAGTCTAGGCCAAAATAAACTTTCATGATTGAGATAGAGCATGTAATTTTAAACAATTTTCCAATTTAATTTATCACCAATTCTGCTTTGTTCTATTGGTATTCTTAGTTGAAAGCTTAACCTAGGATGTTCATATGCTAATTTCTTAGACCTTGAAGGTCACCTCTTTTCAGAATGCATTTTAACAGTTTTTCACCACTAGAGGGTGTTAGTTCACGTATTTCATATAGATAACTCTGTGCTCGTGAAGTTATCTGGGAGCAGGCACTGATTGGCTAGACTGCAAGTCTGTCAAAAGAACTGAAATAAAGGGGCAGTTTGCAGAGGCTTAGATACAATATAATCACAGAGGTAAAAAGTATATTATATAACTGTGTTGGTTATGCAAAACTGGGGAATGGGTAATAAAGGGATTATCTATCTTTTTAAACAATAAAAATTCTGGTGTAGACTATCCCTTTAAGAAAAATGAGTATAGTAAGTCAAAAAGTAATTAAAGGGATATGAAACCCAACATTTCTCTTTCATGATTCCGATATAATGTGATTTTAAACAACTTTCAAATTTACTTCTATTATTAAATTTTCTTAATTTTCTTGGTATCTTTGTTGAAAGACAGATCCGGATGACAGGATGGAAAGGAGGAGCAATTGACACCACAGGGAAGGACTGGGGTGAAGTTAAGGGCAAGAGGTGGGGTTAGGAGAGAGGGGTTAAAAACCCAGGACAGGAAGTCAGGTGGCCTCTTTTAATCCGGACAGCACGGCAGGTTAAGTTAGGTTAAGCTACTCAGGCTCTGACTTACCTTGCCTGCAGGACAGATGGAGGAGTTGCTGGAACAGGTGTTGCAGGCTGCCAGGACCAACGGCATTGCCTGGATCAAGGAGCGGCTGGCGGGAAATTCATCGACTGTTCAGGAGGTGGAACAGCCCTCTGTGTCTGCAGGGGGGCCGGTGACAGGGCCCAGGACCAGGGAGCGGCCTACTCGAAGATCCAGGCCCCCAGAGAGGCTCAGTCCGGGTGAACCGGTAGGCAGAGCCAGAAGATCCGGTGGGGGGCCTCAAGGCCGCGGGGGAGCTGAGACTGCTGGCGAACGGCTACAGGAGGAAGAGGGAGTGAGGCCTAGCACGGCTCCGGTCGATGACGTCATCGGGAGGCGTCATCCGGAACGGCCTAATGCAAGCAGAGGACGGCGGTCGGGACGGAACAGCAGGCCCGTGAGAGGAGGCAGGGGTAAGTGCCGGGGGGGGAGCGGGGGAGGATCGGATACCAGAGAACGAGGCGGTGTGTGCCGATGGCGGCAGCAGGGGTAGTATGGTGGATGCGGCAGGTCCTGGTCTGGGGTGGAGGTAAGGAGGTCACTTGGGAAGAGGCCGGGTGAGGACCGGTATGCTCCGGTGGCGGCGGGGGGGCCAAAGAGAAAAAGGTCAGGGGGGGGGGGGGTGTTGCACAAGCTACAGGTTAACTAAATATTTCCTGCCAGTAACTGTCTTTATGCAGCATTGGAGAATAGGTGTCTCATGCTGGGAAAGGGGGGGGGAGGAAGCAGTGGGTGGGGGCCGGAGGGTAGTGGCTCAGAGGAGTAGCTGTGAAGGGACCAGCAGAGGAGAGGGGGGCGAAGGGGGGGGGCCGCCGACGCAGCAGCAGCACAGGTGTTTGTGTAGCAGCAGCAGGGAAGTTCATAGCGAACTCTTGGCTGCAAGGTGGGTCTGAGGGGAGAAGGGTTTAGGGTGCAGGGATAGAGTATCAGGGAAAAGATGGAGGGGGGTGAATAAAAAAAAAAAAAATAAAAAAAAAAAAGTAAATAATAAATAAGAGTAAAAGAATGTATATATGAATAAGACAAATAAGTAAATAAAGGAGGGGAGAGTGGGGTCCTGCACCATAGGGATTATGCCGTATGCTGGTCCAAGAGGGGGGGCAGTCCAGGTAGCTCTGGGGGTGGGGGGGGGGTAATAATAAAAAAAAAAAAAAAAAAAAGGGGGGGGGGGGCGCTGGGGGCAGGTAGGCGGAGAGAAGTGGCCCTTGGGTTGGGAGACCTGTCGGGGGGGGGCAAGGGCAGACGGGGGGGGGGGATATGATACGATCACACGTGGGTGGCCAGGTGGGGGGGGCACCACGAATCCCAGGTTGTGGGGGGGGAGGGGGGGTTTTACAAAAAAGGGGAATGAGTGAGTAAAGGGATGTTAACTGATGTTTTTATTGCAGGGGATGCTGAGGAGGGGCTCCAGGAGGTGGAGGCCGGGACGGCCCCAAGGGAGGCAAGGGACGTGGCTCAGGAGCAGTTGACGGAGCCGGTTCTGGTATTGAATGCCAGCGGCGCCTTTGATGATGAGGAGGATCCTTTGGAGGGGTCATCGGCGGGACCAGTCACGGCGAGTCAGGTAGGTGACATGTCTGCCTTGACTCAGCTATTGCAATTGTTGACCCCACAACGGGGGGATGTGCGTAGGGACCAGGGAGAGAGAGTGGGGGGGGGGGGGAGCTTGCACAGCCAGTTAGGGGGGATAGGGTGAGGGGCCGGGTTTTCACTTCTTCCCCTTCTCTACAGGCTACGGAATCAGGAGCAGGTCGGGATGACGGCCGGGCCACCGCCACGGGGCCAGGGCTAGCGGAAGGAGTCAGGAGATCACGCTCGCCCCTGCGGAGAGAGCCCAGAGGCAGAGAGGACAGGTCGCCTACCTGGGCGCGGGTGGAACGGTCGGCACCCAGGAGCAGGCAGGACAGAGGGCGTTCGCCCAGCAGAAGGAGAGCAGACAGAGGGGACACAGACACCGGTAGACGAGAACAAGGACGCATTAGGGGAAACAGCAGGAGTGGCAGAGGGGCGTTGAGGAGCGAGGTGGCGGTGCAAGCAGGACCTGGTGCAGGACCGGTTACGGCAGTGCAGCCATCAGGTGAGACTGTAACGGTGGCAGGGGCTGGTACGAGTGGAGTTGTGAGTGGTGACAGGGAGACCTTGTTGAATGGGCTGAAAGGACTGATTGCGGCGCTGGAGAGGTCTGACCAGACCGTGGGGGTAGCGGGGGCATGGAGCCAAGGGAGGGCTGCAGCGGCTACAGCAGCAGGAAACGGCGGGGCGGAGGTGACCCCAGAGAAAGCTGGAGAGGTGCTGAAGGTCCCGGAGGATGCCCTGAGGAGGCCGTGTTTGTGTTCAGTGGGACCATTGGGGATCCATCTCACGGTGGAGATGAAAGAAAAAATATGGAAGAGGGAATTCCTGGAAATATTCGCGTTGCTACCATTGGAGCAGGTGTTGGAGCTGAAGGAGGACGAGAAGGAGAAAGGGAAAAAGGAAGAAGAAGAAAGGAAGAAACGGTATCGGAAGATACCCAAGACGTTCGGGAACTGGGCAAGGGCTTTTTACATTATGGCCAGCGTGATAGGGGAAAAGTACCCCGAGCACTGCTCGGCTCTTTTCTGTTACGCAGAGGAAATTTCTAGTGCGTATCGCACATACGGGGGTATGGCGTGGTGGCGGTACGACGAGCGGTTCCGCCAGCGCATGGCTGTTAGGCCGGAGATGCGGTGGGATGATAGAGACATGGGTATATGGCTCGAGATCATGACACCACTGAGGGGGGGCCAGTCCTTTCGGACAGCCAACTCCGGTGCTAGTGCGGGGACCGGAGTTGGTACAGCAACAGCAATACGGAAGGGTCTCTGTTTCCAGTTTAACGAGGGACAGTGCCGTTTTGGGACAGGGTGTAAATACAAGCACGAGTGTTCCCACTGCGGGGGAACTCACTCAGGGGCAAGATGTTTTAAGAAAGGAAAAGCCGGAGGGAAACCAGGGGAGGTGGGTCCTGCGAGCCAGGACACCAGTGAGGGTCGAAAAGATGGTCCTGTGGCTCGATTTGTACGGGCGTAAAAGGGGACACGAGGGCGACGCGGAATTGCTGTTGACAGGGTTTAGTTCGGGTTTTAGGATTCCGTTCAAGGAACAAGAATTGGGGCAGTTCGGGGGAATCCTGAAATCGGCTAGGGAGTTTCCGGAGGTGGTGAGAGAAAAACTGAAGAAAGAGATGGGGTTGGGGAGGATGGCGGGCCCCTTCCCATCTCCGCCGTTTAGCAATTTGAGGGTTTCACCGTTGGGGGTGGTCCCCAAAAAAGCAAAGGGGCAATTCCGGTTAATCCACCACCTGTCATACCCAAAGGGCACGTCGGTGAACGATGGTATTGATCCAGGGTTGGTGTCCGTGAGATATGCATCCTTTGACAGGGCGGTGGCGGTAATCAGGCTTGCTGGGAGGGGGGCCCTTTTGGCGAAGGCAGATGTGGAATCCGCTTTCAGGTTGTTGCCGGTCCACCCTACATGCCACCATTTGCTGGGATGTACGTTTGAAGGGTCCTTCTATGTTGACCTCTGCCTCCCCATGGGGTGTTCCATCTCATGTTCCTATTTCGAAAAATTTAGCTCTTTCGTGGACTTGGTGCACTACCTGGACGATTTCCTATTCGTGGGCCCGGCCGGGTCGGGTGCTTGTGAGAAATTGGTGAGCACCTTCGGGGACGTGGCCAGGGACTTCGGTATCCCAGTAGCCGAGGAAAAGTCAGAAGGGCCGGTAACATCCTTAAGTTTTTTGGGTATCCAATTGGATACTGTTAGGATGGAGTACAGATTACCGGAGGACAAACTGGTGGACCTGAGGGCAACCATCTGGGAGGCATTGGCAAAACCAAAGATCAGGCTGAGGCAGCTGCAATCTCTGATCGGCAAATTGAACTTTGCCTGCAAGATTATCCCAGTAGGGAGGGTTTTCTGTAGGAGGCTGTCGTTGGCTACGGCAGGAATCCCAGGGCCGCACCATCACGTGCGGCTCCCGGCGGAACTAAAGGACGATCTCAGGGTTTGGGAGATTTTCCTGGCCCAATTCAATGGCAGGTTGTTGTTTCAGGAGACAAATTGGTCAGATGACAGGCTATGCTTGTTCACGGACGCGGCGGGGGCCCACGGGTTTGGGGCATACTTGAACGGCCGGTGGTGTGCTGAGGCATGGCCGGGGGAATGGGTGGCTTCCGGTCTGACGAGGAACTTGACATTTTTAGAGTTCTTTCCCCTGGTAGTGGCTCTGCATATTTGGCCTGAGGTGTTAGGGAACAAGAGGGTGTGTTTTCATTCAGACAACCTCGGGGTGGTGTGGGCCATCAACAAGCTGACGGCATCCTCCCCCCCGGTCATCCGCCTCTTGAGAGTGTTTGTGTTGGAATGTTTGCGCAACAACATTTCGTTTCAGGCGGTCCACGTTCCGGGAAGGCTTAACGTAATAGCTGACTCTTTGTCCCGTTTCCAGTGGCAGCGGTTTCGAGAGGAGGCCCCAGACGCGGAACCAGAGGGTGCGACATGCCCGAAGGAGCTGTGGGGGCTAGGATGGCGAGGGTGATCAATCTGGTGCAAGGAGCGGTGGCTCCTTCTACATGGAGGGCGTACGTCCGGATCTGGAAATTGTGGTTTCAATGGAGGGGAATGGAGCAGCTTGGTAGCGCAGCTGAGAATCTGGAAAGATTGGTACAGTGGATTGGGTTATGGGGCGAGGAGGGGCTTTCGCCTTCACAGGTGAGGACAAGGATGTCGGCACTAGCATTCTTATTCCAGCTGTGGGGTTGGGAGGATGTAACAAAAGTCTTCATGGTGCGCATGGCGGTGAGGGGCCTATGCAGAGGGAAAAGACAGGTGGATAATAGGAGGCTGGTCACGTTTGCCTTGTTGGAGGAGGTGGTGAGGTGCCTGCCGAGGATATGTTTTAATGAAAAGGAAGGGCTGCTGTTCAAAGTGGCCTTTGTTCTGGCCTTCTTTGGGGCCTTTAGAATTTCGGAGCTGGTAGGTCATAGTAAACGAGTGGCGGGTGGTTTGATGAGGAAGGATGTATTTGTGAAGGGGGATGAGCTGGAGTTATGGCTGAGGAGGTCCAAGACGGATCAGGGGGGAAAAGGGACGGTGGTGCGGTTGCGGGCGATATCGGGACGTTGTTGCCCGGTGACGGCAGTGCGGGAGTTCCTGCGGGTCAGGCCAATGGGTGAGGGGCAATTCTTGATTCACATGGATGGGTCTGTATTATCAAAGTTTCAATTTGTGGCGGTATTCCGAAAGGCGGTGGAAAAATTGGGGTTGCGGGGGAGAGATTTCGGATCCCACTCATTCCGCATCGGGGCAGCGACTGAGGCGGCTTGCTTGGGTATGGATGTGGGCGTGATAAAGAGAATTGGTAGATGGAAGTCTGATCGGTTTAGGGGGTATGTGCGGCCTGAACTGAGAGTGTAAAGGGTACTAGGCAACTGTTTTGTTTTGACAGGTCCAGTTAGATGTTGGCTTTTGGGACATTCCTACATTTACTGGGCGAGGAAGGCAGCAGCGGTAAAAAAGAACGGCACTCAGCTGGGGCTGCCAAGAGACAGGATCGTGCTGACATGGTTAGGGATTCGGGGCTTGAAGTGGGACCAAGTTGTGGGTAAGGTTGTGGATTACGCAAGGTTTTTCTCCCCTCCTCACATATTGTTGATACATGCCGGGGGTAATGACTTGGGGTATGTGTCGCAGAAGGATTTGGTGGACGCAATAAAAAGGGGTCTGGACAGACTAAAGGAGTTGTTCCCAGAGCTGATAATAATATGGTCAGAAATCGAGTGTAGAGTGGTGTGGCGGGCAGCATGGGATTCTAAGAAATTGGAGGCTTCCAGACGGAAGATAAACAGAACTATCTCAGGGTATGTCAGGAGGTTAGGGGGTTTCGGGCTCCGGCACGTAGAATTCTAGGGTGAGTCGGGGAGGTGCTTTTACTTAAAGGATGGGGTGCACCTCAACGAGGTGGGTTTACACTTGTTTAATTATACGTTGAAAGAGGGTATTGAAAAGGCCTGGGGCGGTGCTCGGCTTGGGTCCGAGCTGTGGCGGGGTGCTTGTGGTAACCTCTAGAGGCTTACGCCTGGGAGGAATTGTGGTACCCTCCCCAGTTGGTAAAGGGGAGGAGTTATGGAAGATGTGATACTCCCACCCCCCCCAGGACGGGGGGGGGCGGGGATTATAGAGTGGGGAAAGCACCAGGATTGGTTTAAGTTGATATGTTTAAGTTGGTTATAATATGTAATTAATAAATTAAGCTGCGGCCTTTTCATACCCATAAATCGGTGTGGTGTATTTATTGTAGGATTAAGAAGGACTTGACAGTGTGGGGTCAAGACAGATCCGGATGACAGGATGGAAAGGAGGAGCAATTGACACCACAGGGAAGGACTGGGGTGAAGTTAAGGGCAAGAGGTGGGGTTAGGAGAGAGGGGTTAAAAACCCAGGACAGGAAGTCAGGTGGCCTCTTTTAATCCGGACAGCACGGCAGGTTAAGTTCCCGCCCTCCCCCCCCTACAAGGTTGAGGTTAGAGGAGTTCGAGTCGCAGCATTGGCGGGGTGCTTGTGGTAACCTCTAGAGGCTTACGCCTGGGAGGAATTGTGGTACCCTCCCCAGTTGGTAAAGGGGAGGAGTTATGGAAGATGTGATACTCCCACCCACCCCAGGACGGGGGGGCGGGGATTATAGAGTGGGGCAAGCACCAGGATTGGTTTAAGTTGATATGTTTAAGTTGGTTATAATATGTAATTAATAAATTAAGCTGCGGCCTTTTCATACCCATAAATCGGTGTGGTGTATTTATTGTAGGATTAAGAAGGACTTGACAGTGTGGGGTCAAAGCTGGCCCATTTCTGTAGCATTATATGGCAGCAGTTTTGCAAGAATGTTATCCATTTGCAAGAGCACTAGATGGCAGAACTATTTCCTGCCATGTATTGCTCCTGATGTCTACCTAGGTATCTCTTCAATTCAGAATATCATGGGAACAAAGCAAAATTTGATAACAGAAGTGAATTGGAAACATTTTTAAAATTGTAAGTTCTGTCTAAATCACAAAATAAGATTTTTGGGTTTCATATCCCTTTAATCGCTCTTAAACCTTCATTGTGGTGTATGGAGGAATGCAATGCTAGTGAGCCAGCTAGGTTAGGATGTCTAAGGTACAGATTCCTACAATTTGCTGACATGTTTTATATCTAACATAGCTAGGCAAAGACAACAATATGGGCTACAGTATTACATCCAACCATAAAGACGATTGCTCCAATAGTGAATCTATCCCACAGACTATAGGTTGACCCCTAATATCATTAAAGGGACAGATTCAGATAGAGCATGTAATTTTAAACAATTTTCCAATTTACTTTTATCACCAATTTTGCTTTGTTCTCTTGGTATGCTTAGTTGAAAGCTTAACCTAGGAGGTTCATATGCTAATTTCTTAGACCTTGAAGCCCACCTCTTTCAGATTGCATTTTAACAGTTTTTCCCCACTAGAGGGTGTTAGTTCACATATTTCATATAGATAACACTGTGCTCGTGCACGTGAAGTAATCTGGGAGCAGGCACTGATTGGCTAGACTGCAAGTCTGTCAAAAGAACTGAAAAAAGGGGCAGTTTGCAGAGGCTTAGATACAAGATAATCACAGAGGTTAAAAGTATATTAGTATAACTGTGTTGGTTATGCAAAACTGGGGAATGGGTAATAAAGGGATTATTTATCTTTTAAAACAATACAAATTCTGGTGTAGACTGTCCCTTTAAGAGACTTACAGACTTTCGGCAGATGGTGGAAAAATAAAATTCTAGAGTATAATCTAGTCCAATATAAGCCAAATCCAATCATAGACACCAGCAAAAAAAATCCTAGATGTGGTGACAGAACTGATGAAAAGTAACGCGTATAAACAGATTTACCAAAATACTATTATTACTAATATTATTATTATTATTATGTGAATCTAAAATGAAAATGCAACTTTTATTGGATTTTCTTGACAGCCTGAATATGACACTGCCGCATATGAATCATAACTATAAGCTTCTTGAAGACCTAATAAAAGAAATTAAAAAAGATAAATGAAACCTAAGTTTCGCTTTTTGAAAATTTTCTGCTATTGACAATTAGGGGCAGAATAGGCAGGGACAGGTGATATAAGATAAAAACAGAAACAAAATTGGAAAGCCCATATTTTCTCAGTTATAGTAAAGGGAAAAAGTACAAAATAAGAAATAAAAAATATACAGTAAAGTATTTTTACTACACATAATCAAACATTTAGCTCCAACAATGATTCTGGAACAAGCCCAATAGAGATGTTTTTTTTACTATTCATTTTACAAATCATTTACTTCTAGTTGTCAATTGGTTGCCTGATCATTGCAATCATCTCTGGTCTCTGGTTGTTGGAAAGATATGAGATGAAATTGTTGGGGTTGGGGGGGGGGGCACAGATATCTCATTGCCTAAAGCAGCACAAAAACTAAATGCTTCTAAATTCTAATCCTTCTTCAAGGCTTCTATGAAGGGACCACTCAACCTTTGTGATGGCTGACTGGTGGCTATTGATAACAACAGGGATGTCTCTATGCTTTGACTCTTATGCGACCAATAATGAATTGCTTAAGATCTAACCCTTAGCTTGTGTGTGACATGGCTACTTAGTTGAATTGGAAGGAATTCCGCAAATACTATTCACAGATCTCATCAATAGTCCTCAATGGCTATGAGTAGCAGGCAGGAAATGTCATGTCTAATTCTTTTAATGGAAGAGCAGACTACTTGAGTGTTCTTATTCTGACTTCATTCACTTCAAATATTCTCTTTCTATTGACATTGATCTATGCTCTGTTTTGTCTGATTTGCATAGGTCAGACACAAAACCACTGGGTTTCATTGAAAGGAGAGAATGGGATGGCTATTTTAGTATTGAACAAATAAAATACTTCAATGTTCCACTGAAAACCTCAGTTTTTCTCTGAACAATGAATTTAATCGATTTCTCTCATTTTGAGAATTGTTCAAAATGTTGTAGTTCTACACCCATCCAATCATGAATGTAACTATATTAAAGGGACATTCTAGTCCAAAATAAACTTATATGATTCAGATAGAAAATGTAATTTTAAACAATTTTCCAATTTACTTTTATCACCAATTTTGCTTTGTTCTCTTGGTATTCTTAGTTGAAAGCTAAACCTAGGAGGTTCATATGCTAATTTTTAAGCCCTTGAAGGCCGCCTCTTCTCTCAGGGCATTTTGACAGATTTTTGCCACTAGAGGGTGTTAGTTCATGTGTGTCATATAGATAACACTGTGCTCACGCACGTGGAGTTCAGGTGAGCCAGCTCTGATTGGCTTAAATGGATGTCTGTCAAAAGAACTGAAATAAGGGGGCAGTTTGCAGAGGCTTAGATACAAGGTAATCACAGAGGTAAAAAGTGTATTAATATAACTGTGTTGGTTGTGCAAAACTAGGGATAGACTGTCCCATTAAGATTGCTGTTTTAAAAGAAATGTAATATTTGCACAAAAGAAATAATGTTTTCCACATAAGAATTGGGTTTTTTTTTTATCATGGATAGAACACATATAGGGGTAGATTTATCATAGTGAGAGCTGACATGATATGATATAGCGTATCATGTCCGCTGCACATCGATAAATGCTGACAGCATATAATGTCGGCATTTATCATTGCACAAGCAGTTCTTGCGAACTGCTGGTGCAATGCCGCCCCCTGCAAATTCACAGCCAATCCGCTGCTAGCAGAAGGTGTCAATCAACCTGATCGTATTCGATCGGGTTGATTTCTGTCCGCAGCCTCAAATCAGGCGGACAAGATATGGAGCAGCGGAAACAGAGGCATCAAGCTCCATACGGGGCTTGATAAATCAGTCCCTAAGGCTTTCATTTAATCAGCTGTATGATTTATCTGATTTCATCTGATTGAAATTTAAATCCTGTGATCTTTAGATTGGACTTGAAAAGAAAAACCTCAAATTCTGATTTTCCTTTATTTCTCATTTAAAGTGTGTTTTTATTAGTCCTGTATGCAAAAGCAGAGAATGAATTGCAAAACATTAGCACATGCCGGCACATGATACATTCAGTTGGTGAGACGATACATCCTTTGGATTGCAGAATATGTTCATCTGTTTTTATGTATTAGCAGTAGTACTTAAAGGGACAGGACCCCCCCCCCCCCCCAAACAAATTTCATGATTTGGATAGAACATAAGATTTTAAACAACTTTCTAATTTCTATTATCAAATGTGCTTTACTCTCTTGCTATCCTGTGCTGAAGGAATAGCATTGCATTACTGGCAGCTAGATGAACACATCTAGTTAGCCAATCACAAGAGACAAATGTGCGCAGGCACCAATCAACATCTAGCTCCCACTACTGTAGGATATGTATGTATTCATTTCCAATAAGGGATACCAAGAGAACAAAGCACATTTTAAAATAAAAGTGTCTTAAAACTACATGCTCTATCTAAATCATTACAGTTTAAAGGGACACTGAACCTACATTTTTTCTTTCGTGATTCAGATAGAGCATGCAATTTTAAGCAACTTTCTAATTTACTCCTATGATCATTTTTTCTTCGCTCTCTTGCTATCTTTATTTGAAAAAGAAGGCATCTAAGCTATTTTTTCAGAACCCCGGACAGCACTTGTTTATTGGTGGGTAAATTTATCCACAAATCAGCAAGAATAACCCAGGCTGTTCACCAAAAATGGGCCGGCATCTAAACTTACATTCTTGCATTTCGAATAAATATACCAAGAGACTGAAGAAAATTTGATAATAGGAGTAAATTAGAAAGTTGCTTAAAATTGCATGCTCAATCTGAATCACGAAAGAAAAAATTTGGGCTCAGTGTCCCTTTCATTTTGACTTTCCTATCCTTTAACATGTTATTAAGATGTAGTTTGGTTTAGGAATTTTACACACTCACACACACATATACAAGCATTCATAAACACGTGCACACATTTACATACAAAAACACACATTTTAGCACTTGAATAGTAAAACAAATATTTTTTTATTGTTATTTGTTTCTGACATTCAAATTGATGATAGTCAAATTCTAAATGCTTGCATTCAAATATTAAATATATAACATTTAAATATACCCCAGTTGTAGGGTAGTGGGCAGGAGCTAAACCACAATGAAGTGTCAATGTAAAAAGTTCAACTCTGATTGCTGCATTCTGGCAGGCTCTACAGTCCTTATAAATATTGATTCCAGTAGACTAGCATAGCACTGACATCTGGGGGCCCATTTATCAAAGGGCTTGCGGACCTGATCCGACACTGCGGATCAGGTCCGCAAGACCTCGCTAAATGTGGAGAGCAATAAGCTCTCCGCATTTAACATTGCACCAGCAGCTCACAAGAGCTGCTGGTGCAACGTCGCCCCCTGCTGACTCGATTGGCCGCCAGCAGGGAGGTGTCAATCAACCCGATCGTATTCGATCGGGTTGATTTCCGGCGATTTCTGTCCACCTGCTCAGAGCAGGCGGACAGGGTTATGGAGCAGCGGTCTTTAGACCGCTGCTTCATAACTTGTGTTTCTGGCGAGTCTGAAGACTCGCCAGAAACACGGCCCTTCAAGCTCCATACGGAGCTTGATAAATGGGCCTGCTGGAATTAACATTTGATTCACACATCTCTACAAATAAAACAAATCCGCCAATTTTATTTTTAATAATGTGCAATCAATCTGTCTGTTTGTTTGGTCAAGACCTTGTAACTATTGTGCACTTGACAGCTGCATTTCAGATTCTATCTGGCCCAAAGTATTTTCAGCATATGTGGATGAAAATATAACAATTTTAAACATATACATAAAAACAGATCAACTTGCTCTTTGAAAAAGTCACAAACTGGTCAAAAGACAAAACTTATGTTGAATTTCAAAACAATATTTATATTGCACAACAAATGTCTCCTAAAATATATCATTAATAGATAAAGGAATCAATTACTGACACATATATATATATATATATATATATACTGTATAGCGATAGATTACGTTTGTGCCAGAGCGATATGGGGTAAATCGCAAAGGTTTGTGCTCATCAGGGGCGCAATCCGCTATAGATCGCAGTTTGCGGCGCAAGCGAGGGAACCCACGTCGCCCGCAGTTTCAGCTCGCAACTCGAGCCATCCAATATGCGGCGCCGTCACTTGCTAAAGTGGCGCAAGTCTCACAAACCAGCGATGTCCAGAAATCTGCGTAAGTACAGATTTTTGGAGTCGCCAGTGACTTGCGCCACGTTAGAAACTGCCGGCGCCTATAAAACCTGACTAAAGTCTAAATCACCTGCACTGTCTAACACGCCTCCTAAACATAGCCCGACACGTCTAACACGCCTCCCTAACATAGCCCGACACGTCTAACCCTCTATCCGCTATCCCCCTCACTATCCTAACAATAAAAAAGCTATTAACCCCTAAACCGCCGCTCCCGTACCCCGCCGCAACCTAATAAAGTTATTAACCCCTAAACCGTCGCTCCCGTACCCCGCCGCCAGCTATATTATATCTATAACCCCCTAAAGTGAGCCCCTAACACCGCCGCCATCTATATTAAAATTATTAACCCCTAATGTAAGCCCCTAACACCGCCGCCATCTCTATTAAAATGATTAACCCCTAATTTAATCTACCTACCCCGCCGCCAGCTATATTATCTATATTAACCCTAAGTATATTATAGTTAATATAGGTATTACATTATATATATTAACTATATTAACCCTAATTATATTAGGGTTAATATAGTTAATATAGTTACTATAGTATTTATATTAACTATATTAACTCTATCTAACCCTAACACCCCTAACTAAATTTATATTAAATTAATCTAATTCATTTATAAACTAAAATATTCCTATTTAAATCTAAATACTTACCTATAAAATAAACCCTAAGATAGCTACAATATAATTAATAATTACATTGTAGCTATGTTAGGGTTAATATTTATTTTACAGGTAAATTGTTAATTATTTTAACTAGGTATAATAGCTATTAAATAGTTATTAACTATTTAATATCTACCTAGTTAAAATAATTACCAAATTACCTGTAAAATAAATCCTAACCTAAGTTACAAATACACCTACACTATCAATAAATTAAATAAACTACAAACATCTATCTAAAAATATAATTAAATTAACTAAACTAAATTACAAAAAAATAAAAAAAAGATTACAAGATTTTTAAGCCCCCTAATAAAATAATAAACCCCCAAAATAAAAAAAATTCCCTGCCCTATTCTAAATTAAAAAAAGTTCAAAGCTCTTTACCTTACCAGCCCTTAAAAGGGCCTTTTGTGGGGCATGCCCCAAAGAATTCAGCTCTTTTGCATACAAATACAATACCCCCCCCCCCCCATTACAACCCACCACCCACATACCCCTATTCTAAAACCACCCAAACCCCCCTTAAAAAAGCCTAACACTACCCCCCTGAAGATCTAGGCCCATTTTGGTATATTTCATACCACCATTTCTCCGCAAAATGCGATCAAATTTAAAAAAAAGTTCACTTTTTCACAAATTGTTTCACAAACTTTAGGTTTCTCACTGAAATTATTTCCAAACAGCTTGTGCAATTATGGCACAAATGGTTGTAAATGCTTCTCTGTTCCCTTTGTTCAGAAATAGCAGACATATATGGCTTTGGCATTGCTTTTTGGTAATTAGAAGGCCGCTAAATGCAGATGCTCATCACACGTGTATTATGTCTAGCAGTGAAGGGGTTAATTAGGTTAATTAGGTAGCTTGTAGGGAGCTTGCAGGGTTAATTTTAGCTTTAGTGTAGAGATCAGTCTCCCACCTGACACATCACACCCCCTGATCCCTCCCAAACAGCTCTCTTCCCTCCCCCACCCCACAATTGTCCCTGCCATCTTAAGTAATGGCAGAAAGTCAGCCAGTACTAAAATAATAGTTTTTGGGGTTTTTTTTTTGTTTTTTTTTTAAATAAAAAACAAATTCTGCTGTGTAGGATCCCCCCCTTAGCCCCCAACCTCCATGATTCCCCCCCCCCAAACAGCTCTCTAACCCTCCCCCTCTGCCTTATTGTGCGCCATCTTGGGTACTGTTTTATTTTTATTTTTTATGTTTTAGTAAAAATATATTGAATGTTTTCTGTAGTGTAGCTGCCCCCCCCTCAACAGACAACCCCCCACCCTCTCCCAGATCCCTTAATTTTAAATTCCCAGTCCTCTATCCCACCTTTCTCATGCCATATTGTCCCATAGTGTAGGGTCCCCCCCTGCGCCCGTGCACGCACACACCCTCGTGCGCACCTGCCTGTGATCCCACCCCCCTCCGTCACCGATGGCCGCCCACCCTGCATCAGCTTCCACCCACCAATGATCACGGCCATCGATGGCCGATTCAGAGAGGGTCACAGAGTGGCTTTTTCTGCATCGGACTGCTAGAAAGTGTTATTGCAGGATGCCTCAATATCGAGGCATTACTGCAATAACATGAAAGTGTCTGGAAGCGATCAGGATCGCTTCCACCGCTTTTAAAGACCAACGACATACGGGGTACGTCCTCGGTCGTTAACTGCACTTTTTTGCAGGACGTACCCCATATGTCATTGGTCATTAAGGGGTTAATAAAGGTGAGGGGATATGGGGTGTTAGAAAAAAAATGTCACTGAAAAGTACCTTTACATTGTGGTCTATGGGCACTGTGTTAAAACTGTAAATATATATGCGTTGGTCTGATGAAGGGGTGAAACGTCACTTTAAATAAAATTGTGTTTTACACTTGATAAGACCAGAGAGTGCTTCGTCCATCAGCTTTATATAAATATATATATATTTATGTGTTAATATATGTATATACACATATAAACACATAAATATATATCTATATATTCATATACATACAGTATATATATTTAAACTTTGCTGTGCCTTGTCTATTGGCATCAGAACAAGGCTCCCAGTGGAGCCTATGGAAGCGTGCTCTCGTGAGTGCAAAGCTTCCTTGAAATGTGAACTTGAGGTTGTGTTCACATTGCGCTCAACTTGTAATACCAGCACACTTTTTCGTGTGTCAGTATTGCTAAGTGAAGCACAATTATCGTGCTTGCGAAAGCACAATTTTGCGCTCCACTTGTAATCTAGCCCATAATGTTCTGCAAAGCACTAGATGTCTTTAAACTAATAGCTACTCTTTGTCAGAAAAATGTTTCAATGACAAGGGCACCTCTACGTCCAGTAATTAAAATGAATTAATTCCTTAGCCATTTTTTTCTGCATGAGGCTATCACTTTGTTCAGCCTAATGATAAATTTTTGTGATATATCATCAGAGGAACCCATTGTCTTAAGAAAGGTCTATGCAGGAACACGAGTGGTTTCAATTTAATGATATCATAAAAGTAATGATTCTATTGTATTACTGGCTTAAATAATGCGTCTACCAAAACAACTTAAAAAGTGTCATGAAAAAGTGACATATATTGTCTCTTCAACAATGCTATATTTCCAGTGTCAAAATAACAATCTGCAAACTCTTACTTGGAGATATTGATTTCCCATTGGTAACATTAAACTGTGCGAAACAAAACATAAGATTACTGTCAAGAATGTTGATTATAGAAAGGCTTGTTGGGATTGTATAATTTATTTAAAAAAAAACTAAAAGTTAAAGCTGCCTGACTGTTTTTATATTATATTTTATATGGCGCTAATTTTTTTTCTATTATATTTCTATTGTTAATATATACTGTGTGTGTATATATATATATATATATATATATATATATATATATATATATATATATATATATATATATATATATATATATATAGTATATGCATTATACTATATACATTATATTATATTATTAAGAGAAACTATTGTTACAATCCAGGCCGGTAAATATTTACATTTTGTGTCTGCTATTTAATCTGCAGGCTCTTACTGTTACAGAATTGCTTCATGGCCGCTGAAGTCTCCACAGGTTCCCCCCACAGACAGTGGAGACACAAGACACACACATCATCAAGCAATCAATGCTCCACCACTGTCTATCCCTAAAATGGGGAGCCAAATTTTAATTTCTATTAAGAGACAAGTGTAACCAGAAATATTCCTGCTTGATAAATCAGTGAGATCTAAAGGGGTAAATTCTTAGAGAATATAATGAAGGTTGTAAGAGACCTTCAAGTACACCCCTGTCCAGCCCACTCTCTAAAACTGTCAGCCTTAAAATAAAAAACAAACAAAAACAAAGTATAATGCTATGCCTAAAAAAAAACACTGAACTATACAGAGTATAATGCTAATTTGTGAAACGTACACACGGAAACATTCAAAGCAGAGCCAGAGTTTGTAAAATTGCAATTTTAAATACAGTGCTTTACACAAAATCTAAATGTATTAAAACACAAAATAGAAAGTACACAGCTGAAATGTAATAAAACCTAAAGAACAAAACATTAAGTATAAAGTAATATCATATTTAAAGCACAAAGTGTAAATACAACAAAACTTCATGCATTTTTGTACTGTAGTTGGTGTCTCTTCCATATTTAGAATTGCAGGAACCACCCATCCTTTTCAGATGCATGTGAGGGATCTCGCAGAGCTGGGCATTATCTAAGGCGACTTTATCTGAGCAGAGAGCCTCTAATCCCTTTACACAAGCTATTATCATCTGTAAAGACAGAATCTTTCCTCTAGTCCATTTATAAAAACGAGCTGGGCCCAAAACTTCAATGTTATTTTAAATCCCTTTAAAAAGTATTGTGGATTGTATGTAATGATTTGAGGTGTGGATAGTTCTTTCCTTCTCCTTCATTTCCACTTAAACATTAAACATTTATTGTACAATCTTTGCAGAAGACACCGTGATAGTGCTATCACTGGGCTTCTATAGGAGGCGCTTAACTCTGGCGAGGATTATATAAAAAGGTGCAGATATTAAGGAATATGTGCTAGTGCGTGGAATATAGAGAAATATCAGCTAGCAATGAAACAAATAACAATATTTTGCACCAGTGTACCCACACAGTACGTTAAATATGAGATAAGTAAAATGTAAAATGTATACAAATCAATGGTATATGCAACCAGATCTGGAAAGTCCAGCGAGTTTCTTCAAATGTCCATCAGTACTTGAACAGGCTGCTCTCTGTCTTCACCAAACTGGATGATGTATTCTATGATGTAAAACAAAAACAAAAACAGAGGCGCCACATGTGTGGATCAATATAACCAGAAATCCAATAAAGGAGCAGAATAAGGGTACTCACAAACGAGGCGGCACTCTCTTGTGCCAGTAGGGGCGGGCTGGTTTTCAACAGCAAACCAGCTGGCTGTGTGTTGATCTCTCCCAGATGGGCTGGGAATATTTGTCTCCTGGATGTCAAACAACGGCCAAGACTGCAGTGGAAGGAGTCGGAAGAGCTACAGTGCCCTTAGGTTACTGCTATGAGGATAGCAACACCAACACCAGACTTATGTAAAAGTATAAAATCAGTATTTTATTATACAAAATAAAAATACCAAACGGTATAACAAATTTCTATAAATTAAAACTTAGTTGTGATATATAATTCAAACTAATTGAACAGTACATCACCACAACAATGGGGAGTGTTGGGAAAGGAAGGACATGATAGGTCAATCTGTGTAAAGGAAGGGGAGGGTTCATTTGAACATTAGGTTACTGAGCCCTATATAAAGGGCATTCATGTATACAATGAACATACAAGCCTGAGGAAACAGGGTGTCCCCCGAGAAACGCGTCGCTATATTGTATGGTCTATGGGGAGATAGGTTGTCATCACCCAGCTGTAATTTGTCATACCGTTTGGTATTTTTATTTTGTATAATAAAATATTGATTTTATACTTTTACATAAGTCTGGTGTTGGTGTTACTATCCTCATAGCAGTAACCTAAGGGCACTGTAGCTCTTCCGACTCCTTCCACTGCAGTCTTGGCCGTTGTTTGACATCCAGGAGACAAATATTCCCAGCCCATCTGGGAGAGATCAACACACAGCCAGCTGGTTTGCTGTTGAAAACCAGCCCGCCCCTACTGGCACAAGAGAGTGCCGCCTCGTTTGTGAGTACCCTTATTCTGCTCCTTTATTGGATTTCTGGTTATATTGATCCACACATGTGGCGCCTCTGTTTTTGTTTTTGTTTTACATCATATTGTACAATCTTGTATTGATAGCAGTATACTGTATATACAGTGGTATAAGGTAATGCATTTCGAGTCGTTGTGATACTAGGTATATGATAAAAGTTAAAGTGAAGATAAATTTTGGTGAAGGAAAGCCCGTATTTTTAAAAATACTATTAAAAACAGGGGCACTTTCATTCATCAAAGTTTACAAAGCAGCCGTTTTGATTAAAAATTTATCTTTGTTTCTTTTCACAGCTACAGCAGTTTTTCCCTCCTGGAAATCCTCTCTTCATACGTCAGCAATGACTAATCCAGCTTCCTCCAATCATGGCTTTCCCCCCAGGGTGGTTATTGCCTGAGGCCATGCTGTGATTGGAGGAAGCCGGATTAGTCATTGCTAGCGTGTGAAGAGAGGATTTCCAGGAGGGGGAAGCTGCTCTGGCTGTGAAAAAAACAAAGGAAAGTTTTTAATGAAAATGGCTGATTTGTAAACTTTGATGAATGAAAGTGCCCCTGTTTTTAATAGTATTTTTTAAAAAACGGACTTTCATTCATCAAAGTTTACCTTCACTTTAAAGGGACAGTCAACACCAGAATTTTTGTTGTTTTAAAACATAGATAATCCCATTCCCCAGTTTTGCATAACCAACACAGTTATAATAATACACGTTTTACCTCTGTCATTACCTTGTGTCTAAGCCTCTGCAGACTGCCCCTTATTTTAATTCTTTTGATAGACTTGCATTTTAGCCAATCAGTGCTCACTCCTCGGTAAATTCACATGCATGAGCTCAATGTTATCTATATGAAACACATGAACTACCACCCTCTAGTGGTGAAAAACTGTCAAAATGATTTCAGATTAGAGTCGACCTTCAAGGTCTAAATTAGCATATGAACCTCCTAGGTTTAGCTTTCAACTAAGAACAAAGCAATATTGGTGATAAAAGTAAATTGGTAAGTTGTTTAAAATTACATAAACTATCTGAATCATAAAAGTTTATTTTGGACTTGACTGTCCCTTTAAGTAAGTAAAGCAAAAGCCAAAGAATTGAGAGAGGAACGTAGGAAGGGGGAAGGGAAGGGGGAGAAATGCCTCTGGAGGAGGGCAAAAGTGTAGAGAAAAAAAGGAAGATGAAAGGGAGTTCTTTAAATGGGGGGGGGGGGGTACTATTCCTTATGTAAAGGGGATTTGGACCAGATATCCATAGTTTCTGAGTAGACCTCAAGCTGGTTAGTTTTTAAGGAAATTATATCTTTCCAATTGTAATAGCTCATTAACTTGATTGTGCCATTCCAAGAGGGTGGGCGGATATCTTTGGACATTTCCACCACATGTGTAACATGGTACCCTCTTGGTTGCATCCTCTCCTGCACTTAGTGCTAAGTTGTGGATTCATTTTATGGGGACGTGCTGGCGTTAAATACCATCTGCTTACAAACTTGAAATGTATCACCTGCATGTATGCAGAGGTTGATGCGTGTTTGGCCTTCTGAAATTATTGTAGCTATGTTTTTTTAAATATGTCTGTGGCAATCTCTTTATTCCATGCCCTAGTATATGAGGGGGTAATCATGTTATCCGGAAGAAGTAAAAGTTTGTAAATCCGTTGCTCAAACGGAGTCAGGTCTCTGTTTAGTTTTGTATTATGAGGGTGAGTGCTAATAAAGTGTATGAGTTGATGTCGGGTCAGCCTGGTGGAAAATAATGTGCTGTCCCAATCTTGTAGTTTGTCTAGGGGCATGATGGCTCCGTGTTCAATTGCAAAATGTAAAGTCCCATCTCTTAGTTCATATGGTTTTCTATTCCTAGGTGGGTTGACAGAGTATGGTAATTCAGGATTTTCTCTTATAGGTGTTTAACCTATAGGTTTAACTACTTAATGACACACGTCGTACAGGGTACGTCATACCCAAACTGTTGTTAGGGGTTTAAACCTGCTGGAAGCGATCCTCATCCCTTTCAGCCGTTTTCAAGGTATTGCCGTGATGCCTCGATATTGAGGCATCACTGCAATAACTTTTTTGGCACACCAAAGCAGAGAGAGCCACACTGTGGCCCTCTCTGCATCGGTCAGCAAAGGTGCCGATCGTTGGTGGGAGCCATTACAGGGAGGCGGGTGGGCGGCCCATCGCTGGCGAGTTTTCTGCCAGCAGTGGGAAATCACTCCCGGTTGCGCACAGAAGTGTGCAGGGAAGGCGGGGGGCATTTGTACGCGTGCACAATGTTGTTAAAGTCTGGAAGAGGATGTTGGAAGTTGTGGTTGTAGAGGAGGGGGGAATAATATTTGGAAAGGGATCTGAAAGGAGGTGGGGGTGGGTATTAAGGGGGACAGCTTCACTACAGAAAAAGTGGGGTCTATGTTTAAAACCCCCAAATTTGTTTGAAAAGTGGGTACTGGCAGACAGCTGCCAGTACCCAAAATGGTGGCAAAAAGTTAGTGGAGGAGGGTTAGAGAACTCTTTGGGGGACTCAGGGTGGCTGGGTGGTAAGGGGGATCCTACACTGCAGAAAATATATAATTTTAAAAAAATAATAATAAAAAAAAAGTACTAAAGGAGACAATAGTGAGGTGGAGGAGGGTAGAGAGCTGTTTGAGAGTGGTCAGGGAGGGATCAAGGGGTGGGATGTGTCAGGTAGGAGGCTGATCTCTACACTAAAGCTAAAATTAACCCTTCAAGTTCCCTACAAGCTACCTAATTAACCCCGTTACTGCTGGGCATAATACAAGTGTGGTGCGCAGCTACATTTAGCAGCCTTCTAATTACCAAAAAGCAATGCCAAAGCCATATAGGTCTGCTATTTCTGAACAAAGGGGATCATAGAGAAGCATTTACAACCATTTGTGCCATAATTGCACAAGCTGTTTGTAAATAATTTCAGTGAAAAACCTACAGTTTGTGAAAAAGTTTGTGAAAAAGTTAGGGATTTTTTTTATTTGATCGCATTTGGCTGTGAAATGGTAGCGTGAAATATACCAAAATGGACCTAGATCAATACTTTGGGTTGTCTAATAAAATATATATATATATATATATATATATACATGTAAAGAGATATTCAGGGATTCCTGACAGATATCAATGTTCCAATGTAACTATCGCTAATTTTGAAAAAATAAAATGCTTTGGAAAAAGCAACGTGCTACTTTTACTTATTTAATAAAGATAAGAGTGGAGACTACGAAGGAGTTTGCTTTTTTGTGCTATCTGTAAATACTTGATTAAAGATATTTTAAAATGTAACTTTTAATTGTGTTTTGATTTTTTTTTAAAAAACCAGCAAATAAGTTGTAAAAGCTGCTTGTCGCTCACACACACACACACCTAAAAACACACCTCCAGTGTAAATATATGAGGTAAATAGTAACTTATGTTGAAACTAACATTAAATTAAATAACAATGCTAGAGAGAGTAGACTGGTATATTAT
The DNA here is from genome assembly GCF_027579735.1 of Bombina bombina. Taxonomy (NCBI): domain Eukaryota; kingdom Metazoa; phylum Chordata; class Amphibia; order Anura; family Bombinatoridae; genus Bombina; species Bombina bombina. The sequence continues at coordinate 84,427,046 of NC_069500.1, read as the reverse complement.
TACGACACCAACAGATACTGTGTCTTTAAGTACTTATGATCGATCACTCAGCGTATATTATCAGCTGTGTTATATGACTTTATTTCCCAACAACACTAACAGTGTCGCCACTCCTAGTTATACTAAGAGATTACCAATAAATATACCAAACTCTAGCGAGGATTATTTTACAGTAACTATTAAAGCTATAAAGAAAAGGGGGCGTGATGTCCTTGTATGAATTAAGAATTTGTACGATTTATATAAATTTAACTATCACTCTTATTTAGAAATCTAATAATATTAACTCTTTCAAGGTAACCAACAATTCAATACGCATGTATTTTTCAGCATAATTCTACTTTCTAAACATTTCATCATTACACACGAATAACTGCATGAGAGTATTTATTATTTTTTTCACAAGGAATATTGCACAATGCACTTTATTTACATTTGACACTTAAGATAAACGATCATAATTTTACTTTAAATGCTATATAGCAACAACTGCACTATTTTTTCAACCAAATAAGAACTAACACTTATAAATGAAAATTTAGTTTTTTAAAAATTGCCCTTTTTGATTAACCTCTTAGGAAAATTTCCTCTATATATTTGAAACACATACACATTGTGTCACAAAATAACACTTTAGATTTCTTAAGCTTTCACTAGCGCCCTCATGCCCCCTTTTCTTTATAATACCTAATTAAAGTTAGAAGGACTTTTTTATTGTGAGTGTCTGGAATCACTGTCTCCAGCGCTCTACTTATCCCACTCACTTCTAGAACTATTAAAGCTAGTTCAACATTAAGCATCACATTTTTTAACAACTGGAGGGCAATTTAAAATACAAAGAATGCCCTGACGCGGTCGCGTTTCACATACGCTTCCTCACCTCTGAGGAAGCATATGTGAAACGAGCGATAGATCATAAGTACTTAAAGACACAGTATCTGTTGTTGTCATAATCATTTTAAAATATCTTTAATCAAGTATTTACAGATTGCGCAAAAAAGCAAACTTTTCCTGAGCATACCCACTCCTTCGTGGTCTCCGCTCTTATCTTTATTGAATTCAATTATTGCTTAAAGTGCTACTACTTATGATAACCCATAGATTTATCTGACAAGGTGAATAAGTAGAAATTCATTACATACAAGTGAAACTCGAAAAATTAGAATATCGTGCAAAAGTTAATTTATTTCACTAATACAACTTAAAAGGTGAAACTAATATATGAGATAGACTCATTACATGCAAAGCAAGGTAGTTCAAGCCGTGATTTGTCATGATTGTGATGATTATGGCTTACAGCTCATGAAACCCCCAAATCCACAATCTCAGAAAATTAGAATATTGTGAAAAGGTGCAATATTCTAGGCTCAAAGTGTCCCACTCTAATCAGCTAATTAAGCCATAACACCTGCAAAGGGTTCCTGAGCCTTTAAATGGTCTCTCAGTCTGGTTCGAATCACAATCATGGGAAAGACTGCTGACCTGACAGTTGTGCAGAAAACCATCATTGACACCCTCCATAAGGAGGGAAAGCCTCAAAAGGTAATTGCAAAAGAAGTTGGATGTTCCCAACGTGCTGTATCAAAGCGCATTAATAGAAAGTTATGTGGAAGGGAAAAGTGTGGAAGAGCAGCAGGGATGACCGCAGCCTGGAGAGGATTGTCAGGAAAAGGCCATTCAAAAGTGTTGGGGACTTCCAAAGGAGTGGATTGAGGCTGGAGTCAGTGCATCAAGAGCCACCACACACTGACGGATCCTGGACATGGGCTTCAAATGTCGTATTCCTCTTGTCAAGCCACTCCTGAACAACAAACAACGTCAGAAGCGTCTTACCTGGGCTAAAGAAAAACAGACCTGGTCTGTTGCTCAGTGGTCCAAAGTCCTCTTTTCTGATGAGAGCAAATTTTGCATCTCATTTGGAAACCAAGGACCCAGAGCATGGAGGAAGAATGGAGAGGCACACACTGCCAGATGCTTGAAGTCCAGTGTGAAGTTTCCACAGTCTGTGTTGATTTGGGGAGCCATGTCATCTGCTGGTGTTGGTCCACTATGCTTCATTAAGTCCAGGGTCAACGCAGCCGTCTACCAGGAGATTTTGGAGCACTTCATGCTTCCTTCCGCAGATGAGCTCTATGGGGATGCTGACTTCATTTTCCAGCAGGACTTGGCACCTGCCCACACTGCGAAAATCACCAAAACCTGGTTCAATGACCGTGGGATTACTGTGCTTGATTGGCCAGCAAACTCGCCTGACCTGAACCCCATAGAGAATCTATGGGGCATTGCCAAGAGAAAGATGAGAGACAGGATACCGAACAATGCAGAAGAGCTGAAGGCCGCTATTGAAGCATCCTGGTCTTCCATAACACCTCAGCAGTGCCACAGGCTGATAGCTTCCATGCCCAACTGCATTGAGGCAGTAATTGCTGCAAAAGGGGCCCAAACCAAGTACTGAGTACATACAGTATGCATGCTTATACTTTTCAGAGGTCTGATATTGTTCTATGTACAATCCTTGTTTTGTTGATTGCATGTAATATTCTAATTTTCTGAGATTGTGGATTTGGGGTTTTCATGAGCTGTAAGCCATAATCATCACAATTATAACAAATCACGGCTTGAACTATCTTGCTTTGCATGTAATGAGTCTATCTCATATATTAGTTTCACCTTTTAAGTTGCATTAGTGAAATAAATGAACTTTTGCACGATATTCTTATTTTTCGTGTTTCACCTGTATATCAGTCTACTTCTCTGTCTTCAATACTTGTACTTATTGCCCTTTAACTTGCAAAAAAGCAAAGAAAATGTAAACATTGGACATTTCTAAACTCAGGACAAACTTTAGAAACTATTTAGCATGGGTGTTTTTTGGTGGTTGTAGATGTGTAACAGATTTTGGGGGTCAAAGTTAGAAAAAGTGTGTTTTTTTAAATTTTTTCATCATATTTTATAATTATTTTTATAGTAAATGATAAGATATTATAAAAATAATGGTATCTTTAGAAAGTCCATTTAATGGCAAGAAAACCAGTATTTAATATGTGTGGCTACAGTAAATGAGCAAGAGGAAAATTACAGCTAAACACAAACACTGCAGAAATGTAAAAATAGCCCTAGTCCTTAAGGGTAAGAAATTGAAAAATGGCCTTGTCCTTAAAGGGACACTGTACCCAAAAAAATTCTTTCGTGATTCAGATTGAGTATGAAATTTTAAGCAACTTTCTAATTTACTCCTATTATCAAATTTTCTTCATTCTCTTGGTATCTTTATTTGAAATGCAAGAATGTAAGTTTAGATGCCGGCCCATTTTTGGTGAACAACCTAGGTTGTCCTTGCTGATTGGTGGATAAATTCATCCACCAATAAAAAAGTGCTGTCCAGAGTACTGAAACCAAAAAAAAGCTTAGATGCCTTCTTTTTCAAATAATGATAGCAAGAGAACAAAGAAAATTGATAATAGGAGTAAATTAGAAAGTTGCTTAAAATTGCATGCTCTTTCTGAATTACAAAAGAAAAAATTTGGGTACAGTGCAAAAGGTTTTATGTAGTATCTGGCAAAATTATCCATCTCTGAATACTGGCAGCTAGGAATGGAAAAATGTATTTTTAAAAGAGATTATGGGGGAATATCTATCAAGCCGTCAACTTTGTTGGATTCGACGGCACCAATACGCTCGCCTAACATCGCCTAACATAGCGGCCGCGGACCTGAATACAATCTCCATATTTATAAAAAAAGCCAGCAAAAAGACACGCACAAAGTACAGGGTGATGAGCATCAGACTTTTGTTAACTAACAGTCATCAATCTCGTGTCTATTCGGCTTTTTAGCAACTTTATTTATACCCTGTCACTAAACGCCGCCACTATACTATAATGTTTAACCCCTATCCGGCCGCTCCCGGACCCCGCCGCAACATAGATAAACTTATTAACCCCTATTCTGCCGCTCCCCGACCCTGACGCAACCTAAATAAAGTTATAACCCCTATCCCGCCACCACTAAATAAAGTTATTAACCCCTATCCCGCCGCTCCCGGACCCTGCCGCCACTAAATAAAGTTATTAACCCCTAAACCTCTGGCCTCCCACATCACTACCACTAACTAAATCTATTAACCCCTAAACCGCCAGCCCCCCACATCGCCATAAACTAAATTAAGCAATTAATCCCTAAACCTAACAACCCGCTAACTTTAAATTAAAATGACCACATCCCTATCTACAAATAAATTTAAACTTTCCTGTAGAATTAAAATAAACTATTATTAAAAATTAAATTATTATTAAAATTACTAAAATAATTTTAAACTATTAATTAACCTACCCTAACTATGATACTACACTTAAATGAAACTACCAATTAAATTAACTAAATTACATATTTTAAAAAACCTAACCCTACTCAAATTATTTAAATATACTATTTAACCTTATTAAAAATTACTAGTTTTTAAAATAAACTCCCACAAATAAAAACCCTATCTAAAATAACCTAAGCTCCCCATTGCCCTGAAAAGGGCATTTAACTCCTTTACTGCCCAGGCCCAACTCTAAAAATAAAACCCACCCAAAAAACCCTTAAATAAACCTAACACTAACCCCGACGATCCACTTACAGTTATTGAAGTCCATCTTGAAGGAGCCATCCAGCCGGCAAGAAGTCTTCATCTGGGCGGCAAGAAGTCTTCATCCAGACGGCATCTTCTATCTTCATCCATCCGGCACGGAGCGGGTCCATCCTGAAGACATCCGTCGCGGAGCTCCTCTTCAATACGGTCGCCGCCGTAAACTGGAACTTGAATGCAAGTGACGTCATGCAAGATGGCGTCCCTTGCATTCCTATTGGCTGAAAGGTTCCAATCAGCCAATAGGATTAGAGCTGCTAAAATCCTATTGGCTGTTCCAATCAGGCAATAGGATGAGAGCTCAATCCTATTGGCTGATTTTGGGTGGGTTTTATTTTTAGAGTAGGGTCTGGGCAGGTAAAAGAGCTAAATGCCCTTTTAAGGGCAATGCCCATACAAATGCCCTTTTCAGGGCAATGGGGAGCTTAGGTTATTTAAGATAGGATTTTTATTTTGGGGGGGTTGGTTGGGTGGTGGGTTTTACTGTTGCAGGGTGTTTGTATTTTTTTTTAAAGGTAAAAGAGCTGATTTCTTTGAAGCAATGCCCCACAAAAGGCCATTTTAAGGGCCATTGTTAGCTTATTGTAGGCTAGGTTTTTTTTTTATTTTTGGGTGGCTTTTTTATTTTGATAGGGCTATTAGATTAGGAGTAATTAGTTTTTATTTTTGATAATGTGGTTTGTTTGTTTTCTCGTAATTTAGTGGGTTTTATTTTTTGTAACTTAGCGTTTATTTTTTTGGTAATTTAGTAATTTTTAATAAGGTTAAATAGTATATTTAAATAATTTGAGTAGGGTTAGGATTTTTTAATATGTAATTTAGTTAATTTAATTACTAGTTTAATGTAATTGTAGGATAATAGTAAGGGTAGGTTAATTAATAGATTAAAAAAAATGATTTTTAATTCTACAGGTAAGTTTAAATTTATTATAAGATAGGGTTGTTGTAATTTTAATTTAAAGTTAGCAGGTTGTTAGGTTTAGGGGTTAATAGCATAATTTAGTTTATGGTGATGTGGGGGGCTGGCGGTTTAGGGGTTAATAGGTTTAGTTTGTGGTAGTGATGTGGGAGGCCAGAGGTTTAGGGGTTAATACGTTTATTTAGTGGCGGCGGTGTCCGGGAGCGGCTGGATAGGGGTTAATACATTTATTTAGGTGGCGGCGGGGTTGGGGAGTGGCGGGATAGGGGTTAATACATTTTATTTAGGTTGCGGCGATGTCAATGCAGCAGATTAGGGGTGTTTAGACTCGGGTTTATGTTAGGGTGTTAGGTGTAAATGTTACATGTTTTCTACCATAGAAATCAATGGGATATCAGGCAGCATCGAACATTAGCTTTCGCTGCTTTCAGACTCCCATTGATACCTATGGCATCCGGGGCCTCCAGGGTGGCGGATTGAAAACCAGGTACGCTGGGATGGAATAGCCGCGAGCGTACCTGTTAACTTTTTGATAACTTTGAAAAAGTGTCAAATAGAGCCGACATCTGTAATGACGTAAGCATCAATCTGTGTCGGATTGAGACCAGCAGTTCATATGTTACATCACAGATTTCAACTTTTGACGGTCTGTAGGCTTGGATAACTAGGTTGGATCAAGCTTGCAACAATTACGCTGCGGAATTCCAGCGTATTTGCGGTTGACGGCTTGATAAATATCCCCCTATTTCTCTACATGTCCTCCGTGACATTTGCTTATTAGAAAAATAATGGCAGTATTTATTTAAACAGTTTGGGCTAGATTACAAGTGGAGCGGTATTTTGTGTTTTCGCTATACCGAAAACACCGCTAGGATTTTCATTTTTGCACTAGCCGGATTGTGCTGGTGTTACAAGTTGAAAGAAAACTGTTTTTTTCTCCAGCGGTAACCCAAATTGCGCTTAAAGTCTCAATCACGTTTTCGCATTCCACCATATAAGTCAATGGAGAAAAAAACTCTCTCGCTTAAACACTATATAATTTTCATAATTATGCTAACCCGACTTGAAAATATGACTATTTCATATTCCAATGTTTTTAATATAACAGTATATGTTCTATTTATTTATAATTAAATATTTCTACATATACAGTCGTATGCAAACGTTTAGGCACCCCTGACAATTTCCATGATTTTCATTTATAAATAATTGGGTGTTTGGATCAGCAATTTCATTTTGATCTATTAAATAACTGAAGGACACAGTAATATTTCAGTAGTGAAATGAGGCTTATTGGATTAACAGAAAATGTGCAATATGCATCAAAACAAAATTAGACAGGTACATAAATTTGGGCATCCCAACAGAAATATTGCATCAATATTTAGTAGAGCCTCCTTTAGCAGAAAAAACAGCCTCTAGATGCTTCCTATAGACTGTAATGAGTGTCTGGATACTGGATGAAGGTATTTTGGACCATTCCTCCTTGCAAAACATCTCCAGTTGTTGCCGACCTTTGGCAGCCCGCTTCAAATCACCCCACAGATTTTCAATGATATTCAGGTCTGGGTACTGGGATGGCCATTCCAGAATATTGTACTTGTTCCTCTGCATAAATGCCAGAGTAGATTTTGAACAGTGTTTTGGGTCGTTGTCTTGTTGAAATACCCAGCCCCGGCGTAACTTCAACTTTGTGACTGATTCCTCAACATTATTCTCAAGTATCTGCTGATATTGAGTGGAATCCATGCAACCCTAAACTTTAACAAGATTCCCAGTACCGGCACTGGCCACACAGCTCCACAGCATGATGGAACATCCACCAAATTTTACTGTGGCTAGCAAGTGTTTGTCTTGGAACACTGTATTCTTTTGCCACCATGCATAACGCCTCTTGTTATGACCAAATAACTCAATCTTTGTTTCATCAGTCCACAGCATCTTCTTCAAAAATGAAGCTGGCTTGTCCAAATGTGCAGACCTCAAGGGACTCTGTTTGTGGCGTGTGTGCAGAAAAGGCTTCTTCCGCATCACTCTCCCATACGCTGAATTGTTGAACGATGCAGAGTGACACCATCTGCAGCAAGATGATGTTGTAGGTCTTTGGAGGTGGTCTGTGGTCTGTTTTTGACTGTTCTCACCATCCTTTGCCTTTGCCTCTCCAATATTTTACTTCTGGCCTTAACAAGAACTGTGCCTGTGGTCTTCCATTTCCTTACTATGTAACTCACAGTGGACACTGACAGCTTAAATATCTGCGATAGCTTTTTGTAGCCTTCCCCTAAACCATAATGTTGAACAATCTTTGCTTTCAGGTCATTTGAGAGTTGTTTTGAGGCCCCCATGTTGTCACTCTATAGAGGAGAGTCAACGAGAACAACAACTTGCAATTGGCCACCTTAAATACCTTTTCTCATGATTGGATGCACCTGTCTATGAAGTTCAAGGCTTAATGGGCTCACCAAACCAATTGTGTGTTCCAATTAATCAGTGATAGGTAGTTACAGGTATTCAAATCAACAAAATGACAAGGGTGCCAAAATGTATGCACCTGTCTAATTTTGTTTTGATGCATATTGCACATTTTCTGTTAATCCAATAAACCTCATTTCACTACTGAAATATTACTGTGTCCTTCAGTTATTTGATAGAGCAAAATCAAATTGCTGATATAAACACCCAATTATTTATAAATGAAAATCATGTAAGTTGTCAGGGGTGCCTAAACTTTTGCAAACGACTGTATCTGATGTTTTTTTTAAACAATTATATATTTATACCTATATATGTAGATTATTTTATATAGGTATAGGTATATACAGATATATACAGAAATATATATTTAAAAATACATATAACATATTCTGCTATGTGCAGAACATTGGAATGTGAAATATTTACAGTAAATACATAGTTAAACATATCTATATACATACAAGTACATGTTTAGCAATGTATCTGTATGTAGCTCTATGTTAAAATTCTTTGGCAGCTTTTATTCCCCGAACACCCGAACACCCTCATATCTTTGAGCCCTTATAACTATTTTGTGCAATATTTTATTTGAATATTTGTTATTAGATGTTGTTATTATAAGTGTTTGTGTACTTTTTGATCTATTTTTCATGTGTTTTGTTTCAGAAAACAGTTAACCACAGCTCTGAGATCGCAGTAAGGATTTAGCTCAACTTAGAATATCAGCGCAAGTAAAACTGCTTGCGAAAAGACAATATTTCTTGCATAAAAATGTTTGCGCCTCACTTGTAATCTAGCCCTTTATCTGCTATATTAAATGTAATATTGATGTCATATTTTGATTATTCTTTTGAATGCTAAATGCTAAATGTAATTTAAATCATTCTTAGTTAATATTTGTCATCATAATTTAAATGAAATTCACACCTAAATGCTAAAATTTCAATATACTTCTTTAACTAACAGAAAAGTAATGTTTACTAAACTAGAAGCAAGTTAAACTGTAATGAAAACATATCAGTATAATTTGTATTTACTGCAAACTGAGAATTTATATCAGTTATCCTCTAATAATCTCGATTTCTTTTGATAACTTCACTCTCTGACAAAGCTTCATTATGCTCTATGGGAAACATCTATCATCTCGTTCTGCCCCTGTAAAGTCTGCAGGATGTTATCATTCTGCAAGGAGATTTGAATTGACATTTTGAAAGTACCTCCCTCTAAATATGGGTTTCCGCCATTTGTGAAGCTAGGTTTCACTGCAACTATCTGAAGGAGACTTGCTGCATATGTGCAAACACATCAGCACCAAAAAGAAATGAAAACTAGATATCAACATGGCGGCATCCATGAGTAGAGGTAAGCAGGGAATAACCTGAATACTATATTACAAAATGTATTTAGGGCCAGAAGCACTATTTAACACTCTCTCTCAAGCGTTAACTGCGCTAGAAGTAAACTTTTTGCGCATGTCAGGTTGCGCTCATATTATAAGTTAAATGTTGTTATTTATGAGGGTAACTGTACTTTGCAATGTATTTTTAATGTGTTTTGTGACATTTTATTGTTTTGCGAAACAGTTAACCAGAGCTCTGAGGTCACGCTAAACCGACACGCGTTAACTTCAATTGCGCTCAATGAATCGCGTTTACTTTCAACTTGTAATACGATCAAAAAACATGATGCGAGCAAATAGCTGTGATAAACTCCTTTTCGCTTGCGGGCACACCACTCATAATCTAGCCTTTTATGAAAACATAAAATGAGCGGCTCCTTTAACAAATAAACAAGTTAACAAATGCATGTGACACAAAAATTTAGGTGGTTCTTTCATGAGGTTAAAGGGACAGTAAAGTCAAAATGAAATGTTCATAATTCAAATGGAGCAGGCATTTTAATCAACTTTCCAGTGTCCCAAAGGGGACAACTGCTGTTGATGTTTCCAGACAAAACCTCAGGGAAAAGGAGGAAAAAACACATATAGTGAAGTCCTGCTGATAATTAATAGCTCATAGTTAAAGCAGAGAGGTACTCACATACATAGATTTCCAGATACATGAAGACTCCAAGTAGGAGACAAAGGCAAAGATTGAAGTCCTAAATGGGTTAAAGCTCCGAATGGAAGGTCTCAGAAGTGGATAAAAAATAAACAATTTATTTGTTTATTTGTGAGGTCACAAGGCATTAATAAGAAACTGTCGAAAGCAACAACCAACGCAGACAAAGACTGTGTTTTCACATTATTGTATGAATGCAGTTTTTTGGTTCAGTATGTCCCAAGACTTCGCCTATAGTGTGACGTCACCCCGCTCTGACGTACGTTATGCAAATCACAGCTTGGCTTTTTCGAGGATGTCCTTGACTGTTGCTTGGGTTCTTTTGTAGTTATAAGTCCACTTCTGATTGGTTTACAGATTTCCTTTCCAGGTGTGTTATTTATTTTGCAATGACCATTGGCTGACTGGGCATTATGGAAAATATACTTATCATTTGATGTCAAAAATATTATATTTATGCAACTGGTAAAAATAATTAGAATCAATATCGCCTAGATTTAGAGTTCTGCGTTAGCCGTCAAAAGCAGCGTTAAGGGGTCCTAACGCTGCTTTTTACTGCCCGCTGGTATTTAGAGTCAGTCAAGAAAGAGTCTAACGCTCACTTTCAAGCCCTGACTTTTCCATACCGCAGATCCCCTTACGCCATTTGCATATCCTATCTTTTCAATGGGATCTTCCTAATGCCAGTATTTAGAGTCTTGGCTGAAGTGAGCAGTAGAGCCTCTACCGACAAGGCTCCAGCCGCAGAAAAAAGTCAGTAGTTAAGAGCTTTCTGGGCTAACGCCAGTTCATAAAGCTCCTAACTACTGTGCTATAAAGTACACTAACACCCATAAACTACCTATGTACCCCTAAACCGAGGTCCCCCCACATCACCGCCACTATAATACATTTTTTTAACCCCTAATCTGCCGAACGCACACCGCCGCCACCTACATTATCCCTATGTACCCCTAATCTGCTGCCCCTAACATCGCCAACACCTACATAATATTTATTAACCCCTAATCTGCCCCCCCAACATCGCCGCTACCTTACCTACACTTATTAACCCCTAATCTGCCGACCGGACCTTGCCGCTACTCTTATAAATGTATTAACCCCTAAACCGCCTCACTCCCGCCTCCCAAACCCTATAATAAATTGTATTAACCCCTAATCTGCCCTCCCTAACATCGCCGACACCTAACTTCAAGTATTAACCCCTAATCTGCCGACCGGACCTCGCCGCTACTCTAATAAATGTATTAACCCCTAAAGCTAAGTCTAACCCTAACCCTAACACCCCCCTAAATTAAATATAATTTGAATCTAACAAAATAAATTAAATCTTATTAACTAAAGTCTTCCTATTTAAAGCTAAATACTTACCTGTAAAATAAACCCTAATATAGCTACACTATAACAAATAATTATATTGTAGCTATTTTAGGATTTATATTTATTTTACAGGTAACTTTGTATTTATTTTAACTTGGTACAATAGCTATTAAATAGTTATTAACTATTTAATAGCTACCTAGTTAAAATAATTACAAAATTACCTGTAAAATAAATCCTAACCTAAGTTACAATTAAACCTAACACTACACTATCAATAAATAAATTAAATCAATTAACTACAAGAACCTACAATTAAATAAACTAAACTAAATTACAAAAAAAAGCAAACACTAAATTACAAAAAATAAAAAAAGATTACAAGAATTTTAAGCTAATTACACCTACTCTAAGCCCCCTAATAAAATAACAAAGCCCCCAAAATAAAAAAATTCCCTACCCTAATCTAAATTAAAATAGTTAACAGCTCTATTACCTTACCAGCCCTTAAAAGGGCTTTTCGCGGGGCATGCCCCAAAGAAATCAGCTCTTTTGCCTGTAAAAAAAACACAATACCACCCCCCAACATTACAACCCACCCCCCACATACCCCTACTCTAACCCAAACCCCCCTTAAATAAACCTAACACTACCCCCCTGAAGATCTCCCTACCTTGAGTCGTCTTCACTCAGATGAGCAGTGATGGACCAAAAGAAGACATCCAGAGTGGCAGAAGTCTTCATCCTATCCGGGCAGAAGAGGACATCCGGACCAGCAAACATCTTCATCCAAGCAGCATCTTCTATCTTCATCCATCCGACGAGGAGCGGCTCCATCTTCAAGACCTCCGGCGCGGAACATCCTCTTCTACCGACGACTACCGACGAATGAAGGTTCCTTTAAGTGACGTCGTCCAAGATGGCGTCCCTCGAATTCCAATTGGCTGATAGGATTCTATCAGCCAATCGGAATTAAGGTAGGAAAAATCTGATTGGCTGATTGAATCAGCCAATCAGATTCAAGTTCAATCGGATTGGCTGATCCAAACAGCCAATCAGATTGAGTTGCATTCTATTGATATCTCTCAAATCATAGTCTTTTTTAAGAACATCCCAATGTTTATTAATTATGCTTCTTATTTCTTTATTTTGGGCACAATATTCTAAGATAATTGGTCTAACTTTATCATTCACAAAGGAATCTTTATATTTATTTTTATATTTATATTTCATAATGGTATCTCTTTTCTCACTCCCTACTTCTTGCATAATGGAATCTATCTGTTTTTCTGGGTACCCTTTTTCTACATTTTTTTCTTTAAAATGTTTAGCTTGTTTGTAGAAAACATTTTGGTCACTGCAATTTCTTCTTAGTCTACATATTTGGCTCTTAGGAATATTTTTTAATTTAGGTCTTGTTCTGAACCCTTCCAGCTCATAAACAGATCATCTATGTATCTGTGATAGGTTACCAGGTTTGCACCCCAGCTCTCATTTTCATAAACATGGGTCTCTTCCCATGCAGACATATATAAATAAGTGTAGCTGGGTGCAAACCTGATACCCATCGCCGTTCCATCTATCTGCAAAAATAAGTCATTCTCAAACCAAAAGAAATTAGTTTCTAAGATGATTTTTATTCCTTCTAGGATATACTCTATCTGGGATGGTTCTAAACCATTGACTTTTTCAAGAATACCTTTCACAGCTGAAATCCCTTTTTCCTTATTGAACCCACCCACTATGTTTCTTGAGCTATTTACTTTCCTAGCAGACAACATGTAAGTGAGCTGAGCTTTGATTCTGAACCTTCAATGCAGTGCTCACTGTGACATCATCAGATGGGATGGTATATCTGCAGATATTACACACATTTGATACAGATTTGATATTTGGGGGAAGAGGGGTAGTTGGAGGATCAGACAAATGAAACCTTCAAGTTTATTAATGGACTTAATAAAAATGAAGGTGAAAAAAAGTTTTACAAATATAGCAACACCATAACAGGGGGTCATAATGTCATTTTGAGGAGTAGTATGTTCAGTATTATTATTATCATTTATTTTTATAGTGTTGCAAAACTTTGTAGCGCAGGGTATAGACATAGGGTCACAATGACAAAGATTTGTGAAAAAATACAAAAAAACATAAGAGCCTAAACAAAACTAGTAAATATGGAGGGGGGGTTGTTCCAAAGAGCTTACAGTCGTAATTGTGCAGCAACAGTTCTTTACAGAAACAGAGAGGTCTTCATTCTCAAGAGTATTTTGAACAATTTGCTTTAAAGTCTGAAACATGTGGTACTAGGATCCATGATTGGTGTGTCTGATAGGATGGGCTATCTTACTCCCTAAACTGTACTTTTAGGTTAGAAAACTGTAATTAGATACATTGTGACTGGGAGAATTTGGAAGAAAATATTATTTTTGGGAGAGACCATAGTTCTAATGCTTCCCTCCCCCAGTAGCTTTTTCTTGAGCAGTAGAGTTGAAGAGTAGTGGGCAAAAAGATCTGGATGAAGGGAATATCTAAGTTTTCATCTCAGCCCTTTTTTGTTTAGTTAAAAGGAGAGTAAACAAACAAATGTCTATCTTGTATATGAAATAACTCTATTTAACCCCTTTAATGCACATGAGGACCTGTGGTAGTCATGCACCTCCATTTCCTGGTGCAGAAGACAACCATGTATTGTGGCCCTGTGGGTTGCTCCTTCCTATTTGGATTCTAGAGTTCCCTCTGCACTGCAGTGAGGGAAGGAGACTACAGTTTCCTTCTCCATCGCTGGCTCTAGCTGAATCTACGACCCTGTGTGGTGACAAAAAAGACAACCAGTAATTTCCAGCTGATCATGAAATTTCAAGTTATGAGCCTAGATTGGGATGTGCTTTGAAAGTCCATATCTCACCCCCAGACCATTAACAAGTAACCCTTCATTTGAATGAGAAGAATCTTTTCTTTGAAATTAGGTTTTGTTTGGCCCTGTAAGATGCAGGTGATCATCATAAAAATGAGAATTCCCTGCAGCAGCACTTACAGTGCTGTTTAACAAGAGGGAGAGAGGGGCTCTTAGTGAGCCAATATTTCACCCTTTGTTTCTGGTAGAGGAACAATAGAAGAGTGTGTTCTTTCAATGAGAGGTTACTTGTCCCTCAGCACAAACAGGGTACTATTTAAGGGCTACAATATAGCCCCTCCCTAGCATGGTAAACAGCAGATAAAGTACTTGAAAGGGACAGTCAACTCAAAAATTTTTATTGTTTAAAAAGATAGATACTGTAATCCCTTTATTACCCATTTCCCAGTTTTGCATAACCAACACAGTTATATTAATATACTTTTTACCTCTGTGATTACCTTGTATCTAAGCATCTTCTGACAGCCCCCTGATCACATGACTTTTTATTTATTATCTATTGACTTGCATTTAGTACTGTGTTGTGCCCACATGGATTAGCAGTCTCCTGTTGTGAAAAGCTAATAAAAAAAGCATGTGATAAGAGACTGTCTATAGTGTCTTAGACACAGGCAGAAATTTAGAGGTTTAAATGTTATAAAGTATATTCATATAACAATGCTGGTTGTGCAAAGCTGGGGAATGGGTAGTAAAGGCGTTATCTATCTTTTTAAACAATAACAATTTTAATGTTTACTGTCCCTTTAAGTGCTTTTTCAGATTATTGCCATTTTCTCTTATTTCTGCATTTTACAGAGACAAAGGACCCACATTTGAATGAGTGGCATCTTCCCTTTTAAATTAGGGGTTACATGACCCTGTAAGATGCCATAACCTAAGCTGCACTTAAAAGTGCTGTTTAACCTTAGAGAGAGGAAGACTTTAATAGAGGCCCTATCTTCCCTCCTCATTGGTGCTAGAAGAACAAGTCACATTTGAAAGAGGGGAGTCTGATCTCTCAAATGAGTGGCCACTTATTCATCTGAACTGGAACACAGGTGAAATAATCAGCTGATTAATAAACATGTTTTTTTTTTACCTGCTCTCACCCAAGGTAATCCGAAAAACCTGGCCTGTAGGAGAGATTTGAGGCAGTGGCGTAGCGTGGGTTGTCAGCGCCCAGGGCAAGGTAAGAATTGCGCCCCCCCTAACCCATTAACACTGACTCTCTTCCACCAGTACAGTAGGTACTTGCTTATAGGCTAATAAACTCCATTGGTAAACAGGGTCATACCTCCTCATACATAGAAAAAAATGTAGATTTAGGAAACAGGAATATCCAAACAATGTTATGAATTGAATATATTACATTTTAGATTCATCATGTACAACATATAACATATTACTTTAATGATCTTTTAAGTGATAACTACTGGCTTAGACAGCACATAACATGATTTTTTTCATTTTGCTGCATGTGTATTCCTTGGTGCCATACATCATCCCAGATAAACTGAATACAACAGTGTATATACTATATATATATATATATATATATATATATATAAACACATGTATATTAGCACATCAAATATACCTTAGCAAATTTAATAACCTATTTAATTGTTTATAACAAATAAACTGCAGAGCTATATTGTGATTTTACAGCTGAAAATCTTGGCTGCCAGAGAGTGTTGCTATTCATTGTACTTACAATACCTTACAACCCTCAATGGCTGCTATTAGATTAACAATGCATTTTATAAATTTGGAAAAGAAAAAACATTTGTAAATTAGAATATTCTATTGTTCACACAATATTTAGTGGAAGATAAATAAGAGATGATCTAATAACAATAACAAAATAAAAATATTCTGTTGTCTCTAAAGATTTCAGACCAAGTTTTTTTTTTTAAATGTATTTGTAATTTTATTTTAAATTTAGGATGCCAGTGAGTGGGCACAATGAGCAATGACCTCTCCAGCTTCAATGTGAAAAGACACAAAAGCTAGGGCCTCCTCTCACATGTCCGTTTACATCCTCTCACATGTCCGTTACAATTAGATCCCAGGATGCAATCGTGTCCTGTCCTGGCTGGACCATGTTAACATTTCTCTCTTAGCAATGGCATGTTTAATCCTGACAATTTGATTTTGCAGTCAATATAGCCACTAAGCCGCTGCCACCGACATCCCTTTCCTCTCCTCCCCAAAAGACTTACCTTTTATTCTTTTAAAGTCACGGGCAGGCACCGGGCAGGCACGACGCGCTAGAGACAGTCCTCAGGCTCTTCCTCCACCACTTGCTCCCTCGGTCCCTGCTGACCTGCGCGCTGGGAGTGGGAGGAGTCAGGACCTGCCGTGCTACGTAAACTATAACGCTGCGGCTAGACAGCAGGTAACTTTCAGACAGAGTCGGATAAGATTACACTTACAGGTGGGGGCACTGGCACAGAGAGACTCACAGACCGTGACGAGTCAGACGACACTGACAAACAATTGAAGTTCACACTTGCATTGAGAGTGACTCAAGAAGACAGAACAGCAGGGTTGCCAAAATCGCCGCTGGAGTCTGGGACTGTCACAACAGTCTACTGTCGGGTGGAGGCTTTTGCGCCCCCCATAATTATGCGCCGGGGGCCATCGCCCCTGTGGCCCCCCCCCCACGCTACGCCACTGATTTGAAGACAGGTTTAAAAACCAGTGGTCTAGCACAAACAGGGGGGGGGGGGTGCAGCCCAATATAGGGTCAGAAAAACATTACAATCTGCACACTGAGGTTCACTTGCAGGTTGTGGCTAAAGGGTTTGTTTGGATTTGTGATCTCACTACATTGCATGTTGCAAAGCTAAACCATTTTATCATCTAGAAAAATAAATTTTAACCTTTTAGATTCCAAAGAAAGCCTCAAAGCCTTGTTCTGCAACGTGTTGCAGAACTTTGTGTTAGCTAGAGGTTAAACCAAGAATCTCAGGTTTTCTCTGTCTAACTGAACAGTTAAATTGATTACTATTGTTCCTGGTGACTAGTTTGCTTATCTCCACAGGGTAAAATCAATAGCTGCAACTCTATTGCTTGATCATCAAAGCTATGTATATAAACAATAAACTGACCATTGTCCTTTATACATATCCCTGTTGACTAAGGCTACTGCCAGGATGCATAGGCAGCAACCGTTCTTTACTAATTATCTAAAACATCCCGTTTAAACCTGGACAAAGCATCAGCAATTACATTGTTTGCACCTGCTATGTGCTTAGCTCTAAAATGTATATTATTTTGTAAGCATTTTAAAACCAAATACCGCATATATGTTATGACTTGAGCTGATGAAGCTGACATGTTATTTAATACGTCCACTACTCCCTTATTGTCTGACCAGAACTGGATGCTTTTATTAGCCAATTTCACTGCAGCCACAATTAGGAACAATTCCAGCAACACTAAATTCTTAGTTCAACCCCTTTCATGCCACACCGGAGGCCATTCGTCTGCACATCATCTTCCACTAATAAACACACCAAAACCTTCCCCTCCTGCAGCAACTGTGTACAGCTGAATCTCATCCGTTAATATCCTCTGTTCCCAAATCCTTACACTACTGAATTATTTTAAAAAAACATCCCAAACTCTTAAATCCTCTTTCAACTGCTGATTCAACCTGATCTTGTGGCTTGGCATCGTAACACCCCTTGTACTCATTTCCATACTTCTCTAAAAATCCTTCCTGCAGGAATCACCCTACATGCAAAATGCTAAGCTTTCACCTGAATTATAGCTGTTCTCATCATTACAACTTTCTCCTAGGGCAACCTATATTGCTGTTTCACTGAGTCAATTTCTATACCCAAAAAAGACAACAAAGAACAAGGTCCTTCTGATTTATGTTTTGCCACAGGCACCCCTAATTCCCCAAATGTCTTCAACAACACTCTCCTTATCCTATCGCACTCCCACGTGCCCTTTTGACCAACTAACAGAAAATCATCTAAATAAAGCACTATGGCCTTACTTCCTGCTCTTTACTCAACCAACCAAATTAAAAAAAGTGCTGTACATTTCAAAATATGCCCAAGGTATTTCACACCCAATAGGCAAACATTTGTCTATGTAGAACCTCAAATTTACAACCCATCAATACAAAACTTTCTGGGTGTAAAGGTAACAATCGGAATGCAGACTCAATATCAAACTTTGCTGTCAGCACCCTGACCTGCTGACCTGACTAAGCATGATCACAGCATGATCAAATGATTGATAAGACATTAATGCAACCTCCCTACTAATCGCATCATTTACATATTGACATTTAGGGTATGATAAGTGCTCTATCATTCTGAATTTCCCAGCATCTTTTTTGGGTACCACACCTAATGGTGATATTATCAGCTTTTCCATAAGTTATTCCTTAAATGAGCCTGCCATCCTACCCAACTCCCCCTTCTTACCCAGTTTTTCCTTCATTACTTCTGGAAACTTTTTGCCCCAACCACCTCTTCCTGAATAGGTACTTTACATTCTGCTTTAAAACCTTCTTTCAACATCTCCCTATCCCTCAACCAATGAGGTAGCAAAAAAAATTCATAATTGACTCAGTTACTTCACAGCATTCCAAGTTACTAAATAATACAAAATAATACAAAAGTGTTATCATCATCTCTTTTACACATATTTGTATCTAACAAAGGGATTCAGAGAATTGTGCTTACTAAATACTGCTTATGGAATCCTCATTATAGTAATGTGAAACACTACAATAAATTCTGCACTAAACGCTATGTTAACTGCTTCTTCTGTCGCCCTGTTCCAAGTACACATATTTTTATTTCCCTCCTGTTGATTCTAGACTTCAACTAAGTTAAGATTGAGTTGGTAACAATTAACTTTAGTTTTTATGTAATGTCATTTTAATGTTTTCTTGTATAGCTAACCATATCCATGGATACCATGGAGTCGGATGGTGATTGGTTCTGATTAGCTTAAAATGACAAGAAAAAAATGTATAATTTATCCTATGATTAAGTGCCCCATGGCACGAAATGCATAAAGATTTGTCCTTCTCCGCATGTCTGTGAGTGTTTTTAAGCTGTGTAATAAAGACTTTTGTTTTATGATTATCTTTTGAATCAAGGAGTACTGCCGTTTTTTACTTTTTTTGCCTTCTTGGCTTGCTCTGCCTTCTCTTTTCGGCGTGCACCTCGCCACAGTGTTGCAGCGTACGGCTGCGCTGTTTTGCCTCGCTTTGAAAACCAACCTGCCTATGGTGGATTACCATTGATCGCTAGCCGGACCTGGAGCGATGCTACCTGTTTCATTTGCTTCTGCTCCTGCTCCTTCCTTGCTGACTGATCCCACAGCTCCTCTGTGTGTTCAGTCCTCTGTGTATTCCCAGCTGTGGTTCTCAAATTAACATCTTTATCTGCCTGTGGATACAACATGTTATTCACAACACTATGATTTTTAACAGAAGCATGCACATAATGGGAGGAATCATCAACCCTAACATATAAATATCTATTGTTATCCCTCAAAAATATACTTCCCAAGGTGACTTTTCTACATATAGAGAAGTACCCCCTAGTGTGCTGCTTATGCACATACCTTATTGCCCTGTTGTCATAGCATTGGCCAACATTATTACCCATGGGAACCCTATCATCAACTACCTTTATAATCCATATCATTATGATTCAGCCTAAGTGGAGTTTCAGTGTGATAAACCCTATCCCTGTATACATAAACATCATCCTCACAGGGAGGGGCCTCATAGGATACTATTCTATGGCCCATCCCCTCCTGATTGCCTGGCCACGTAAACTTTGTCCCCATCCCTAATATTACCCGAATTAGGCTCGATCTGGCCTGAGCCATATCCACCCACCTCCCACTTGGATCAAGGTATATATCCAGCTGGGACACCCACACTCCCACCCTCCTGAGCTGCCATACTGGGAAAATGCTGAGCATCAACAACATAATACCGCACTAAAGAGGGCAGCTCCCTAAATACACTACGTGGCAACGAGCACGCCCCCCACGCATATGATATCATCAATATACGGTCTCCACATCAGCATGCATGAGACTTTATATTTCTCCAAATTAATTTGTTAGCCTGTGTGACTTCCTTTTCCCACCCTCACCTTTTGTTTTTATGTATGTGATGTTCCTGATGTCCTAAACTTATAAGCTTATATGTGTCCCATGTTGCTCTCATTTGGCTAAATATAGACTCTCTTGTTTTTAATGTAGGAGTATTCCTCTAAATGTAATATATGATAACAACTGGTGTACTCATTGTACAATTGTCTGTGTTTCTTTGATTTTCCAACTTTTTACTGTTTCTTGCTTTGTAAAACAATTTGTTTTTTACATGTAGGTATCTTGTTAGAAATCTTTTTAAAGATCCATAAATTGGGCTCATTCGGTAATAATAATTCAAGGATCTTTGATGTTTCATCCACAATCTTTTCCTACATTTTGTTGTCAGCAGTATATTGCAACTAGATATGTGCCATATGCCCAGGAGAATTTCCACATCTCCAGCTCTTGCTGCTAACGGATTTGAATAGCTTCTTAATTATTGTGGGGTTAGATACCATCTCTGAATTATTTTCAAATTTAGTTCTACTAGTCTGCTAGAAACCGATACCTTGGGGACATTAGAAAAAATTTTATTTGCATCTGTTCCAGTTATTTCAGCGTTGAGCTCCTCACTTCATCTTTCTATATAGTATGGAACAGAACCTTGTGGAGTTTGTTGTAATATGGAATACGCTAATGAGAGAGTCCATCTCAAAGGGTTTGGGGATTTACATAACTGTTCGAATACTGTCAGAGTTCATAACAGATTTCTATTATCAGGGTGACTCCGTATATATGTGCAATGACTAACTAGGATTACACTAGTTAACATGCCTCTTATTACTTCTATAATATAAATTTGTGAAAATATGTAATATAGGTTGTGTAGCTGAAGTGTATGACAGCAATAATACATGAATTAAAGCTGTGAATTAATATATGTCAGTGAGTACTGTAGCTTTAAATTTGCAGAAAGTAAATAACTGCAAATCTAAAGCAAGATAGATGAACTAGCAATTACTAGGAAGGGAGAAATTAGAATGAGGCCAACGTGAATGTACAATGTACTAATTATTCTCCCAGTAACTGATAGTACATAGAATGCCAGCAGTAATGATAAGTATTAGTGATAAAGAATAGCCAAACTAAAAAATACATAGATCCTATTATCTAAATGCGAGTCAGTATGAGACCTAAACTGAATTCAATCAGCTATATATATAACACTTCAAGGAATAAGATCAGAGAGCTTACGGAGGCTGTCAAATTAGGTAGATAGAGGAAAGTTGATTCGGAGTTAGATCTGATCAATCTGGTTTCGCGGCTTGTTGAGTAACTTCAGCTGTGTGAGGTGTGCATCTGATATCCAGGAACAGATGAGAAGCGTGTGAGGATAGTCTGACCCAGAGTTTAGCGGTAAGAGATTGGAGGCTGATCACGGAGACAGACACAGCAGGATGATCTAAACTACAGCTCGTGTTTCTGGCGTTCTGGAAGTCAGGGGAAATGACCAAAGTACTCTAAACAGTTATCCACGCAATTGAGTTGCGGATCCTGATGACACAAGCAGGAATGACTAGAAGCTGAAGCATTACCGGTAGGAAGTCCTTAAAAAGACAATAACCCAGGATGAGAAGTTAACTCAAAGGGGCCGTATGGAGCTTGATGCCCCTGTTTCCGCTCGAGCCTTCAGGCTCGCCGTAAACAGAAGTTATGAAGCAGCGGTCTAAAGACCACTGCTCCATAACTCGTCCTCCTGCTCTGAGGCCGCGGACAGAAATAAACCTGATCGAATACGATTGGGTTGATTGACGCCCAATCTGCAGGGGGCGGCATTGCACCAGCAGTTCACAAGAACTGCTGGTGCAATGATAAATGCTGACCGCGTATGCTGTCAGCATTTATCGATGTGCAGCAGACATGACACGCTACATTGTATCATGTCCGCTCGCACTATGATAAATCTACCCCATAATCTCTTCAATTAGGGTGAAACAGATCCTATGCAGAAAAGTTACACAACTCCCGGCAGGAGTCTAAAAAGCACAAAAAGCTAAATATAGAGAGCTGGATAACTGACAAGGTAGAGAGGTGAAGTAACCACAAGGTAACTTGCCATTAATCAAGCAAAGGTTACTGGAGAGACCCAGGTGATATAGGCAGGTAATCTGGTGGAGGAGTTATAGTTAAAGGTGTAGAGTGGAATTATGACAATATGATTGGCATTGGTATAAAATAAACCATTGTCGGAATATTCCTAAAACTTTCTCTTCTAATTCTGTGGGTGTACAAAGTTTGTATCTCAGTTTGTTTGATTGAAAGCCTGCATTGTGTGGCTGTAGGTTAATGACCCAGGGAGGAAGAGACCTTGATGTGGTCCTGGGTTTAAACCATTTGGCCAAATGCTGTAACTAACTCTTCCATTTTGCTTTTATTCAGCTGTGTGCTTGCAAGAGAACATCAGACTTTCTATGTGTTGTGCTAATATTTTTGTTTTGTAATTTTGGCTTTGCACCCAGACTGGTTTTGGGGTTAACTGTCTGAGTTGCTGGGAGCTGTACAGCTGTCTGTGAGTGCCAGTGAATACCCAGAGCTGTGATTTTGCAGTAAAATGGGAAGTGCACCCGATCCAGTTTGAGAGTGCAGTCCGTTTCCATGCTTTGTATGTGTCTTGGGAAACTGCAACAGGTTGTGCCACAGTTGTGTGTATCTCAGTTTGTTTGAAAGCATAAATTGTGTAGCTGTAGGTTAGGGACCCAGTTAGGAAGAGACCTTGACATTGTTCTGGGCTTACACAATTTTGCCAAATTCTGTAATTTACTCTTCCCTTTTGCTTTTAACCAGCTGTGTGCTTGCAAGAGAGTTCCGGACTTTCTAAGTGTTGTGTTTTGGAGTTAACAGTTAAAGGGACACTGAACCCAATTTTTTTCTATTGTGATTCAGATAGAGCATGCAATTTTAAGCAACTTTCTAATTTACTCCTATTATCAAATTATTTTCATTCTCTTGGTATCTTTATTTGAAATGCAAGAATGTAAGTTTAGATGCCGGCCCATTTTTGGTGAACACACTTTGTTGTTCTTGCTGATTGGTGGGTAAATTCACCTTCCAATAAGTGCTTTCCATGGTTCTGAACCAAAAAAATAAATAAAAATAAAGAAAGTAAGAGAACTTGATAATAGGAGTAAATTAGAAAGTTGTTTAAAATTGCATGCTCTATCTGAATCACAAAAGAAAAAATTTGGGTTCAGTGTCCCTTTAAATTATAGAAAATAATAATTAAAATGTGATCATTTTTAAGTA
The DNA here is from genome assembly GCF_027579735.1 of Bombina bombina. NCBI lineage: Eukaryota > Metazoa > Chordata > Amphibia > Anura > Bombinatoridae > Bombina > Bombina bombina. The sequence continues at coordinate 84,403,360 of NC_069500.1, read as the reverse complement.
AATGTGTTTAATAAATTGTAAATACCATTATTAGAAAAAAATAAATGCACAATTCTAATAGTTACAAATCTATATAAATCTTTTTGTTCATGATTTTTTATTTAATATTCACAGACTCATGCATGGAAGTAACAGTGCAAACAGTTCTGCAGAGTTTATTCTAGGACACCATCCAGAACTGTAATAATGGCTGCCTGTTATTGAGCCTCTTTAAACACCCTGTAATCAAAGCGACATTTACCCCTTCAGTTTGAAGAACACCTCATCATTCGCCTTTCTTTTACTTTGTCCAGTCATGCGTATGAAGCAGAGAAGACACTGCGTTGGGACTCAGTCAAATAAAGCTTTAGGGAGCCAAGCTGTAAAGAAATTAGAGGAATTGTAGCTTAATAAAATCAATCAGGCAACATCAGCTACTGCAAGCTGTGTTTAACCAGGAGTCAAAGAGTTTCTTATTTACATTTTGTTATATCTGAGATATTTTAGTGCAGCATTTTAATGTATAATTCCAGCTTGGAACTATGAGGCCTAAATGCTTTTGAATTCTACTGTATAATATGTATCTCAAAATCTTTTTTTGTGAATGTAATACATAAAATATACAGTTTTTATTTTTTTATTTATATATTTACTAAGATTGTTTCAATCTCTTTATAGTGGTTTGCATGGGATTTTCAATCAATCATAAAATCTAGTTAAAGGTACACTAAACACTTTAAAATTGTACTATTACGTTTGGTTATACATAAGAATACTTTGCAGTATTCTTGCCTTATTTATTTTGCCCCCCTTTCATGCAATTTAATTATAAACATCGGCCTAGATTACACATTTTTATCGCTCTTGAGCGCTGACTGTGGTTAAGGTAAATCAATAGCGCTCCCATGTTTGTGCTGGTATTACAAGTTGAAATTAAAATTTCAGCATGTGACCACACTAGCTCCCTTTCCCCATAGACTTCTACTGGGCACACTAAATAAGCCTTCTCTTTCTTTTGCACGAGCACTAGCCAGAAGGTGCACTAGGCTAACTATGCTAAAGTCAAAGTTGCTTTAGGAATACTTTAAAGGGACAGTCAACACCAGAATTTTTGTTGTTTAAAATGATAGATAAACCCTTTATTACCCATTCCCTAGTCTTGCATAACCAACACAGTTATAATAATACACATTTTACCTCTGTTATTACCTTGTAGCTAAGCCTCTGCAGACTGCCCCCTTATTTCAGTTGTTTTGACAGACTTGCATTTGAGCCAATCAGTGCTAACTCCTAGGTAACTTCATGTGCGTAAGCTCAATGTTATCTATATGACACATGAACTAATGTCTTCTAGTGGTGAAAAACTTTCAAATGCATTCAGATAAGAGGTGGCCTTCAAGGTCTAAGAAATTAGCATATGCACCTACCTAGGTTTAGCTTTCAACTAAGAATATCAAGAGAACAAAGCAAAATTGGTGATAAAAGTAAATTGGAAAGTTGTTTAAAATTGCATGCCCTATTTGAACCATGAAAGTATATTTTGGACTTGATTGTCCCTTTAAGTACCGTTGTTCTTTACTTAGAAGAAATTGATCTTTTTATTTTTAAATATATGTTTTTATATATATATATATATCTGCATATTTTTTTGTAAAATATATTATCTATAGCTATATATCTATATGAATATATATGAATATATATTGATCTATATTGTATATACTGTATAGGTACAAAGCCAAATCCGGAATTCCAAATTCTAAACTTTTTAACTAATATTTTTTTTTAAATAAAATTATCAAAAAAATACTCTCTGATTGTAAGTCACAATCTTCTCTGCCTGTGTCTTTGGTTTGTTTTTGTGTAGTCTAAAATGCAAATAGTCTCTATTTAAAGGGACAGTCAACTCAACATGTTTATTGTTTAAAAAGATAGATAATCCCTTAAAGGGACATGCCACCCACATTTTTTTCTTTTATGATTTAGAAAGAGAATGCAATTTTAAACATCTTTCTAATTTACTTATATTATCTAATTTGTTTTATTCTCTTGATATTCTTTGATGAAAAGCATATCTAGATATGCTCACTAGCTGCTGATTGGTTGCTGCACATAGAAGCCTCGTGTGATTGGCTCACCATGTGCATTGCTTTTTCTTCAACTAAGGATATTAAAAAAATGAAGCAAAATAAATAATGGAAGTAAATTGTAATGTTGTTTAAATTTCTATTCTCTGTCTGAATCATGAAAGAAAGATTTTGGGTTTAGTGGCCCTTTAATTACCCATTCTCCAGTTTTGCATAAACAACATGGTTATATTAATACACTTTTTACCTCTGTGATTACCTTGTATCTAAGCTTCTTTTGACAGCCCCCTGATCACATGACTTTTTATTTATTATCTATTGACTTGCATTTAGTACTGTGTTGTGAAGAACCCGCGGGCGTGAGCACAATGTTATCTATATGACACTTAGGAACTAGCAGTCTTCTGTTGTGAAAAGCAAATAAAAAAGCATGTGATTAAGAGGCTGCCTATAGTGGCTTAGAAACAGGCAGACATTTAGAGGTTTGAATGTTATAAAGTATATTAATATAACAATGTTGGTTATGTAAAGCTGGGGAATGGGTAGGGATTGGCAAATGTGTTTATATTCAAATTCGAATGTTAGAACGAATGTTATTGTAGAAATTCGATTTAGATTTAGAATGTTGATAAGAACGAATATTTTTAAAAATTCTATTATCGAATGTTTTTTATAGTTTTCGAATATCACTTTCGAATTTCGAATATTACATTTATAAAACACAGTAATAGACTAGAAATACTATTTCGAATTCGAATGTTACATTCGAATTTGAATGTAGCATTCAAATTCGAATATTACATTTAAAAAACACAGTATTAGACTAGAAATTCAATTTCGAATTAGAATGTAGCATTCGAATTCGAATGTTACATTTATTAAACACAGTTGTAGACTAGAAATACTATTTCGAATTTGAATGTTACATTCGAATTCGAATGTTACATTCGGATTAGAATATTACATTTAAAAAACACAGTATTAGACTAGAAATACTATTTCGAATTTGAATGTGATATTCGAATTCGAAGTGACGTCACCAGATTGGGGGCGGGGCTTAGGGCCGTTTGTCTGTGTCGCAGTTACTGAGTGAAATCAATGCTACCAGATGTGTGTTTCCATGCTCTACAATAAAATAGAGTTGTACCATCTTTGCTGTGTCCTGCATGTGTCTTGCATCTCATGACATGGTGTCAGAAGTTCTTGCCTGCGCTTCTGTTTCCTGATCGTTGATGATGTCAAAGTTTACCCCAAGCTCGACAAGGAGAGTGGTAATGTACAAGTTAATTCTCTTTTATACTCTATGGGGAAAGATGTGGAGCAAGTGTTCAATGCCTTTACTTTCCAAGAAGGGGAAGAATTTGACTTTGAAATAGTTATGAATAAACTCAATGCCCACTTTGTGCCCAAAAGAAATGTGATTCATGAGAGAGCTTGTTTTCACAAACATGCTCAGCATGTGGGAGAATCTGTGGAGTCATTTGTGCGCAGCCTGTATGAACTAGCTGAATTCTGTGAGTTTGTTTGGTGTTGCTAAAGAAGAGCAAATCAGAGACAGAATTGCAGATGCTGAAGTCTCACTGAAGCTACAGTTAGAGCCTGATTTAACATTAGATGGGGCTATTAGGATGGCGCGCCAGAGTGAACTGGTGAAAAAGCAAAGTGCTGATCTGAGGTCTGATTATTGTGGATGAAGTGCAGCAGTTCAGGAGAGCTGCTAGTGAAAGGCACAGTGTGAGTGGTAGACCAAAGGCAACAGATAGGCTCAGAAGTGGATGGGTGCAGCATGCCCGATGCACACGGTGCAACCGTGCCCATGATCAAAGTGTCATATGCCCTGCTAAAGACAAAAGATGTAAAAAATGTAACAGGATGGGCCATTTTGAAGTGGTGTGTAAGACTGAATATATTAAGGAGATGCAGGTGGATAGCGACCAGGAGGGTCAAGAAGTGTCCTTTGTGGGGTCTGTTATTGAACGGCCGGGTTCAGAAGATGATTGGAGGGTTACTCTTACTGTAATGAGAGCCAAAGTTGCCTTTAAGATTGACACAGGAGCAGACATCACTGTAATGTCTCTTGCAGCATTTATAAAACTGCCTAGACAGTCCCAGCTGGCGAAAGTTACAACAAAAGTCCATAGTCCTGGTGGCCGCATTGATTGTGTGGGGAAATTTCTTGCCAGCTGCGTGTACAAGCAAAGGAAATTCACCATGTGGGTGCATGTGATTAGAGGTCAGTGTGTTAACAACTTATTGAGCAGAAAAGCAGCCTGTGGTTTGGGCCTAGTAGCCAGAGTGAATGAGATCTCAGAAGATATGTTTGGTGAATTGGGCCTACTGAATTGCAACCCAGTCCGTATATCACTTAAAGGTGACGCAGTCCCATACAGCATTAACACTTCCCATAGAATTCTGTTCCCGCTCATGCCTCAAGTGGAGAAGAAGCTTCTGCGTATGAAGAATATGCGGGTTATTGAAGAGGTTGTTGAAGCAACTGACTGGTGTGCCCCCATTGTGCCTCTTACGAAGAAAAACTGGAAGGTACGCATATGCGTAGACTTGAAAAGGCTGAATGACGCGATGAAGAGAGAGAGATATGTGCTGCCGACACTTGAAGACATAGCTCCGAAATTGGCTGGGGCGAAGTTCTTCCCTACATTGGATGCTTCTAGCGGCTTCTGGCAGATACCTCTAGATCCAAAGTGCCTCAAACTGACTACCTTCATTACACCAGTAGGTCGGTTTTGCTTTTGCAGACTCCCCTTCAGGATATCCTCTGCTCCTGAAATCTTCCAAAGAGAAATGAGTTCTCTCCTAAGAGACCACGTGGGCACGACAGTCGTCATGGACGACATCTTAGTGTATTGGTCTACATTGGAGGAACATGATCAGCGATTGAGCTGTATGCTGCAGACTATCAGAGAGTCCGGGCTGAAGCTAAACAAAGAGAAATGCCATTTTGGGAAAGCTGAGTTATGTTACTTTGGGCATATTATCAATGGGGATGGCATCAAGCCAGACCCCGAGAAAATTTGTGCTATTGAACAGATGAAAAGTCCTTCTGATGTACATGAGCTGAGACAAATATTGGGCCTTGTAAATTATGTGGGCAGGTTCCTTCCAGATTTATCCACAATACTACACCCTATCACAGAGTTGCTAAAGTAAGATGTTGCCTGGGTCTGGGGACCTTCACAGGAAGAATCTTTTATGCAGGTCAAGTCCCTGCTGGGGTCTGCCCCAGTGTTGGGGTTCTACAACCCTTCCAAAAAGACTGTGGTTAGTGCTGATGTGAGCAGTTATGGATTAGGGGCCGCCCTCCTGCAGCTGAATGAAAACAAACTACAGCCCATGGCCTACTGTTCCTGCACACTGACGGCTGATGAGTCAAAATACGCCCAAATTGAGAAAGACCCTCTATCTATGGCAGCTGTATTTGCCTTTGCTTTATTTAATACCTCTGGATTGTATCCTTTATCCAAAAATTTCTTCTCTAAAATATCCGCTTCCATATTATAATCTGAATTATGTGTGCAATTTCTCCTAATTCTTGAGAATTGACTTTTGGGAACATTATTTATCCAACTCTTTTTGTGTGCACTTTTAGCTTGTATGAAGCTATTGCAATCGGTAGTCTTCCTATAGTTTTTTACAGCAATTTTCCCTTGTGAATCTTTAAAAAGAATCAAATCCAGAAATTCTATTTTTTCTTTTGATATATTTTTAGTAAATTTTAAATTAAAATCATTGCTATTCAGATGGTCCATAAAATCATTTACTCGTTCTTCATTGCCCTTCCATAGAATAATAATGTCATCTATATATCTTGCATAAATTAAAATATTACTTAAAAAAGGGTTATTTTCCCATACATAGTTATTTTCAAAAGCATTTACATACAAATTCGCGTATGAGGGGGCAAAGGTGGTACCCATTGCCGTTCCTCTTTTCTGTACATAAAATTTGTTTTCAAAAATAAAATAATTTTTATTTAGGATAAATTTTATATTTTCTATTAAAAATTCAATTTGGTTAGAAGTAAAAAGGACCAATTTAATAATTCTAACTCCACTTTTTGGATGCCATTAGAGTGTGGTATACACGTGTATAGCGATGAAACATCGCATGTTAACCAGATCATATCTTCCTCCCAGTTGATCCCTTCGAATTTAGTAATCACTTCAGTAGTGTCTTTTAAATAAGCTCTGGTGGATTTTACCAGAGGTTGCAAGAAAAAATCTACGTATTTTGAGAGCTTGTCTGTGATGGACCCAATCCCGGAGATGATTGGTCTACCGGGCGGGTTTTTTTGGTCCTTATGTACTTTCGGAAGATGGTATATGATCCAGAGGTATTAAATAAAGCAAAGGCAAATACAGCTGCCATAGATAGAGGGTCTTTTTTTCGAGAGAAGAATCTTACTGATGTTTCAATGGCAATAGGGACCAATTTGCATAACAACTTAATTAAATCTCAATCCAAAAATCAAAACCCTATAAGATTTATAACTACATATAATCAAGGTTCTAAAAAACTAGAAGACATAATCACTACACATTGGCCAATTTTAAAATCAGATCCCCTTTTGGGTCCACAGCTTGAAGAAAAACCCATTTTTACATACAAAAAAGGAAGGAGTTTAAAAAACATATTAGCCCCTAGTAGAATCAAACCCATTCACAAAAATAAGACTAACCCAAATACAGACAATTGGCTAACGAATTGGAAAGGTACTATGAAATGTGGTAAAACCAGATGCAACATGTGTAAACACATAAACAAATCGCCCACATTCCATAACAGCCTATCCACAGAAACCTACAGCATAGACTTTAGAAGCAACTGTGACTCAATATACGTTGTATATCTATTAGAATGTGGATGCGGCCTATTATATGTGGGTCGCACGAAAAGAAAGATAAGGCGTAGGAAAAATGAGCATCTGTACAACATTAAAGAAAAAATGGAGAACCATAGTGTCCCAAAACATTTTTTAGACTGCCATGGGAGCAATCCAAGTTCTTTAAAGATCCAAGTAATTGATCAAGTACCACACACAAAACCAAATAGATTACTTGAACTAAGAAAACTAGAAACAAAGTGGATCTACAAGCTAAAAACATTGCAGCCCTTAGGATTAAACATTGATATAGATGTGGCGGCCTTTTTATAAAATCATACACCAATTTCCCCTTGTGTGGTCAGAACTTCCATAGTACTTGCATAAATTTTAGCTAGGTCATTTCCAATCCTCATCTTCAACTATAGTCTTAACATTTCAATTTTAAATAGCTATAAATTTTACTGTGTACAATATCCCCTTCCTAATACATGACATCCCTTCGAAAATATATCTCAATGTTTTAGATATACCAATCAACTCAATTAAAATTAGTTTTTAAAATATTGAATTTTAAAATATTGTACTTTTAAGGCAAAATGATGTCCCCCAAAGAACCTTGTTTTCAGGGCATCCTTTGATAATTATCAAGATCACAAGGATACTCTCCCCAACAAAATCGTTATTTTTTAGAATATAAATATATAGCACAGTTTGATATTACAGCATTAATTTTAACACATCTATACTATGTTTTTAAACAAAAACTAATTAGGATTTTTTTAATAATAACGTTTTTTACCATCTTTTGTTAACAATTATTTATTTCACCTATTCAAATTAGTGAATTCGCATCTTCTGATAAAAGCTAATCAAATAAATTAAATTTATAAACTTAAAAGTGAATATGGACAGAATCCTGTATGGCTATTATATAGCAACATTTATCGCTAAAAAGAATATTTTACAAGTTTTTCATAAGTGTTCTGTTTTAACGTAGAAAATTATATTAGGGCTATATTTTAGGTCTATCAATAATATAAAACGCTCAAAATCCTTACAATTATTACTTTATAACTATTCACATATAAATAAGGGCAAAACGCTTTAATATGGGTCTTACTAGAAACATACAATGTATATCTGTTGTCTATTAATTACATATATTTTGTTTGTAATAAGAGAGAACGTCATGTATTGCACTGCTTTTATTTGTTTTTAGAAGTATCTTTGTACTCATATTTTGTCTTCCCTTACGTGCTCGCTGCATGAAATTATGTGTAAAAAATATTGTTACTGCATGCTATTTTAGGAATATACAAGCTTTCAACTTAAATCTGGGTTTACATATGCGCTCACACCCTCTAGTAATGATTGGCTAGAAAGCGCACACCTCCCATCTGATTGGCGGACATACCTTTAAAACAAATAGGCGCCAAGTTCAATTCATTCAGCCTTTGATAAAGCCCGACCGGAGTCGGGGGAAACGCGTCAGGCATCCGAACAAAAGACTTAGCAGGAAAGCAGTTAAAGAATACTGTTCAGCACTAGCGTTACTAAGACTGGGGTGACAGGATCCGGAACACCGCCGCCCACTTAGTCTTTTCGTAAACGGAGAGGAGAAGGACCAACTATCTCCCTGGTGCTGCAGGAGCTGCGATAATCCTAATGAGCATATGCTCTCAATGCTGACTTTTAACTTTTATCCAGTAAGTGTTTTTAACCGTGTGTTTTACTAGTATAATAAAATCCTACACTTGAATCGTGCCTTGTGCGCCTGTCTTTTCTTTCATTTCATATTTAGATACAGACCTTCAAGAAGTTATAAAGTACATAAAAGAAGGTTGGCCCGAGAGTCGGGCAGCCTTGATGTCTTTAAGTTCTTACCAGTCAGAGAGGTCGCAGCTCACGGAGCTGGATGGGTTGGTGATGTTCCAGGACCGCATTTTTATTCCTGTCAGTATGAGGCATGAGATGTTAAACAGGATTCACGATGGCCACTTAGGCATTACAAAGTGCAGAGAAAGGGCAGCTACGGCAGTATGGTGGCCTGGCATCAGTTCCAACATTGCAAGTCATGTGTCTAAATGTGCCTTATACCGGGAACGCCGGCCTACTCAGAGAAGGGAGCCCTTGATTTCTACTCCGCTGCCTGAAGGCCCGTGGCAATAGCTGCTGATTTGTGCGAACTGCACAGGAAAAAGTTCCTAGTCATGATCGACTACTATTCCAGGTATTTGGAAATTGCACCTTTGAATGAAATCACAAGTCAAGCCGTTATCACTCGTCTCAAGAGCTTGTTCGCCCGGTGGGGCATACCAATGGAGTTGGTGAGTGATAACAGAATGAAGTTTGCTTCAACAGAGTTCAGTTTTTTCAGCAGAGAATATGATTTTATACATTCCACGTCAAGTCCACATTACCCGCAGGCCAACGGAATGGCTGAAAGGGCAGTTCAAACAACAAAGTTAATTTTGAAGCAATCTGAGCCATACCTGGCCCTCTTGTCCTATAGGGCGACTCCCATTCAAGCCACGTGGTTAAGCCAGGCACTGCTGATGCTAGGACGCCAGATTCGCACCACCTTACCCTCTGCGGGTGTCTTCCAGCCAACTAGCTCTATTCCTTGGGACAAAGTCCTTAGGAGGGATGAAGAGGCAAAAAGGGGCTATCAATTCTTCTATGACAGGGGACATTCTGTGAGGCCCTTGCAGGAGCTGAATGCGGGGCAAAGTGTCATAATTAAACTGGATGATGAGAAGAAATGGAAGATGGCTGCTATGGTAATTGGACGCTCTCCAGAACCAAGGTCTTATGTAGTCCTTACTGATGGAGGGACAGTTACACAGCGTAATCGAAAACATCTTCAGCCTGTACCTGAGAGTCTGGAACTGGATGCCTCAGTACCGCCGCCGGTGAGATCCCCTGTTTTCCCCTCAGCAAGATCACAGCGGGGATATGTATTTGCCTCCAGCAAACTCTCAATCACCATCTTCTGTATCAGAGGACAGTTCATGTGGAGTTACATCAAGCGGAAGAGTGGTGAAAATTCCGGACCGATATCGGGATTAACTTTAGTTAGAACAATGACCGGAAGTATGGGCAGAATAATCCCATGGTCACTGTGGACTAGGGTAGTCTACCCCAAAGTTCAAGTCAGGATGTAATTCATGTTGTTTATATTTTCTGTAACTTGTTATTTGTTATATACTATACAAGACTGTTGTTGTATACCTTATTATTTGTTATATTCAAATGAAAAAAAAAAAGTATGCTTCGTCCTTTGAAAAGGGGGAAGATGTGATGAGAGTGGGAAGTGACGTCACCAGATTGGGGGTGGGGCTTAGGGCCGTTTGTCTGTGTCGCAGTTACTGAGTGAAATCAATACTACCAGATGTGTGTTTCCATGCTCTACAATAAAATAGAGTTGTACCACCTTTGCTGTGTCCTGCATGTGTCCTGCATCTCATGACACTGTGTATACAAAATAATTACAAATGATATAAAACTACCTTTAGCCTACATGTATAAACTGTATTATGGCATGTAAATATTGCCTAAATGACATAAGATATTGATGTTTACATTGGTTCTACCCTGGCTCCAAACTGTCCCATTTTAAAGATGCAAATATTCCAAAATCCAAACTGTTTTAACTTAGCAAGAGTTCAGAAATCAATATTTGGTGGAATAACCCTACAGCTTCCATGCGTCTTGGCATGCTCTCCGCCAGTCTTTCACACTGATGTTGGGTTACGCTATGCCACTACTGGTGCAAAAATGTAAGCAGCTCGGCTTTGTTTGATGGCTTGTGACCATTCATCTTCCTCTTGATCACATTCCAGAGGTTTTCAATGGGTTTCAGATCTGTAGAGTGGGCTGGCTAAGACAGGGTCTTGATCTGGTAGTCATCCATCCACACCTTGACTGACCTGGCTGTGTGGCTTGGAGCATTGTCCTGCTGGGGAAAAAAATCATTGAAGTGTGGTATCACTTTGGTTAAACAATTTAACAAACAACTTGTAATACAGAAACAAGCCTTACTGATTGTAGTTGGGCTAAGAACATAAATAACATGCTATACATTATCATCTGCGCTTGACTTGTAATCCATTTACTTTAATTTCCTTTTAAGTAACCATGTAGAAATGATATTTTATCAAATCTGCCTACAGAATTACTATTTCTTCTAAAAAATAGATTATATCAAAAACGCAAAATAGATTGTAATAATGAAAAATACAAGAACATTTTTGTTAATATCAAAAACAATATATTTCTATTTTCATTTGTAACCTTTAAATAGTTATTTAAGTATTAAAAGCTATTTTAAATTCATTTAAAATAAAAAAAATCTTTTTATATAAATGGTTACTTCCTAATTAAAAAAAAGTCTATTACTATTTTTTATAGTAGATTTCTTTCTCTAACATCATGATGACTCAAATGAGAGCACACTGTGAAATATTTTTTTTAAAATATCCTTTAAAAATAACCATGTATAAATTATATTTATTTAATCTGCATACAGAATGATTATATTTTCTATTTTCTATAGTACTACGATTATGGCTGTTCAGCCGAAACGTGTCAGTGGGTCCTAGATTACCCTACCAACCTTCCACCTTCGAGGGTACACCACTGAAAGTTTTTATCAAGTTGTCAAAAATAAAGGAACTTTTATATTGCTGGAAGTGCTCCTTTTTTCTTTGTTGGAATTACAGATTGTATAGGATATGCTGTAAAGCGCTCCAGCAAGCCTTAACCCTTACCTGTAGCCGCCACTCCCACTATTCTACACGCAAGCGGAGATCCCGTGACATCACATATCGCAAGACAGGCAAGCCAAGGGGAGTGAACGGAGTTTGCAGTTTTGCAGTTTTGGCGTCTGCATGGAAGCAGAACCTCACAGGAAGCCAGAAAGTAGCAAGGAACGCTAACTACAAAGGGCGTGAGGAGATCCAAACAGAAGTCGGGAGACCGTGAGTACATACCCCCATTTGAGCTGAGCCAGGGAGGAAAGTGTGAAAAGATATTCAACGTAATAGTGGGAGTGTGGGCACGAATAGGAACTGGCTACAGGGTTTGTTATTATTTCTAAGGGTAGACAATTAGCAAGTGCCTTAATCCACAGTTCTTCTAATTGCTGTTGCAATGTGTACAAATGAAACCCATCCTTTTTTTACATATACAAAATACAAAGTTGTCTAATACATTTTAAAAAGTTATTAATTAGATGGAATTTAGATTTTTTTTATAGATACAATATCCCTTTAAAGTGACATAAAAGTCAAAATTAAACTTTCATGGTTCAGTAAGAGCATTCAGGCTCAGGAGCAGCAATGCACTAGTGGGAGCTAGCTGTTGATTGGTGGATTTGCATGTATACTTATTCTTACTTACCAGTTGTGTTCTGCTCAGAACTGCATTGCTACTTTGTAGCTGACTTTAACTATGTACCCAGGTACCTAATGCTCACTTCTGACTAGTTGTGTTACCTACATCCAGCTAAGTCGTTTTTTTTCAGAGCAGGAACATCATTTTTTTTTCTCCATAATACAGCCCCTCTAATACATTTTTCAATGTTCTCATTGAGCTTGAATTTAGAACCATTTTTTAATATAACTTTAGAGAGACATGAAAATCCTGATTAAACCTTGGTTCAGATAGAGCATGTGATTTAACATACTTTTTCATTTGCTTCTATCATAACATTTACGTGATTCTCTTTGGTATCTTTTGTTGAAAAGCATACCTCGGTAGGTTTAGGAGCATCAATGCGCTACCAGGAATTAGCTGTTTCTTGGGGGTTATGCACATATATTTTTTCTCACTATCTCACCAGACGTATTCAATGAGGTCATGGTATTGCATTGCTACTCTAGAGCTGACTTTAACTATGTGTTTATTTAGCCCAATGCAGGGGTTAAAAAATAATTATAAGCAAGCAACAAAACAATGATAACATTAGAGTGCAGTTTTACGCTTCTTAGATGCTGCTGCCCTTCCTTAACTTATGACTGAACTTGCAAAATGTCTACATTGGATATATATAGAAAATGATCTCAAGTGCCCGTCTAGCCTCTCTCCTGCAGCTATTACAAAGGTATCACCTATAATTCTTCACATTTTAAAATTCTACGATAATCAATATTATGGAAGATTTTCAGACATATGCTCAGTGGGAAATGATTTATTCAAGAAAAACTGAATCAATGAAAATGAGAGAACCTAAGGCCATATCTATTACTCAGGTTATCCCACAGCTGCAGGGAGGGAAGCACCCGTCCACTGTATCTGTCTCTAAAGGAGGCAGCTCTAGGTGTTTATAGGTAAGAATCGAGTGTCTCACAACTAAGTGATCTATGTCTACCTATAATTAGGGTTACCACCTCAGCCATGTTTTCATGGAAACTTATAAGTTAAACATGCTGCAGGGTGAGATCCCCAGAAGCACAATGCCTGTTCCACCCTGCTAACCCTGCAGCATGTGTAACTTATAAGTGTCCAGGGAAATATGGCAACACTACCTATAATTGCCATTCAGAAAATAAGTGTAAAGTAATAAAAAGTGTGCAGTAGTTTGCAATCAGGTTTACACTTTATTATGACCTCATTAACAGGCATTTTAAACCAAAGCTGTTTGTTAAATCTTATTTAAAGGAACGTTCCAACCAAGACTGAAATACAGATTATTACATCAGTGCAATTGTCACTTTTGATTGCTTCACCTGGCTGTGTTCTGCTTGGGAACTGCACGGCTAGTGGCTCCTAAGGACTTTACTTATGCGTTTAACCCTTGTAAGCTAGGGTCAGTGATGCATAAAACTAAATATTGTAACAAACTAGAGCATGTAACTTTTGCTCTGGCATGTCCCTTTACATTATTACATGGTGCATATACAAATAGGCTTTCATCTTCTGCCAACAAATTACATTCAGAAATAGTGAACTTTCCTGTTTTAACCCTTTCCTGTTGGGACTCTTTTGTTTACTTCAGAACAAAGTTCCGATGTAAACAAATGAGTAAAAATGGAAATTCTGCGATAATTCATGTAATCGTGTAATTTCAATGATGGGATCTGGTCAGGAGGGAGTGCCTATGGCGCTAGGCACGTCCCGCAGCTCGCAATCCCATATAGGAAGCAGCTAAGGTTTCAGGACAGTCGAACAGTTAGGACACTCCATGTCGTCCTCTACAGCATAGAATGTCCTAACGGCGGGAAGGGGTTAAATGTGAGATCTTATTGTGATAACAAGGGTTTGGTGTGTGCTGTTCCTGCTGGGTTAAGGTGTACTGTGCCTTTAAGGAAGCCTATAAAGGATATATTACCATAGTTGTGCAGTGTGTAGTTCCTTGTGTTTTGAGCTGGTGCAACGCCGCCCCCTGCAGATTCGCGGCCAATCGGCTGCCAGCAGGGGGTTGTCAATCAACTCGATCGTACGGAGCTTGATAGATATGCCCCTAATAGTGACCCAGGACAGCACTATTCATGTTCCCCTCTGCACGCCCTGCAGCATGTGTAACTCATAAGTATCCAGGAAAACATGGCCAAGGTGGCAACCCTAATTCGAAGTCCTCCATTTTGTATAAGCTGCACTTTAGGTATTAAAGGGACACTGAACCCAATTGTTTTCTTTTGTGATTCAGATTGAGCATGAAATTTTAAGCAACTTTCTAATTTACTCCTATTATCAAATGTTCTTTATTCTCTTGGTATCTTTATTTGAAATGCAAGAATGTAATTTTAGATGCCGGCCCATTTTTGGTGAACAACCTAGGTTGTCCTTGCTGATTGGTGGATAAACTCATTCACCAATCAAAAACTGCTGTCCAGAGTTCTGAACCAAGAAAAAAGCTTAGATGCCTTCTTTTTTATATAAAGATAGCAAGAGAACGAAGAAAAATTTATAATAGGAGTAAATTTGAAAGTTGCTTAAAATTGCATGCTCTATCTGAATCACAAAAGAAAAATTTGGGGTTCAGTGTCCCTTTAAGGTATTTAGCTATTTTATTCGTAATGCATTTTTCAGTCTTGCAGTGATTTATTTGTACATATTTGCTTTTTCAGTACCCTGTGCAGTGTGGCCTTTATCTGGAATATGTGACCAAATGTATTTAAAGGGACAGTATATACATTATACACAGAATCTGCACACTTTCCCTAAGCTTGTGTTTCTAGATTATTTTAATTTATTTGCATTGTAGGTTACTGATTTAAAGGGACATGAAATCCAAAATGTTACTTTCAGATAGAGAATACAATTTTTTTTTTTCCAATTCACTTCATTCTGTTGTTATTCTTTGTTGAAGAAATATCTAGATAGGTAGCGCGCACATGTCTGCAGCACTACGACAGGAAAGAGTGCTGCCATCTAGTGCGCTTGCTAATGTATAACACTGCAGACACGTGCACACTCCTAATCTTACCTTTCATCAAAGGATTACAAGAAAACAAAGAAAATTTGATAATAGAAGTAAATTGGAAAACTGTTTAAAAATGTATGTTCTATCTGAATCATGAAAGAAATATTGTGGGTTTTATGCCTTTAAGCATTTGAGAGAAAGTTTAGTTACCCAGTTATATCACTCTCTTATCCTCATTTTCTGCTTTGCTACTGTGTGCTTAAACTTGCAGTACTTTTAGTAAGAATATTAGTGAGAGGGGGGAGAGAGACAGAGGGGGAGAAAGAGAGATACAGAGGAGAGAGAAAGAGAGAGACAGAGAGACACAGAGGAGGAGAGACAGAGACACAGGGGTGAGACAAAGACAAATATGGGGGAACAGGGACGCCATTGCACCTGGGCCTGGTAACCACCCCTTCCCTCTGGCCCTTAGTAGACTCATTAATCAATGGATGGCAGTTGTCCCCTCTCTTCTCTGATAGTGACATTGAGGTTCAGGGCACAGTGTGTGGTTGGGTCCCACAGTGCAGACTTTTTACTTCCTAACCCTGTCTCTGTCTCGGAACCTTCGACTTCAGACTCTCCCTGGGTCTTAACCCCCAGCCCCCAGCAGAGCAGAGGAAAGCTTCCTGTTCCCTCTGCCTGTGCAGTCCCTACTTACCCTGGCCTCTCTCTGGACCTGATGATTAAATGCTCATTTTTCATACTGACAAGACGTCTCAGATCATCTCTCCTGAGAAGGGACCATGCAGGCAGAGGGAACAGGAATAGTGACAGTGTCACACACACTGTGAGGTAGACAGTTCAGGTTCGGTACCCGAAGAGCGCAGGCGCTTTGCCAACCGCATCCTCCTGTCCCGGGCTTTATGTGCATTATATAGAAGCAGCGTATGCTAAACAGCTGTAGAATACGCTGAAACACTGATATGTCCTGACTTCTTAACTGTTAGTGAATCGTCTATAGGTTGTCATTTAAACATATTTGATTAAGTTCAGTTCATTAACCAAACAGCACATTTACATTACCACCTTAAAGGGACAGTCAACACCAGAATTTTTGTTGTTTAAATAGATAGATAATCCTTTAATTACCAATTCCCTAGTTTTGCATAACCAACACAGTTATAACTATAAATGTGTTACCTCTGTAATTACCTTGTATCTAAGCCTCAGCAGACTGCCCCCTTATTTCAGTTTTTTTGACAGACTTGCAGTTTAGCCAATCAGAGATGTCTCCATGGTAAATTCACGTGCATGAGCTCAATGTTATCTATATGAAACACATGAACTAATGCCCTCTAGTGGTGAAAAACTATCAAAATGCATTTAGATTAGAGGCGGCCTTCAAGGTCGAAGAAATTAGCATATGAACCTCCTAGGTTTAGCTTTCAACTAAGAATACCAAGAGAACAAAGCAAAATTGGTGATAAAAGTAAATTGGAAAGTTGTTTAAAATTACATGCCATATCTGAATCATGAAAGGTTTATTTTGGACTTGACTGTCCCTTTAAGTTAAAAAAGCAGCCAAAAGATGATTTGGGGACGTGGCTTAGAGATAAAGGCTAGTGCATGAGAAAGGAATACAGGATCCTCTGGGGGTACATGTGATCACAAGGCCAAATACTACCACTGGGAAAACGCTGTCAAGCAATGGGCCTCGAAAATCACAATGAGTCGATAGAGCGCTCTAACCCACCCGTCCTCCACAAACATTATAAAACATATTTTAATTATAATATCTCCTTGTTTCAAGTGCTGGGTGCTCTGTCAAGGACCAAACTGCCGAACTTGTTAATCCACCCCTGCTTGCCCATGAACTTACAAGAGACCTCCCGATTACACCTCTCCAGGTCTCCGTCTCACCACTAGATGAACAGGTGTTGGGCAAAGCTGAAAATTGGACTCATCAGAGAACAATACCTGAATAAAACTGTACCTATAAATAACTGTGTGTGTATATATATGTTTATACTGTACCTATAAATAACTGTGTGTATATATATGTTTATACTGTACCTATAAATGTGTGTGTATATATATGTTTATACTGTACCTATAAATAACTGTGTGTGTATATATATATATATTTATACTGTACCTATAAATAACTGTGTGTATATATATATATATATATATATATGTTTATACTGTACCTATAAATAACTGTGTGTGTATATATATATGTTTATACTGTACCTATAAATAACTGTGTGTGTATATATATGTTTATACTGTACCTATAAATAACTGTGTGTGTGTATAACATAATTTATATAATAACTTACCTGATAAATTCATTTCTTTCATATTAGCAAGAGTCCATGAGCTAGTGACGTATGGGATATACATTCCTACCAGGAGGGGCAAAGTTTCCCAAACCTCAAAATGCCTATAAATACACCCCTCACCACACCCACAATTCAGTTTAACGAATAGCCAAGAAGTGGGGTGATAAAAAAGGAGCGAAAGCATCAAAAATAAGGAATTGGAATAATTGTGCTTTATACAAAAAAAAATCATAACCACCACAAAAAAGGGTGGGCCTCATGCACTCTTGCTAATATGAAAGAAATGAATTTATCAGGTAAGTTCTTACATAAATTATGTTTTCTTTCATGTAATTAGCAAGAGTCCATGAGCTAGTGACGTATGGGATAGCAGATACCCAAGATGTGGAACTTCCACGCAAGAGTCACTAGAGAGGGAGGAATAAAATAAAGACAGCCAATTCCGCTGAAAAAGATCCACAACCCAAATCAAAAAAATTAAATAATAAGCAGAAGAATCAAACTGAAACAGCTGCCTGAAGTACTTTTCTACCAAAAACTGCTTCAGAAGAAGAGAAAACATCAAAATGGTAGAATTTAGTAAAAGTATGCAAAGAAGACCAAGTTGCTGCTTTGCAAATCTGATCAACAGAGGCTTCATTCCTAAAAGCCCAGGAAGTAGAAACTGATCTAGTAGAATGAGCCGTAATCCTTTGAGGCGGGGACTTACCCGTCTCCACATAAGCATGATGAATCAAAGACTTTAACCAAGATGCCAAAGAAATGGCAGAAGCCTTCTGACCTTTCCTGGAACCAGAAAAGATAACAAATAGACTAGAAGTCTTTCTGAAACCTTTAGTAGCTTCAACATAATATTTCAAAGCTCTAACCACATCCAAAGAATGTAAAGATCTTTCCAGAGAATTCTTAGGATTAGGACACAATGAAGGGACAACAATTTCTCTACTAATGTTGTTAGAAATCACAACTTTAGGTAAAAATTTAAATGAAGTCCGCAACACCGCCTTATCCTGATGAAAAATCAGAAAAGGAGATTCACAAGAAAGAGCAGATAACTCAGAAACTCTTCTAGCAGAAGAGATGGCCAAAAGAAACAAAACTTTCCAAGAAAGTAATTTAATATCCAGAGAATGCATAGGTTCAAACGGAGGAGCCTGTAAAGCCCTCAGAACCAAATTAAGACTCCAAAGAGGAGAGATTGACTTAATGACATGCTTGATATGAACCAAAGCCTGTACAAAACAATGAATATCAGGAAGTTTAGCAATCTTTCTGTGAAAAAGAACAGAAAGAGCAAAGATTTGTCATTTCAAAGAACTTGCAGACAAACCCTTATCCAAACCATCCTGAAGAAACTGTAAAATTCTAGGAATTCTAAAAGAATGCCAAGAGAATTTATGAGAAGAACACCAAGAAATGTAAGTCTTCCAGACTCGGTAATAAATCTTCCTAGATACAGATTTACGAGCCTGCAACATAGTATTAATCACTGAGTCAGAGAAACCTCTATGACTAAGTATCAAGCGTTCAATCTCCATACCTTCAAATTTAATGATTTGAGATCCTGATGAAAAAATGGGCCTTGAGATAAAAGGTCTGGTCTTAACGGAAGTGTCCAAGGTTGGTAACTGGCCATCCGAACGAGATCTGCATACAAAAACCTGTGAGGCCATGCTGGAGCCACCAGCAGAACAAACAAACGCTCCATTAGGATTTTGGAAATCACTTTTGGAAGAAGAACTAGAGGCGGAAAGATATAAGCAGGTTGATAATTCCAAGGAAGCGACAACGCGTCCAGTGCTTCCGCCTGAGGATCCCTGGATCTGGACAGATACCTGGGAAGTTTCTTGTTTAGATGAGAGGCCATCAGATCTATTTCTGGAAGTCCCCAGATTTGAACAATCTGAAGAAATACCTCTGAGTGAAGAGACCATTCGCCCGGATGTAGCGTCTGGCGACTGAGATAATCCGCTTCCCAATTGTCTATACCTGGGATGTGAACCGCAGAAATTAGACAAGAGCTGGATTCCGTCCATACAAGTATCCGAGATACTTCTTTCATAGCCTGAGGACTGTGAGTCCCTCCTTGATGATTGACATACGCCACGGTTGTGACATTGTCTGTCTGAAAACAAATAAACGATTCAGAAGAGGCCAGAACTGAAGAGCTCTGAAAATCCAAAGTTCCAAAATGTTGATTGGTAATCTCGCCTCCTGAGATTCCCAAACCCCCTGCGCTGTCAGAGATCCCCATACAGCTCCCCAACCTGAAAGACTCGCATCTGTTGAGATCACAGTCCAGGTTGGACAAACAAAAGAAGCCCCTTGAATTAAACGATGGTGATCCAACCACCAAGTCCGAGAAGATCGAACATTGGGATTTAAGGATATTAATTGTGATAGCTTTGTATAATCCCTGCACCATTGGTTCAGCATACACAGCTGAAGAGGTCTCATGTGAAAACGAGCAAAAGGGATCGTGTCCGATGCAGCAGTCATGAGACCTAGAATTTCCATGCACAAAGCTACCGAAGGGAATGATTGAGACTGAAGGTTTCGACCAGCTGAAACTAATTTCAGACGTCTCTTTTCTGTTAGAGACAAAGTCATGGACACTGAATCTATTTGGAAACCCAAAAAGGTTACCTTTGTCTGAGGAATCAATGAACTCTTTGGTAAATTGATCCTCCAACCATGTCTTTGAAGAAACAACACAAGTTGATTTGTATGAGATTCTGCAGAATGTAAAGACTGAGCAAGTACCAAGATATCGTCCAAATACGGAAATACCGCAATACCCTGTTCTCTGATAACAGAGAGAAGGGCACCGAGAACCTTTGAGAAGATCCTTGGAGCTGTTGCTAGGCCAAACGGAAGAGCAACAAACTGATAATGCTTGTCTAGAAAAGAGAATCTCAGGAACTGATAGTGATCTGGATGAATTGGAATATGAAGATATGCATCCTGTAAGTCTATTGTAGACATATAATGCCCTTGCTGAACAAAAGGCAGAATAGTCCTTATAGTCACCATTTTGAATGTTGGTATTCTTACATAACGATTCAATATTTTAGATCCAGAACTGGTCTGAAGGAATTCTCCTTCTTTGGTACAATGAATAGATTTGAGTAAAACCCCAGACCCTGTTCCAGAACTGGAACTGGCATAATTTCCCCAGCTGACTCTAGGTCTGAAACACATTTCAGAAGCGCCTGAGCCTTTACTGGGTTTACTGGGATGCGTGAGAGAAAAAATCTTCTTACAGGCAGCCTTACATTGAAACCTACTCTGTACCCCTGTGAAACAATGTTCTGAATCCAAAGACTGTGAATCGAATTGATCCAAACATCTTTGAAAAATCGTAACCTGCCCCCTACCAGCTGTGCTGGAATGAGGGCCGCGCCTTCATGCGGATTTAGGGGCTGGTTTTGACTTTCGAAAAGGCTTGGATTTATTCCAGACTGGAGAAGGTTTCCAAACGGAAACTGTTCCTTTAGAGGAAGGGTCAGGCTTTTGTTCCTTATTCTGACGAAAGGAACGAAAACGATTAGCAGCCCTATATTTACCTTTAGATTTTTTGTCCTGAGGCAAAAAGGCTCCCTTCCCCCCAGTAATAGTTGAAATTATTGAATCTAACTGAGAACCAAATAATTTATTACCTTGGAAAGAAAGAGAAAGCAATGTTGACTTAGAAGTCATATCTGCATTCCAAGATTTAAGCCATAAAGCTCTTCTAGCTAAAATAGCTAAAGACATATACCTGACATCAACTCTAATGATATCAAAAATGGCATCACAAACAAAGTTATTAGCATGTTGAAGAAGTTTAACAATGCTATAAGCATTATGGTCTGACACTTGTTGCGCTAAAGCCTCCAACCAAAAAGTGGAAGCTGCAGCAACATCAGCCAAAGAAATGGCAGGCCTAAGAAGATTACCTGAACAAAAATAAGCCTTCCTTAGAAAAGATTCAAGCTTCCTATCTAAAGGATCCTTAAACGAAGTACTATCTGCCTTAGGAATAGTAGTACGTTTAGCAAGAGTAGAGATAGCCCCATCAACTTTGGGGATTTTCTCCCAAAACTCTAATCTGTCAGATGGCAAAGGGTACAATTTCTTAAACCTTGGTGAAGGAGTAAATTAAGTACCCAGACTATTCCATTGCCTAGAAATTACTTCTGAAATAGCATCAGGAACTGGAAAAACTTCTGGAATAACTACATGAGGTTTAAAAACTGAATTTAAACGCTTATTAGTTTTAATATCAAGAGGACTAGACTCCTCCATATCTAAAGCAATTAACACTTCTTTAAGTAAAGAACAAATAAACTCCATCTTAAATAAATATGAAGATTTATCAGTGTCAATATCTGAGGTAGAATCTTCTGAACCAGAGAGATCCTCATCAGAAATAGATAAGTCAGAATGATGGCGGTCATTTAAAAATTCATCTGAAATATGAGAAGTTTTAAAAGACCTTTTACGTTTACTGGAAGGAGGAATAACAGACAGAGCCTTCCTAATAGAATTAGAAACAAATTCTCTTACATTAACAGGAACATCCTGAACATTAGATGTTGAAGGAACAACAACAGGTAATGGATTATTACTAATGGAGACATTATCTGCGTTAGAAAGTTTTTCATGACAACTAACACAAACTACAGCCGGAGGAACAGTTACCAAAAGTTTACAACAAATGCACTTAGCTTTGGTAGAACCAACATCAGGAAGCGTCTTTCCAGAAGTAGATTCTGATCCAGGGTCAGGTTGTGACATCTTGCAATATGTAATAGAAAAAACAACATATAAAGCAAAATTATCAAATTCCTTAAATGACAGTTTCAGGAATGGGAAAAAATGCAAAACAAACAGGCCTCTAGCAACCAGAAGCAACAAAAAATGAGACTGAAATAATGTGAAAAAAACTGGCGCCAAGAATGACGCCCACTTTTTTGGCGCCAAGAATGACGCCCGCATTATTTGGCGCCAAAAATGACGCCCACATTTTTTTGCGTCAAAAAAGTTTGGGCCAAAAATGACGCAATAAATTGAAGCATTTTTTGCCCCCGCGAGCCTAACAGCCCGCAAGGAAAAAAGTCAATTGAAATTTTTTAAGGTAAGAAAAAATATTTATTCATATACATTTTCCCAAAAAATGAAACTGACAGTCTGAAAGAAGGAATACTGATTATCCTGAATCAAGGCAAATATAAGTTTTAAGACATATATTTAGAACTTTAAATATAAAGTGCCCAACCATAGCTTTGAGTGTCATAAATAAAAATAAGATTTACTTACCCCAAGACACTCATCTACATATAGTAGATAGCCAAACCAGTACTGAAACGAGAATCAGTAGAGGTAATGGTATATAAGAGTATATCGTCGATCTGAAAATGGAGGTAGGAGAAGAAATCTCTACGACCGATAACAGAGAACCTATGAAATAGATCCCCTAGAGCAGAGCTTTCCAAACTTTTCAGGCTGGTGACACACTTTTTAGACCTACATCATTTTGCGACACAGTAATTCAGTTGTATTAGCAAACAGGAGGTTAAACTAACTTGTTTTAAGAGATATAGACACATACATAAATTATATAATAACAAAATATATGTACAAGTAACAGTATGTATGTGCAAGAATTAAAAAAAAAAGTTTATTAACACCAATAGCTACTTACTATTTTCATGGGATGTATGAGGTTGATGGGATGAACACAGTTTCTGAATATTTGGTGGAATATTAAATAAAGACACTCGCATTTTATCATCAAGCATTTTTAAGCTTCCACTTCCTATCCATATATCAAGAGCAGGAGCAGCAATGCACTACTGGTAGCTAGCTGCAAACAAAAAAAACAACACTTTGACTTCTGACTTCAGCTCAGCGTTTAAGCTTCTGCCCTCAGAACTCTGCGAGTCCAACTGACTACTGCCCAGGCTGCAAACACACTGCTGTCCCACTCACTGACTACACATGCAGTCAGGAGCCGATTGAGGAGACTACACGTGCAGTCAGGAGCTAATGTGCCGCCAAAGCCGCCAATGGGAATAGTTTCAGTTCCACTGAGCTGTGCCAATAGATTAAGATGATCTGTGACTCACTAGGTATCAATCACATGTCAACCACGTGATATACGTAGCAGGCAGGCGGAAAGTCGGAAACCAAATAAAAAAAACAAAACAAAAAACATAAACAAATTTGAAGAAATTAGTGCTGAAGCAAGGACACACCTACACACTGCCGCCGACACACTAAAGTGTCACGACACACAGTTTGGAAAGCACTGCCCTAGAGGAAGACCATGGTATTCAAATAGGCAATACTCCCTTCACATCCCTCTGACATTCACTGCACTCTGAGAGGAAAACCGGGCTTCAGCCTGCTGCGAAGCGCATATCAACGTAGAAATCTAGCACAAACTTACTTCACCACCTCCATGGGAGGCAAAGTTTGTAAAACTGAATTGTGGGTGTGGTGAGGGGTGTATTTATAGGCATTTTGAGGTTTGGGAAACTTTGCCCCTCCTTGTAGGAATGTATATCCCATACGTCACTAGCTCATGGACTACTGTACCTATAAATAACTGTGTGTATATATATATATATATATATATATATATATGTTTATACTGTACCTATAAATAACTGTGTATATATATATATATATATATATGTTTATACTGTACCTATAAATAACTGTGTATATATATATATATATATATATATATATATATATATGTTTATACTGTACCTATAAATAACTGTGTGTATATATATATGTTTATACTGTACCTATAAATAACTGTGTGTGTGTATATATGTTTGTACTGTACCTATAAATAACTGTGTGTGTATATATATATGTTTATACTGTACCTATAAATAACTGTGTATATATATATATGTTTATACTGTACCTATAACTAACTGTGTGTGTGTATATATATATATATGTTTATACTGTACCTATAAATAACTGTGTGTGTATATATATATGTTTATACTGTACCTATAAATAACTGTATGTGTATATATATATATATATATGTTTATACTGTACCTATAAATAACTGTGTGTATATATATATGTTTATACTGTACCTATAAATAACTGTGTGTGTATACATATGTTTATACTGTACCTATAAATAACTGTGTGTGTATATATATATATATATATATATATATATATATATGTTTATACTGTACCTATAAACAACTGTGTATATATATATATATATATATATATGTTTATACTGTACCTATAAATAACTGTGTGTATATATATATGTTTATACTGTACCTATAAATAACTGTGTGTGTATATATATATGTTTATACTGTACCTATAAATAACTGTGTGTATATATATATATATATATATATATATGTTTATACTGTACCTATAAATGACTGTGTGTATATATATATATATATGTTTATACTGTACCTATAAATAACTGTGTGTATATATATATATATATATATATATATATATATATGTTTATACTGTACCTATAAATGACTGTGTGTATATATATATATATATATATATATATATATATATATATATATATATGTTTATACTGTACCTATAAATAACTGTGTATATATATATATATATGCTTATACTGTACCTATAACTAACTGTGTGTGTATATATATATATATATATATGTTTATACTGTACCTATAAATAAATGTGTGTGTATATATATATATGTTTATACTGTACCTATAAATAACTGTGTGTATATATATATATATATATATGTTTATACTGTACCTATAAATGACTGTGTGTATATATATATATATATATATGTTTATACTGTACCTATAAAAAACTGTGTGTGTGTGTATATATATATATATATGTTTATACTGTACCTATAAATAACTGTGTGTATATATATATATGTTTATACTGTACCTATAAATAACTGTGTATATATATATGTTTATACTGTACCTATAAATAACTGTGTGTGTATATATATATATGTTTATACTGTACCTATAAATAACTGTGTGTGTATATATATATGTTTATACTGTACCTATAAATAACTGTATGTGTATATATATGTTTATACTGTACCTATAAATAACTGTGTGTATATATATATATATATATATATATATTTATACTGTACCTATAAATGTGTGTATATATATATGTTTATACTGTACCTATAAATGTGTGTATATATATATATATGTTTATACTGTACCTATAAATAACTGTGTGTATATTTATATATATATATGTTTATACTGTACCTATAAATTACTGTGTATATATATATATATATATATATGTTTATACTGTACCTATAAATAACTGTGTATATATATATATATATATATATATATATATATATGTTTATACTGTACCTATAAATAACTGTGTGTATATATATGTTTATACTGTACCTATAAATAACTGTGTGTGTGTATATATGTTTGTACTGTACCTATAAATAACTGTGTGTGTATATATATACATATGTTTATACTGTACCTATAAATAACTGTGTGTATATATATATGTTTATACTGTACCTATAAATAACTGTATGTGTATATATATATATATATGTTTATACTGTACCTATAAATAACTGTGTGTATATATATATGTTTATACTGTACCTATAAATAACTGTCTGTGTATACATATGTTTATACTGTACCTATAAATAACTGTGTGTGTATATATATATATATATATATATATGTTTATACTGTACCTATAAACAACTGTGTATATATATATATATATATATATATATGTTTATACTGTACCTATAAATAACTGTGTGTATATATATATGTTTATACTGTACCTATAAATAACTGTGTGTATATATATATGTTTATACTGTACCTATAAATAACTGTGTGTGTATATATATATGTTTATACTGTACCTATAAATAACTGTGTGTATATATATATATATGTTTATACTGTACCTATAAATAACTGTGTGTATATATATATATATATATATATATGTTTATACTGTACCTATAAATGACTGTGTGTATATATATATATATGTTTATACTGTACCTATAAATAACTGTGTATATATATATATATATATATATATATATATATATATATATATGTTTATACTGTACCTATAACTAACTGTGTGTGTGTATATATATATATATGTTTATACTGTACCTATAAATAACTGTGTGTGTATATATATATGTTTATACTGTACCTATAAATAACTGTGTGTATATATATATATATATATATATATATATATGTTTATACTGTACCTATAAATGACTGTGTGTGTATATATATATATATATATATATATATATATATATATATGTTTATACTGTACCTATAAATAACTGTGTGTGTGTGTATATATATATATATATATATATATATGTGTTTATACTGTACCTATAAATAACTGTGTGTATATATATATATATATATGTTTATACTGTACCTATAAATAACTGTGTATATATATATGTTTATACTGTACCTATAAATAACTGTGTGTGTATATATATATATGTTTATACTGTACCTATAAATAACTGTATGTGTATATATATGTTTATACTGTACCTATAAATAACTGTGTATATATATATATATATATATATATATATATGTTTATACTGTACCTATAAATGTGTGTGTATATATATATATGTTTATACTGTACCTATAAATGTGTGTATATATATATATGTTTATACTGTACCTATAAATGTGTGTATATATATATATGTTTATACTGTACCTATAAATAACTGTGTATATATATATGTTTATACTGTACCTATAAATAACTGTGTATATATATATGTTTATACTGTACCTATAAATGTGTGTATATATATATGTTTATACTGTACCTATAAATGTGTATATATATATATATATATATATATATATATATATATATATATATATATATATATGTTTATTTTGTGACTTATTTGAAAAGAAAAAAAAAGATGCTGGTACTTAAAAAAATAAATTATAAAATGGTGCTGGTAATCACTGATTATTTATTGATATATTTTGCTCAATAATTTTGAGAAAATCAAAGAGACAACGTTATTTACAATGCTTGATATATTTTGTAGCCCCCTCTTGTGAAAACTAGAGTATTTACATGATGACTAAAAATATTAGCTGATATGAGATGGCAGAGGTGGGGGTACTGAGGGGGGGGTCATTTTTTGACTATTTTGGCTCTTTAGGGCTCAGTTGTACACAAAACTGCTCTTCATGTTAGCTTTACAACCAAAATAAACAGCTTTACCTTAAAAGGACTTAAAGGGACAGTATACACAAATTTTAATTTAACTGTATGTAATAGGCACTACTATAAAGAATAATATGCACAGATACGGATATAAAAATCCAGTATAAAACCGTTTAAAAACTTACTTAGAAGCTTCCAGTTTAGCTCTGTTTAAAAGGTTACTGGAACACCCACTGCAAGTGGGAAATAGCAGACACCCCCTCCCCCTTCCTTTGCATATGAAAAGACCCTTTACACGAGCAGAAGCAGAGTCTGAAAATCATAACTATACATTTTTTTTTTAAAAACTAACTGCATGGGCTATATAAATGGATCATCTACAAAACATTTATGCAAAGAAAAATCTAGTGTATAATGTCCCTTTAAAGGAACAATACACTGAGGCAAGCAGTTGATAAGAATCCATTGCATTGCAGAAACATCCTTTTAAATGGGCTGAGCTCTCTCTCACCTTCCACTTGGAAGTTGATTTCTTTTGTTGTCTCTTGGTTACATACGCCTAGATTACGAGTTTTGTCGGTAAAGACCCGCGGTGCTAACGAGGCTTTTTTTTCCAGCGCACCCTTAAGCCAACGCTGGTATTACGAGTTGTCTGAATGGCTGCATTAGCCTCAGAAAAGGGAGAGTTGAGCATAATTTAGCTTCCCTTCAACTCTCAATACCAGCGTTGCCTACGGTAGCGGTAAGCTGGAAAAACGTGCTCGTGCACGATATCCCCATAGGAAACAATGGGGCTGAGCTTGCTTAAAAAAAAACTAACACCTGCAAAAAAGCAGCATTCAGCTCCTAACGCAGCCCCATTGTTTCCTATGGGGAAATACTTTCTAAGTCTACACCTAACACCCTAACATGAACCCCGAGTCTAAACACCCCTAACCTTACACTTATTAACCCCTAATCTGCCGCCCCCGCTATCGCTGACACCTGCATTTTATTATTAACCCCTAATCTGCCGCTCCGGACACCGCCGCAACCTACATTATCCCTATGAACCCCTAATCTGCTGCCCCCAACATAGCCGACACCTACTTTTTATTATTAACCCCTAATCTGCCGCTCCAGACTCTGCCGCAACCTACATTATCCCTATGAACCCCTAATCTGCTGCCCCCAACATCGCCAACACTTATATTATATTTATTATACCCTAATCTGCCCCCCCAAAGTCGCCGCCACCTACCTGCACTTATTAACCCCTAATCTGCTGCTCATCGCTGACACCTGCATTTTATTATTAACCCCTAATCTGCCGCTCCGGACACCGCCGCAACCTACATTATCCCTATGAACCCCTAATCTGCTGCCCCTAACATCGCCGACACCTATATTATATTTATTACCCCCTAATCTGCCCCCCCAACGTCGCCGCCACCTACCTACACTTATTAACCCCTAATCTGCCGACTGGACCTCGCTGCCACTATAATAAATGTATTAACTCCTAAACCGCTGCACTCCCGCCTCGCAAAGACTATAATAAATTTTATTAACCCCTAATCTGCCCTCCCTAACATCGCCGCCACCTACCTACAATTATTATCCCCTAATCTCCCGTCCCCAATGTCGTCACTACTATAATAAAGTTATTAACCCCTAAACCTAAGTCTAACCCTAACACCCCCCCTAACTTAAATATAATTTAAATTAAATGAAATAAATTTACTATCAGTAAATAAATTAATTCTATTTAAAACTAAATACTTACCTATAAAATAAACCCTAATATAGCTACAATATAACTAATAGTTACATTGTAGCTATTTTAGGATTTATATTTATTTTACAGACAACTTTGTATTTATTTTAACTAGGTACAATAGCTATTTAATAGTTCATAACTATTTAATAGCTACCTAGTTAAAATAATTTCAAAATTACCTGTAAAATAAATCCTAACCTATGTTACAAATACACCTAACACTACACTATCAATAAATTAATTAAATAAATTAATTACAATTATCTAAACTAAAATACAATAAAATAAAATAAACTATAGTACAAAAAAAACAAATACTAAATCACAAAAATAAAAAAAGAATTACAAGAAGTTTAATCTAATTACACCTAATCGAAGCCCCCTAATAAAATAAAAAAGCCCCCCAAAATAATAAAATGCCCTACCCTATACTAAATTAAAAAGTAATCAGCTCTTTTACCAGCCCTTAAAAGGACTTTTTGCGGGGCATTGCCCCAAAGTAATCAGCTCTTTTACCTGTAAATAAAAATACAATCCCCCCCAACATTACAACCCACCGCCCACATACCCCTACTCTGAAACCCACCGGATCCCCCCTTAAAAAAACCTAACACTACCCCCCCTGAAGATCACCCTACCTGGAGCCGTGTTCACCCAGCCGGGCACCGATGGGCCAGAAGTGGACATCCGGAGCGGCAGAAGTCTTCATCCGATCGGGGCAGACGCGGAGCCATCCTCTTCGTACTATGTCCTAAGTCCGAATGAAGGTTCCTTTAAATGACGTCATCCAAAATGGCATCCCTCGAATTCCGATTGGCTGATAGGATTCTATCAGCCAATCGGAATTAAGTTAGAAAAAATCTGATTGGTTGATTTAATCAGCCAATCGGATTGAACTTCAATCCGATTGGCTGATTGGATGAGCCAATAGAATTGACCTCACATTCTATTGGCTCATCCAATCAGCCAATCGGATTTAAGTTCAATCCGATTGGCTGATTACATCAGCCAATCGGATTTTTCCTACCTTAATTCCGATTGGCTGATAGAATCCTATCAGCCAATCGGAATTCGAGGGACGCCATCTTGGATGACGTCATTTAAAGGAACCTTGTTTCAGACTTAGGACATCGTACGAAGAGGATGGTTCCGCGTCGGATGGATTCAAGATGGCTCCGCTCCGGTTGA
This sequence comes from Bombina bombina, assembly GCF_027579735.1. Taxonomy (NCBI): domain Eukaryota; kingdom Metazoa; phylum Chordata; class Amphibia; order Anura; family Bombinatoridae; genus Bombina; species Bombina bombina. The sequence goes on along the minus strand of NC_069500.1, from coordinate 84,372,543 downwards.
TTGAAGATTGAAGATGCCGCTTGGATGAAGACATCTGCCGCTTGGAGGACCTCTTCTGCCCCGATCGGATGAAGACTTCTGCCGCTCCGGATGTCCACTTCTGGCCCATCGGTGTCCAGCTGGGTGAACACGGCTCCAGGTAGGGTGATCTTCAGGGGGGGTAGTGTTAGGTTTTTTTAAGGGGGGATTGGGTGGGTTTTAAAGTAGAGGTATGTGGGTGGTGTTTTGTAATGTTGGGGGGGATTATATTTTTATTTACAGGTAAAAGAGCTGATTACTTTGGGGCAATGCCCCGCAAAAGCCCTTTCAAGGGCTGGTAAAAGAGCTGATTACTTTTTAATTTAGGATAGGGTAGGGCATTTTATTATTTTGGGGGGCTTTTTTATTTTATTAGGGGGCTTAGATTAGGTGTAATTAGTTTAAACTTCTTGTAATTCTTTTTTTTGTAATTTAGTGTTTCTTTGTTTTTGTAATATAGTTTAGTTTATTTAATTGTATTTTAGTTTAGATAATTGTAGTTAATTTATTTAATTAATTTATTGATAGTGTAGTGTTAGGTGTATTTGTAACTTAGGTTAGGATTTATTTTACAGGTAATTTTGAAATTATTTTAACTAGGTAGCTATTAAATAGTTATTAACTATTTAATAGCTATTGTACCTAGTTAAAATAAATACAAAGTTGCCTGTAAAATAAATATAAATCCTAAAATAGCTACAATGTAACTATTAGTTATATTGTAGCTATATTAGGGTTTATTTTATAGGTATTTAGTTTTAAATAGAATTAATTTATTTAATTATAGTAAATTTATTTCGTTTAATTTAAATTATATTTAAGTTACGGGGGTGTTAGGGTTAGACTTAGGTTTAGGGGTTAATAACTTTATTATAGTAGCGGCGACTTTGGGGGTGGGAGATTAGGGGTTAATAATTGTAGGTAGGTGGCGGCGATGTTAGGGAGGGCAGATTAGGGGTTAATAAAATTTATTATAGTGTTTGCGAGGCGGGAGTGCGGCGGTTTAGGGGTTAATACATTTATTATAGTGCCGGCGAGGTCCGTTCGGCAGATTAGGGGTTAATAAGTGTAGGTAGGTGGCGGCGATGTTAGGGGGGGCAGATTAGGGGGTAATAAATATAATATAGGTGTCGGCGATGTTAGGGGCAGCAGATTAGGGGTTCATAGGTATAATGTAGGTTGCAGCGGTGTCCGGAGCGGGAGATTATGGGTTCAAATTTTTTATTATAGTGTTTGCGATGTGGGGGGGGGGCCTCGGTTTAGGGGTTCATAGGTAGTTTATGGGTGTTAGTGTACTTTATAGCACAGTAGTTAAGAGCTTTATGTTCCGGCGTTAGCCCATAAAACTCTTAACTACTGACTTTTTTTTGCGGTTGGAGTCTTGTCGGTAGAGGCTCTACCGCTCACCAAGACTCGTAATACCAGCGCTAGGCAAATCCCATTAAAAACATAGGATACACAATTGACGTAAGGGGATCTGCGGTAGCCTCGAGTCGCGGAAAGAAAGTGAGCGGTAGACCCTTTCCTGCCTGACTCGTAATACCAGCGTTAGATAAAAAGCAGCGTTAGGACCCCTTAACGCTGCTTTTTAAGGCTAACGCAGAACTCGTAATCTAGGCGATAGTTTCTATAGTTAATATTGCAGTACTAAATTCTTCAGTGTAGGACATAGTTTCAACAGGCAAAAGCAGCTATTTCAAATTACAAAACAAAGGTACAGGCATTATTTTCAAACGATTGAATAAACTCCATAAGGTAAATAGATCATCGTAAACACATTAAAGAGGTGAACATTTTGACAGTACAGTTTGATTATAAGGCACAAGCCTCTATAATTTGTAGGCATTTTTTCAAAACTGTTTATACTTAAAGGGACAGTATACACCACTTTTCATTTAACTGCATGTAATAGACACTACTATAAACAATGATATGCACAGATACTGATATAAAAATCCATATAAAACCTTTTAAAAACGTATTTTGAAGCTCCCAATTTAGCAGTTAATAAGGTTAAGCAGGGACACCCACTAAAAGGGTCTGAGAGCCGGTCCCCCCGTCCCCCTTCCATTGCATATGAAAAGACCCACTATACAAACAGAAGCAATCTGAAGTCTGTATACATAAGTATATATTTAAAACTATGAGGCTTGGTTAGGAGTCTGAAAATCAGCACAATGCTATTTAAAAATAAGCAAAATTAAACATTTTTACAAAAACACCACCAGATAGGCTTTATAAATGGATAATCTACAAAACATTTATGCAAAGAAAAATCTAGTGTACAATGTCTCTTTAAATTGTCAGGCCTGTTATAAAATCAACATCAAAATCTTTAATTTACCTTTACTACTCTTATAATATCCAGTTGTAAAAGATATTTGTATGTTTACACGCCAGATAAAGAAAAGATTATAAAAGAGAACTGTGAATGTATTTCATTTAAAAAATACTAATTCCTGTCGCTATGATAAAAATATTATCAAATTATTTTGGCATCTTTATCTGACACAAGTAATTTTAAGCTTTGCTGCCCCAAACAGGTTTGCAGAATAGCTAGAGGATAAAGATCTACCAGATTTGCATGTGAACATGATTAATTTTGCTTATCTAAAAAAAACTGCATAGTAGGAAATCCTAAACAATCATTTTATCTAATATCTTTACTAACTAGTTCTACTAATCCCTCTCAGTCTAGTCTAGCATGCAATGATCATCCTCTGTATGTAAATGTGCCCTTTGTGGTTTTACCCCCTTTTTATATATTTCATCATTCAAACAAGATATTTTAGTGTAAAATAAGAAATAAAGTGATTGCAAATATTACAATCTAATGTCATGCCCTTAGATCCCTGCAGAACGACAGAGACATTACCATCAAGCCGGCCGACAAGGGCGGTGCCCTGGTCATCTTGGACACTGCAAAATACAACACTGAGATACTGAGACAGTTGGGTGACTCTGATGTCTACAAAAGACTGGATAGTGACCCCCTTAGAGATTTTGTAAAAATACTTAAGAAAGAGATTGAAAGGGGTGTACGTTATGAAATTATCAGTCAAAAACTGGCCCAGTTTTTATTAATTAAAAATCCTGTCACTCTAGTTTTTTATGTGATGCCCAAAATTCACAAGAGCTTAACTGACCCTCCTGGCCGCCTTATCGTGGCGGGCATAGGCTCAGTGTTAAGTCCCACAGCCCAGTTCTTAGACAAGATTTTGTCACCTCTAGTCAGTTCTGGTAAATCTTATGTTAAAGACACTTTGGATTTAATTTCCAAAATTCAACAATATGATGATTTACAAGATGTTTTGCTGTCAACTTGGGATGTGACATCGCTGTACACTGTCATCCCCCATGGCGTGGGGGTGGAGAGTGTACACAGTGCCTTATCCCAATGTGGTCTATACAGTGATTTACAATGTAATTTTTTGACCAGGTTACTCGAGTTGGTATTAACTAATAATTACTTCATGTATGACAATCAATTCTATTTACAAAAGAAAGGGACGGCGATGGGGTCGAATGTGGCCCCATCTTACGCCTGTTTAACAATGAATTGGGTGGAAGATAAATATGTATACACTCATCCGTTATTCCAGAAAAGGTGCATAGGGTGGATCCGCTATATAGATGACCTTTTCATCTTGTGGCGGGGCACCCATGAGGAACTCGATATACTAAAAGGTGATATAGAGAGGGAAGTCCCATTTCTAAGTTTCAGTGCGAAAGCCAGTACCACTAATATTGAGTTTCTTGACACCATGGTATATGTTTCAGGAGGAAAATTAGAGACAGATTTGTATACAAAACCTACTGATCGCAACACTTTGTTGCACAGATCTAGTTTTCATCTCCCTAGAATATTCAAAAGCGTACCTAAGTCCCAACTCATACGAGTAAATAGAATTATTAGTGACCCAGAGAAACGTCAGGCAAGATCAGGGCAGCTGGTGGAGAAATTCATCAAGAGAGGGTATAGCCCACATGAACTTAGTCAAATTCAGGTGGATCCTACTGTTGATGCTGTAGTCAAAAATACAGGGTTTTCTAATAGGATCTCATTTGTGAGTACTTTCAGTACTATGAGTAACAGTACTTTTCATATAATCAAAAAGAATTGGTTTATGCTGAAGGAAGCTTGTCCTGAAATATTGGAATTCAAAGAATTCCCTCGAGCAGCTTATCGCAAAGGTAATACTATGGGTAAGAAATTGGTGCATGCTTATATTAATACCACTACTAAGGGTCAAACGTTTTTGGGCACCCCTAGGAATGGGACTTTCCCATGCCTGGGGTGTGCACAATGTAATAGCGTAATTAAAGGAGGAGAAATATCTCATCCTTACACAGGCAAGAAATTTAAGATCCCAGGGTATTTTACATGTAACTCTACATACGTAGTGTATGCCCTTAAGTGCCCATGTGGCCTATTGTACATAGGCGAGACCACCCAGAAGGTAAAGGACCGCTTCTGTCAGCACAAGTCCAGTATTGGTAATGATAAATTGTCTCATCTTCCTGTCCCCTCCCACTTTTTGGATAAAGGCCATCAAGCCAATCAATTAAGATTTATGGTCATTGACCATGCAAATAAAAACCTAGAGGAGGTGACAGGTTGAGAGATTTGTTGTACAAGGAAGCCAAATGGATTTGGCTATTAGACACTATGTCACCAAAAGGGCTTAATAGAGAGTTTTACCTCATGCCATTAATTTAAAATATCTTTCCCTTTAATTAATTTTATTTTGACTAATATTATATATCTTTGATCCAATTATGCTGTTCCTCTATTCCAGTGATTTGCAACCTTTTTTATGCCGTGGCACACTTTTTTACATTAAAAAATCCTGTGGCACACCACCATCCCAAAATTTTACAAAATCACACATTGTAGCCTAATACAGGATATATATACAGTATATATATATATATATATATATATATACACACACACTGTACTGTGCTGTCATGCCATGCCTCCTACAAACTATACATGACATATTGACATTCATTCACAAACAATCATAATGATGGTCAGTTTGCCGCAGCACACCTGAGGATCTCTCACGGCACACTAGTGTGCCACGGCACACTGGTTGAAAAACACTGCTCTATTCTGTGTAATTAAATTTTTGTTTTTATTGTATTTAGTTGTTGGACCAATCCTCCAGTCAGTCTCTAATGGGTTAATAATTGATTTTTTTCTTTTCTCAGTTGTAGTGTGATGTCATTTTTCACATGCCCCTTGTGAGCCTGGGGATTGGCCCTCCACTAATTGCCTTGTGAATAAAGTCTTGTTCACAATTCAGTATATGTAAGCTTGAGAAAGAGGCAAGTAGCCTCGAAACGTTGCTCAAATAAAAGGTGTTTCCTGCTGCAAAGAGTCCTACCTTTATTTTTTTTGTTCTAATATATCTCCTCAGACCTTGGTAGGGGGGTCTGTGAAGGTTTGAGCACCTATTTTCTGCAAATCCTGCAGTGTTACATGTGGAGGGGTGACCTAGGAGTGCTGATCCTAACATTGACTCTATCAATCTAATGTTTTTATGAAGTGCTCAATAATATATATTATATAAAAACATGTTCTGTTGTTCCTTGGGAGATCAGTTCAAATAAAAATACTTCCAGCCTATATAATAAACATATACAAAAATAATCAGATTTATGAAAGTAAATATTAATCATAGGGGAACAGAATAGAATAGAATGTAGCAAATTAGATAACAGAAATGCATTCTCTATCTCAACCATGAAAGTTTAACCACTTTGCTACTGGGAATTTTAAAAGAAAAACTTGCCCAAAGTACCAGAGACATTTTTGCATTTTTTTGCTATAACTACATTTAAACAGAATTCAAAACTAAGGGCTCCACTTATCAAGCTGCGATAGCACCTTTAGAGCCCCAGCATTTCAGGCTTTTTTATTTATATATATACATATATATATATATATATATATATATATATATATATTAAAGTAGACAACCCAAGGTATTGATCTAGCCCTTTTTTGGTATATTTGATGCCACTATTTGGCTGCCAATCAGGATCATAAAAAAATTGTTAACTTTTAGCAAACTTTGGGTTTCTCACTGAAATTATTTAGACGCAAATGGTTGTAAAAGCTTCTCTGGGGTTCCCTTTATTCAGAAACAGCAGACATGCATTGTTTTGAAATTGTTTCATGGCAATTAGAATTATTCCCATCAGTGAAGGGGTTAATCAGTTAGCTTGTAAGGTTAATTTTTTGCGATAGTGTAAAGATTACCCTCACACCTGACACCTCTCACCCCCCCTGGCCTCTATCTGATCCCTCCCAAACACCTCTCCCCCCCACACACACACAACTTATGTCTGCCAGTATACTGTTTGTGGCTTTTTTTAAATTATATATTTATTTATTTATTTCTGTAGTGCAGGGATCCCTTCTCAGCCCCTTCTCCCTGACCCCCCCCCCCAAACCGCTATCTTACTTTCCCACTGTCATATTTGTTACTGGCAGCTAGTCTGTCATTAACGAATTAACATTTATTTTTTATAATATAATATGTATTTATTTTTCTGTTATCATCTTTTCTGTAGCGTAGGGTCAACCTCTAAACAATGTTTCTGTAGTGTAGGGCCCCATCTGTCCATCTCCCTTCATAAGTATTTTTCCATAGTGTGAAGAACCCCACCCCTCACCCTCCTCTGCTGGGCAGATCCACCTGCCTCCCTCCTTCCCTCCCACTGCTTTCACTCGGCACCAAAGATGAACATAACAGATCGTCACAGAGACAGTGTCACTCGTTGTTATGATCAGCAATCTGCCTTCATATAAGCAAAATATTGTGTTTAAACAACTTTCCAGTTACGTTCTGTTATCTAATTTGCTTCATTCTTTTGGTATCCTTTGTTGAAAATCACCTAGGTAGGTTTAGGAGCAGATATGCATTACTGGGAGCTAACTTCTGATGGTGGCTGCACATAAATGTGTTCAGCTACCTCACAGTAGTAAATTGATGTTCCTTCAATGAAGGAAGCCAAAAGAATTAAACAAATTTGATAATATAAATAGATTGAAAAGTCTCCTAGAACTGCATTCTCTGGGGCATATTTATCAAGCTCCGTACGGAGCTTGATGCCCTGTATTTCTGGCGAGCCTCTAAAGACGGCAGCTCCATAACCTGTCCGCCTGATCTGAGGCGACGGACAGAAATAGCCAGAAATCCACCCGATCGAATACGATTGGGTTGATTGACACCCCCTGCTAGCGTATGCTGTCGGCATTTATCGATGTGCAGCGGACATGATCTGCAATATCGGATCATGTCCACTCGCACTATGATAATTCGGCCTCTCTATCTCAACCATGAAAGTTTAAAGGGATAGTAAAGTCTAAATTAAACTTTAATGCATCAGTCATTTTAAACAACTTTCCAGTTTACTTCTAAGAGACTTTTTAATCCACTTCTATTATCAATTTTACTTGATTTTCTTAGTATATACCTTGTTTAAAAGCATACCTAGGTAGGCTCATCAGCAATTAACTACTAGAAGCTAGCTGGTAATTGGTCACAACACACAAATGCCTCCAATCATTGGCTCACCAGATGTTACCAGCTAGGTCCCAGCAGTGCACTGCTGCTCTGGAGCTGACTTTAACTGTGTGTTTATCCCCTTTGCCAGGGTTAAACCCATAGTTACATGCAAGTAATAGTGCAATAATAAAGTGCTCTAAAACATTAGCCTGCTTTCTTGTTTTACTTGTATGCCCTATTAACAGAAGGAAAAGGCTTACGCTTATTGGAAAGTTTCTGGTGTAAAATTATTATCTTTAGTCTGTGCTCAGTTATGTTTTACTGGTTAATGTATGGCATGTTTTAGAGTAGGAAAAAATAAGTATAAAATGATTTTTTTCTTATGACATGAGATTAAAGGAATACTAAACCCAATTTGTTTTTCTTTCATGATTCAGATAGATAATGCAATTTTAAGCAACTTCCTAATTTACTGCTATTGTCAATTTGTCTTCGTTCTCTTGCTATCTTTATTTGAACAAGCAGGACTCTAAGCTAAGGAGCCGGCCCATTTTTTGTTCAGCACATGTGTTGTGCTTGCTGATTGGTGGCTAAATGTCCCTACTAATCAGCAAGCGCTATCCAGGGTCCTGTAGCAAAAATGGGCCGGCTCCTTAGCATAGAGCCCTGCTTGTTCAAATAAAGATAGCAAGAGAACGAAGACAAATTGATAATAGGAGTAAATTAGAAAGTTGCTTAAAAGTGCATGCTCTATCTGAATCATCAAAGAAAAAATTTGGTTTTAGTATCCCTTTAAGGGTAGATGCTGCTTATTTCTCGCGAGCCTACCGGCTCACCGGAAACAGGATTTAAGAAGCAGTGGTCTTGATTGACACCCTCTGCTAGCGGACGATTGGCCGTGAATGTGCCGGGAGCGGCATTGCACAAGCATTTCTTGTGAAATGCTTGTGCAATGTTAAATGCCGACTGCATATGCTGTCGGCATTTAGCACTGTTGGGCGGATATGATACATTACAGCGAATCATGTCCGTCAAACATTTGATAAATCGGCCCCCAGATACTAATTAAAAAAAGATGTGCTGGGCATGAGGCAGGTAGGTAAGCTCAGGAGCATGGACATGGTCTGGAACACTATATGGCAGCAGAATACTTTTATACATTTGCTAGAGCACTAGATGGCAGTAGATAGCCCTGTAGTGCTCCAGACATGTACATCATACCTACCTAGGTATGCTCTTCATACAGAATACCATAAGAACAAACCAAATTTGATAATAAAAGTAAATTGGAAAGGTTTCCCCCCCAAAAAAATTTACTTTGATGATCAAATATGCTTTATTCTCCTGGTATCTATCCCATTAAAGAGTACTGGTAAGAAGGCTGATAGGAACTCTCTCTCTATGTCACAACTGTCAGAATCTTGTAGATATGTTGTCTTAGTGATTTTACTTTTAAATGATGATGATGACGTGTCCAGTACTGTTTTTTATGTGGCATGATTCAACCTGCATCAATAAAGGCCATGACCGTTGCTGGTACGGGCAGCCATCTTGGTTTTTGTGCCTGAGCATGTGCAGATCAGTGGATGATATTGTTATCATTAATTGAATGTGTTATCAGTTGTTCTCTGAGTACTGATCATTTATCAAGTTCCTTTGGCTTTGATATTCAATGTATCCAGTTCTGTTCTAAATGAAGTTTATTTGAGACTGATACAGATAAATTCCTGTGTATAGTCCTGCTAGCTATCTCCACTAGGCTGTTCCAATTAAAAACGTATGTTGTACCCAGCTTTGCTTTGATAAACTGTTCTCTAGTAATCAAAAATCCTTTGTCCCTGCCACCTTTTCATTTACTGACCTCAGCTTCCATCCCTAGATTATTCCAGACTTTTTGGCCAAGCTGCTTTGTTTGCCATTGGTTGGGATTATAGATCTGTTTCTTCACCTGCATCATTGTATTTGCCTGAAAGTATCCAGTCGGCTGATGTGTCTTCCTTTCCTTGCTGCGCCTATTGCTAAATATATTGCTCACTTCCATTTGGGTTTAACCTCATTCTTCAATAAACAAGTGCTTCTCCCAGATCTGAATCTACTGCCTCGGTTAATTTTATTGTGCTTAAGAAATCCCAACCTGAAAAATTGAATGGATCTGCAACAGACTGTAGAAGCATTCTTAGTCAGTGGCTCTTGTAACCACAAGTATTTTCTACTTCACAACCTAAAGTGGCTTTAATTATTTCCTTACGTTAAGGCAAAGAAAAGCATTAACCTTGGTATCTCCTTTGATAAAATCAGAATCACTTATAAGAGGGATTCTTCTGCTGTACATATTTCTGATGATGAGAAACTCTGTTGTGTTAAAGGTCACCTCCTTAAAGGGAGATTAAACACTAAGGTCTAGATTACAAGTGGAGCACTAATTTATCATGCACCCATAAATTAGTGCTCCGAAAATTAACCAGAGATTGGATCTCTGGTAAATGTTTTAAACGTGCCCCAATTGCCCCCAAAATACAGTGGTGTGTTTGTTTTTAAAATAAAAAACAATGAGAATCTTTATTTTTAAATATAACTGCACAAAGCAGTTTTTAGGGGTTACAATTGGCAGGTGTGGGGAGTTAGAAAACCCCCGCCACTGAGCAGTACCTTTACTTTATGAGGAACTGTGTGTACTCTGTAAATATATATGTATCTGCCATGTCTGACAGCATGAGAACGAGGCTCCCATTGTAGCCTATGGAAGCGCGCTCTTGTTAGCACAAAGCAACCGTGCAATGCGAACACAAGATCTGGTTTGCATTGCACCTAACTTGTAATACCAGTGCACAATTGCGTGCGCTGATATTACTGAGTGGAGTGCAAATATCGTGCTTGCAAAATCGATATTTTGCGCTCCAATTGGTAATCTGGCTCTAAATAAATCATTGCATAAAATGTATTCACACAAAGATTAGCCTGAGAATAATTTGTAAATGTATTTTTTAAAATTGTATTAGTTGATAAATAGTGAAAAAAATAAAGGTAAAGTTAATGTCTATAAAGCAGTGGGCGCCGCCATATTGTAACTTAGGTTACATTTTTCTGCTGAGGCCAATTAGGAATGATTATAAATGGCTTAGAAGAGCCAATGCATCTGTGCATTACAACCAATGCATCTGTGTCTGCACTTCTATGTTTAACATAAATTGGAAAAACCCACAATATTCAGAATTAAATTACAGGAAAGGAAAACAAAATAAATAATGAAAGTATACTGCAAAGCTGTTTTACTACATGTAACTAAACAATTTATATTAATATCTTTAGGTGTTTAATAATGTCCCTTTAATGAATTGCCCTACAAGCCTGGGAAATGTCAGTCCTTAGAGAAATCAGTCGGAGTATCCTCTTCTGTGAACTTATTGTAGATGTTCGAGAAGTCAATGGTTGCTCTGTCATATGGGTTAATATATTCAGTTTCTCCAAGTGATAACATCCTTGTTTGTTTCTCAATTCCTCCAACTACATGTTTTACCAATACAGATAGTATTTGAATTAGGTTCTCAATTTTTTGTCCACTATTTGGCAAGGAGTCGCTAATTAATGAAAAGCACTAGAGTTTATCTCTTGTCTCAATATTATGCCCGACACCCAAATGATAGAGTAAATCTAGAACTAGAGCAATTTTTAGTGCTTATGTGAATTCTTTAAACAATTGTGTTGTCTTACTCCTGGCAAATTACTCCCTTCCTTGCTGCTTTTTGGTTACAAGCTATGACTTTTTCACTTTGGTACTCAATTTGATGGAGTAACTGCTGCTGACAAGTCAGCTTAAATTGACACTCAAGTCAAAATTAAACTTTCATGATTCAGATAGAGCAGCAATTTGAAACAATTTTCCAATTTACTTCCATTAACAAAATCTTCACAGTCTTTTTATATTTACAATTTTTAAATCATTAGCTCCTGCTGAGCATGTGCAAGACTTCACAGCATATATGTATTTGTGATTGGCTGATGGCTGTCACATGATACAAGAGGCATGGAAAGACTGAAATGTGTCAGAAAACAAATGTACTACTCATTTAAAGTTCAGACTATTGCATTGTCTTTTTATCATGTAATTGTTGATTATGCAAATCGACTGTATTTACTGTTCCTTTAATTTCTTACGCAACATTTACAATGTTTTCAAGTAACCTTTTTATATTCTTCACTGTGGTGAAAACTGAAGGCAAACACTGGAGACCTCCTCCCAGACCTCCCAATTGGGTCTTATCTATGCAACATGTCAAGCCTAAACAGACATTTTGCTTGTGTAACAGAATGCAAATACTTAAGTATGCTAAGGGTCTTGTAATTACAACACATTTCTATTGTCTTGCTATAGAATAGCACATACATATTTTAAAACAAATTACATCTTGTTTGCTGTGATTGTTTTTTAATAGTCAAACTCCTCCCACTTGCCTTATTTGGAGGGACCAGTCCAGGCTTGAGTTATGAGAAGACAAGGCCAGGCATCGTTTTAGTATAAATGCTATTGTTTTGTAGGTGCTGTAGCCAAATAGGGAAACTATATAAAGCAGTGATAGCCTTGAGTAGCCTGCATGGTGCTTCCCAAGTTCTGAGCATTATATAGAAAATTTACAATATTCAGAGTTAAATAAAATAAAAATAGGGTAAAATAAATGAAAGTATATTGCAATGTTGCATTACTGTGCACAACTAAATATTAACATTTTTCTATGGGCACGATTCTATAAAGCTCTCTGGGGTTGTGGGATTCTATAAAAAATCTCTCCAGTTCTATAAAGCCTCTAGCCCCTATTTATCAAGGTCTGTTGGACCTGATCCGACAGTGCGGTTCAGGTCCGACAGACCTCGCTGAATACGGCGAGCAATACACTTGCCATTTTCAGCATTGCACCAGCAGCTTACAAGAGCTGCTGGTGCAACGCCGCCCCCTGCAGACTCGCGGCCAATGGGCCACCAGCAGGGGGGTGTCAATCAACCTGATCGTACTCGATCGGGTTGATTTCCGGTGATGTCTGTCCGCCTGTTCAGAGCAGGCGGACAGGTTATGGAGCAGTGGTATTTGTGACAGCTGCTTCATAACTGCTGATTCTGGCGAGCCTGCAGGCTCGCCAGAAACACGGGGCTTTAATACATATGCCCCATTGTCTTAACTCTATAAAGGCAGTTTTTAGCTTGAGAACAGTGTGTCTTGCAAAGAGCTGTATTTATGTATGTAAAAGCAATGCATACATTACAATAGGTCTCACAAAGATCGTATAAAACAAATCAATACTGATATAAAAATATGCAGTAAAAAATTGTATTGTTTAATCGCATTAAAAATTGTAATGAAAATGTTCTGCAAAAATTTTATTTTATTAAAAAAAAATGTATTGAAATTGTGCAGGAAATAAAAGATTTAAGGTGCACAGTAGAAATCATAAAAAAACTGCCCTACTACACTTAAAGGGACACTGTACCCCAAATTTTTCTTTTGTGATTCAGATTGAGCATGAAATTTTAGACAACTTTCTAATTTACTCCTATTATCAAATTTTCTTCATTCTCTTGGTATCTTTATTTGAAATGCAAGAATGTAAGTTTAGATGCCGGACCATTTTTGGTGAACAACCTGGGTTGTCCTTGCTGATTGGTGGATAAATTCATCCACCAATAAAAAAAGTGCTGTCCAGAGTACTGAAACCAAAAAAAAGCTTAGATGCCTTCTTTTTCAAATAATGATAGCAAGAGAACGAAGGAAAATTGATAATAGGAGTAAATTAGAAAGTTGCTTAAAATTGCATGCTTTTTCTGAATTACAAAAGAAAAAAATTGGGTTCAGTGTCCCTTTAAACTAGAATATAAAATTCAAAGCAAATTATTTTCCATATTGTAAAATGAGTTTTGCCCTCTCTGCTAGAGGGCTAAACAGGGGCGTTTCATGGGTGTAGCTGAAATTTCTCCTCCAGGTCTGGCATATTCTCTAAACATTCCCCTATACAGATCTCACTGGTTTTTTCCCAAATTAAAAAGTAGGGAGATTGCGTGCAAAACACGTATTAGCCTAACAGAAAAACACATTTATACAGAAAGAGTTTATTGTAAGATACTATAAACTGAAATCAGATTTGTATTGGCTTCAGGATTTATATTGTAACCGTCCCCCTGCTTCCTTCGCTCTCCCAAGTGTAGTTTACCTTTCCAGCACACGTCATTAATTTGTATGGGGGACATCGCGCCACTCACAGGGACATACACTTTTTTTTATAGATTTCCCTCAGGGCAGTGCCTGCGATTGTCTGCGTGGAAATTCAGGTCTGACTTAGGAGTTTTTAGAATTGAGTCCTATCTATCTATCATCTATCTATTAGCTTGTCTGTCTATCTATCTATCTGCTTGTTTGTCTATCTATCTATCTGCTTGTCTATCTATCTATCTATCTATCTATCTATCTATCTATCTATCTATCTATCTGCTTGTCTGTCTATCTATCTATCTGCTTGTCTATCTATCTATCTATCTATCTGCTTGTCTGTCTGTCTATCTATCTATCTATATTTCTGTCTGTCTATCTATCTGTGTGTGTCTGGAATTTTGCTCTTTTGCAAGAGTTTTGTTGTTGTTGTTAAACAAAAAATAAAAGTGTTCACCTATTCCAGCTGGTGTTTAAGAATTCATACTCACAGCCTCACATTAAGAGATACCCCTCACGTGTTTACTGGCTGGATTTCTGACCCTCCATCTCCAGTGGATTAGGGCTGGTAGAACATAATTGAAAATCTATACAAAATACATAATGCAATTGTCTTCCTCTAGCAACTGCTGTATGAAAGGAAATTGGCAGAGTACTCAATAAATAAAAGGCAAGGACTGTACGGATCATGCTGTGTGTGTTGGGCCTTTAAAACCTAGACTTTACTATAAGATTAGCACCTTTAGAGCATTATACAATTTAGAAATAGTGGATGGTTAAAATAGTGGCTTAGTATTTTTCATTAAAAGCAAACAGGTGTATTTATCATTAGAGGGGGCAAAGAACGTGATTTGCTTCTGATCAGATAACTAATTGCTATAAAAAAAAGCTGTACAGAACAGAAATATTTTTTGATACAATTTTCTTTGTGTAATCCACAAGCTGACTGTTCACAGGTGTCCTGAATAAGTGGATGCATCGCTGGCTGACAATGGTTGTGTGTGACGATTTCTCGTTTACCTATCAATAGCTCTGTATGCGACACTTATTAAGTCGTTTTCCTCAATTCAGTCAGACTCATGCTGCAGTTTAGAGATAATTATTATGCCCATATATTTCTTTACAAACATTTGAAGGTGGTGGAGTGAAGACAGCTGCGCTAAATGTTTCTTAGATGATTATTTTTTTTTTAAGTTGAATTCATTTTTTTTATTCTCTAACTATAGGCTTTTGTAAAGGTCAGTATGGGGTTAGTACTATTCTTCTAAGCCAATATTCAACTCAAATGCTTTGTGAAGAGCCCAACTTGCAGGTATTATATAATTTAACACAATATGATAAGTATGTACCAAGTATAGATATCAAAGAATAATGTACTTTAAAGCCATTCTTACACTATTACAGATATTGCGTATTTAGGATTTTTCTTAGATGAATGGGCTCTTTTAAAGAATACGGGTATAATAAAAGGAGATAATAGTTCCTTTCCACATAAATAAGTGACAAAGATTGCTGGTGTAGAGATTTTTCTTGTCAGTGTGAAACTGCCCAAGGTATTTTGATTTATTGTGCAGAAATATTGATCTATGAGAAAATTTGTTTCCTAAAAATGAAAACAAATAACGCCATGAGGAATTTCTGAAAATGTATATAACGTAACTAAAAAAAACACAAAAAACTTTTGTGTAAGTGAAATATTTTGCAGGTCATTTGATGTTTCTCTGTCGGAGATTAAAGGTTCTATTCTAGTCTAATAATACAGCACTTTATTATGAAATTAATATCTAATGGATACTATATGATTAATCATTGAAGAGGGGATATGTTTAGGGGTTTATCACAACTTGTTTTAACATTATCAGTCATTTTTATTATTTATTGGCAGCATTTAATGGTCATATATGTAATATACATTCTCGACAAAACATTTACATGATTATTTTTCACTTATTGAATTGCACAGTTAAAACTCCAAATAACACTTTTAAACTTCTTAACAAATACTACAAAAATGTGTGAATGGAACATTGGTTTGTTCATTGGCAAAACACACTGACATTACCTGCAACCATATTGGATGAGAAGCAACACTGCCAAACAGATTCAAGCTCTACCTGGTCAATCAATTTAAAAATTCATAATAAGCACTTTAACCCTAATAAAAATGTGCAGAATCAATAATCCAACAAACATATGTGAACGTTTTACACATAGTTTATTACACACGTTACCGATTAATATCACTACACACTATTAAAATGATTAACCAACATACAGGTGCTTCAGTCTGTGATATTATCGCTAAAAGCCCCCCATCCCCATAAACGCCATTTTGTATGCCCCTATTAATCCTGCACATTTGTTTTCTGGATGTTGAAATTAGAAAATTAACAAGGCAGATAAGAATTTAGGGCTAGTGGAGAGCTATTTAATAACGTGCACGCAAATGGGCAGATTCGCCCATTTGAGGCTCTGGCTAATTTTCTAAAAGTGCCTCAAATGCCCCCCAAATACAGGGTCTTTTAGTTTTTTTATAAAAATAAAATATATATAATTTTTCTCCATAAAAAACAACTGTGCTAGGTAGTTTTTAGGGGTTAAAAGTAGCGAATGTGAGGTGTTAGAAACTGTGTGTTCACTGTAAATATATATGTACTAGGTGATAAGCCTGCCCAGAGGACAGTCTATTTAAAAAGAAAAACTACAAACCCGAAACCTAAAATTACATAAAATAACAAATGTAAAATTACAGAAAAAAAATAAACAAAGCTATCCAAAATAAAAAAATTAAACCTAAACTAATACCCCTATAAAAAAATTCTCCCAAAAATAAAAACACCCCCTAATCTAATACTAAACTACCAATAGCCCTTAAAAGGGCTTTTGTAGGGCATTGCCCTAAGTTAAACAGCTCTTTTACCTAAACAAATGACCAATTACCCCCTAACAGTAAAACCCCCACACCCACCAAATCCCCCAAAATAAAAAACCTAACACTAAAAAAAAACTAAACTACCCATTGCCCCTAAAGATGCATTTGTATGGGCATTGCCCTTAAAAGAGCAATCAGCTATTTTCCAGCCCAAAAAACCCTCATCTAAAAAAAAAGAGCCTAAAACTTAGCCCCAAATAGGTACTCACCGTTCCTGAAGTCGGGCAGAGAAGGTCTTCATCCAGGCAGCATCATCATCATCTATCTTCATCCGGAACAAAGGCAGCGCGGAGCAGAGGTGCGGAGCTGTCTTCCCCGATGTGTGGATCCTCGGTGGTGGCAGCGGTGTTCTTCGGTGGCATGGAGGCTCCACTTCATCCGATGTCCGTCATACACTGCAGATTGAATGCAAGGTACTGCAATACATTTGGGGTACCTTGCATTCCTATTGACTGAAATTTTGAAATCAGACAATAGGATTAGAGCTACTGAAATTCTATTGGGTGTACAAATAAAATGGGGTAACTTGTATTCAATCTTCAGTGTGAGACGGACGATCGCATGAAGAGGAGCCTCCACGATGCAGAGGACCGCGGCTGAGGATCCATTCATCGGGAAAGCCAGCTCCACGCCTCCTTCGCTCCGGATGAAGATAGAAGATGATGGAGCTGCCTGGAAGAAGACCTTCTCCACCGTACTTCAGGAACGGTGAGTACCTATTTAGGGGTTAGTGTTAGGATTTTTTTTAAAAATTTTTATTTTTAAGATTAGGGATTTAATGGGCTGGAAAAGAGCTTAATGCCCTTTTAAGGGCAGCAAAAGAGCTGAATGCCCTTTTAAGGGCAATGCTCATACAAATGCCCCTTTAGGGGCAATGGGTAGTTTAGGTTTTTTTTAGTGTTAGTTTTTTTTTTATTTTGGGGGGTTTGGTGGGTGGGGTTTTTACTGTTAGGGGGGATTTAGTAATTTTTAAATGTAAAAGAACTGTTTAACTTAGGGTAATGCCCTACAAAAGGCCCTTTTAAGGGCTATAGGTAGTTTAGTTTAGGGGTGTTTTTATTTTGGGGGGCTTTTTTATTTTCATAGGGACTAGGTTTAATATTTTTATTTTTAATAATTTTGTTTATTTTTTCTGTAATTTTAGAGTTTTTTATTTTTTGTAATTTAATTAGGTTTTATTTAAGTGTAACTTAGTATTGGGGTTAATTTAGGGGGTGTTAGGTTATGGACATTAGTAATTGAATTAGTTATTTGCGTTGTGGGGGTTTGCGGTTTAGGAGTTAATAGGTTAATTAGGTTTATTTTGATGTGGGGGTTTGGCGGTTTAGGGGTTTATTAGGTTTATTGCGATGTGGGGGGTTCGCAGTTTAGGGGTTAATAGGTTAATTATGATTATTGCGATATGGGGGTTTGTCAGTTTAGGGGTTAATAGGTTAATTAGGTTTATTGTGATGTGGGGGGTTGGCGGTTAAGGGGTTAATATTTTAATTATGTTATTTGCGGATTAAGGGTTAATTACTTTATTATTTTGCGATGTGGGGGCTGGCGGTTTTCGGTGTTTGTTAATTCTTCATGCAGGAGGTTAGGTTTTTTTGTTATGTGTTTTGTTATGTGCGGTTATGTGTTTTTTCGTTATTTCATGCTGGCGGTTGCGTTTTTTTTTTTTGTTTTTTTTTAAGGCTTCGGGTTTGCTTACGCTGCATCCAAGTGGATTCTTTTGGCTGCCTCGTGCAGCCAACATTCCTTTGAGGATGTGTGCGCAACTGGCGACACCGACGGACGCGTTACAAACGCTATTATAGTATAGATATGCTTATATACATAAATATTTATGTGTTCATATGTGTCCCTTTAAGTCTGCTTTCCTTTAAAATATTTTAAATGCAGCATTTACTTTAAACCAATTTAGTTTCACACAGTTTAGTTGATTGACCTATTTTGCTTTAAACTAACAAAAACATAATTTATGCTTACCTGATAAATTAATTTCATGGCGGTGAGAGACCATGATCTAATACTCCTGGGAATTACTTACCATTAGGAGACAAAAATTCCCAAACCCAGAAGAGCTAAAAAAAAAAACCCTCCCATGTACCCCAGTCTAACATATAGCCAAGCAAAATGATGTAAGAAAAATGAAATGAAAAAAGATATGCTAAAGAAAAAACTAAACACAAAAACAAAGGGTGGGGTCTCGTGGACTATCAACACCATGAAAAAAATGAATTTATCAGGTAAGCCTAAATTATGTTTTCTTTAATACTGGTGGTGAGAGTCCACGGTCCATTACTCCTGGGAACTAATACCCAAGCTGTGGAGTCCATGAGTAATAACATAAGGGAGGGACTACAAAAAACATCTGTTTTTCACTTTGAAAATACACCACAAAAACCCAACAAGGGCAGATTTTTTTTCTTTTTTAAATTAAATGCACTTAAAAAATAATTTGATAAATACTGGAGAGTGAATCAGAGGGAGACATTGTCGACCTTACCCAAGGCCTTTCTTTTAGCACTTGATGCAGAGAAGGCGTTTGACCGGGTCAAGTGGGCTTTTTTGTCTTTTTTTAGAAATTTGGTTTTAAAAGATCATTTTTGGATATTACTAAGAAAATATACAGTGTCATCAGCATATATACTAATAAATGGTCAAACATCATCCCCAGTATATTTACAACGGGGTATAAGACAGGGATCTCACCTCTCCCCTTTATTGTTTAACATAACTCTGGAGCTGTTACTAATTCTCCTAAATCAAACAATTAAAGGTATTCATATTGGGAAACAATAATTAAAATTAGTAGCATATGCGGATGATTTATTATTATTCATTACTGATCCAAAAAAACACATGGATATTTTAATGTTTATAGAAGTTTTTATACAGTCAAATTTCATGTCATAAGATTAATGTTTTGAAAACTCAGAAGATGTTCAATTAACTTTTCAGGAGCTAGATGCTCTCCTTGAATATTTAGAAATTAAAATTTATATAAATCCTCATTTTTATATATATATATATATATATATATATATATATATATATATATATATATATATATATATATAAACTAAATATTAAGCTGGTTATTTTTAAAATTGAGAAAGATCTGAAAACCTGCAACAATATGCTACTCTCCCTTCAAAGGTGGACCGATCTAATGAAGATGATAACTTTTCCAAGCTGTAAAATGTATGAACTGCGTATGTTACCATTAATGTGCTCTAAATTAGATACCCATCATTTCCAGAGATGTGTATGATCATTTATCTGGAAAGATAAAAAGGCAAGAATCAGCTTGCAAAACTTTATATGCCAGATCTGAAGGAGGTCATACCCAATGTCAATATCAAGTTGTATAATATTGCTATACTTATGAAATATGGATTTGAACAGCTTCTAGATAAAAAAGGTATATACATATGATTTCAAGAGACGATACATCATATGAACTTAAAGTGAAGGTCAATTTAGATGAATCGGTGCCCGGTTTTTACTAATCCTATTAAAAACAAGGGCACTTTAATTAATCAAAATTGACATTTCACTCATTTTCTTCAAAAACTTACATTTTAATCCTCATTAAATGTCTCATGGCTGCAATTTAAGGGTACATTTAAATGCAGCAAAAAATCATGCAGATCATGTGACCACATAAACTTATCCACCACATTTGTTTCAGCAACTACAACAGAGGTTTTCTAAAATAAAGGGTGCGTCAAATGTGGCAACAAATATGTTGTGTACTTGGTAGAGTGCACAACATGTTCCAGGCAATATGTAAGGAGAACCACAAGGGAAGTAGGGACCCGCATTAAAGAACACCTCTCCTACGTTACCAATGACCAAGCAGTCTCGGCCCTATCCAAACATTTTTAAGAGGTACAATATGGAGATTTACGATCCTTTAGGTGGCAGGCTATCGAGCAAATTGTCAACCCCCCGCGAGGGGGAGATAAGTTTCATATTTTGTCCAGACAAGAGATATACTGGATTTACAAGCTCGGTAGCTTGCTACCTTGTGGATTCAATTCAGAGTTTGACATCATCAATTATTGGCATAGGTAGAGGTAATGGCATATCTGATTGTATGGTTTAGCGTGTTGTTACTCCCTAGACCAATGAGGATATTGACATAGATTACTTGATATCTACAGCGGCCAACACAGGACATATACTCTCTCACACCCTTTCTCCTAAGCATGGTTTCTCTTGTTTATATTTATATCCCCCTCCTTTTTGTTTATTCCACGTGTTGGTGGGAGACAGCAAAGTAGGATTTGTTTGAGTAATAACTATATAAATAATTATAATAATATCTATTTCCATATTTACCTTTTAGATCAATCATAGGCACATTTCCTCTTAGCTCCCGATCTTTATTTCTATGTATATGTTTTAACAAGCTATATAAGGGGTTAAAGTCTACCCAAGGGAAGTCCTTATTTCAACTTATATATATATACACTGATACATATGCATCTATTTGAACTCCCGATACTAGGAACAGAATATCTAGTAGTCAAGTAAGCTTATGATATTATTTACAAACTATGCTACTAAGATTCAATTTGTCACAGTATTTTCTAATTGTTTGGGAATTTCATCAATAGAGAATTGAATGGTTATATATCTTTAAATATGTTAATATTTTTGATATAGCCTATATGAAGTCCGTCTTAACATTAAAATATGACATTCATTTATTTGAAATATGTGTTTGTACTTAGAATGTATAAAGTTATCTACACTAAGGTGTTCTAAAATTCGGTCTAAATTTTAGCCCAACAAGGAACTTTGATCTCTTCCAGACCATTCTTGATGTAAACAAGTTTGTGAGGTTGCTCACACTTAAGAAATTTTACTCAGAATCATCTGGTTCTAATAGCAGGAGTGAACCAGGGAATGGTCTGGAAGAGATTGATTTGCTTAACTTTGAAGATACTTGTGGTTTATTAACTCTAAGATCATTGGATAGTGCTGATTCACTAGATACACCCTATGACTGTGCAAAGGGAGTGACTTTTAAAACCAAGTCAAACTTTTACCCCATTCAGTCATGGGGAAAATAATTGGAATTATTACATAAGAGAGTTCTTGAGGATTTAAATGCCCTCTCACAGGAGAATACACATATTAAATCAAATATCTCCAATAAAGAGAGGCAAGGAATTAAAGGGACAGTCTAGGACAAAATAAACTTTCATGATTCAGATAGAGCATGTAATTTTAAACAATTTTCCAATTTACTTTTATCACCAATTTTGCTTTGTTCTCTTGGTATTCTTAGTTGAAAGCTTAACCTAGGAGGTTCATATGCTAATTTCTTAGACCTTGAAGCCCACCTCTTTTAGATTGCATTTGAACAGTTTTTCACCACTAGAGGGTGTTAGTTCACGTATTTCATATAGATATCACTGTGCTCATGCACGAGAAGTTATCTTGGAGCAGGCACTGATTGGCTAGACTGCAAGTCTGTCAAAAGAACTGAAAAAAGGGGCAGTTTGCAGAGGCTTAGATACAAGATAATCACAGAGGTTAAAAGTATATTATTATAACTGTGTTGGTTATGCAAAACTGGGAAATGGGTAATAAAGGGATTATCTATCTTTTAAAACAATAACAATTCTGGTGTAGACTGCCCCTTTAAATCATTACAATCAAACAAATCATTGGTAATAAAACATTCTGATAAAGGAGGTAGTATTGTTATCATGGATAGAAATTTCTATATATCTGAGGCCAGGTGCCAACTAGATGACCCTAAGGAGTATACTAAACTCAGTATCAACCCCATTGTTAGATTCCAGAAGGAATTAATGTCGCTCTTGGATGATGGTGTGGAAATGGGCATTCTAAACAAAAAAAACAACTATGGGTTTGAATGTAAGTGACCAAGTACTGCCTATTTTCCACCATCTTCCAAAAGTTCATTAGGGTTTAGAAAATGTAAAGGGCCACCCGATTGTTGCAGGGATTGGCTCATTGCTTGAACCAGTATCTGAGTGGCTGGATATGTATCTTCAGCCCCTTGTAAATAAACTTCCGAGTTACATCAGAGACACTACTCATGTGTTGAGGTTGGTGGAGGAAGTGGAAAGGCAGAGTGGGTGTAGTTGGTTAGCTATAGATGTAGTGTCACTATATTCTGCAATTCCACATAATATGACACTTGAAGCCATTGCATTTTTTTTTAAATAACTACACTGATTTGAGTGAGGCCTTTAAGTCATATCTCATCAGAGTGGTTGGTTTTCTATTGAGCCACAATTACTTTATGTTTGAGGGTGATTTCTATCTGCAAGACGTGGAACAGCTATAGGGGCAAAGTTTGCCCCCTCCTATGCTAACCTATTTATGGGTTGGTGGGAGCTGTTCCACGTCTTTGCAGATGGAAATCCCTTTAAAATTTGCATTTGTTTTTATAGGAGGTTTATTGACAATCTCTTATTTGTCTGGCATGGGGATGAAGTGACAATTAAATTGTTTGTGGATTATTTGAATTCGAATGATAAAGGTATAAAATTCACCCATGGTTGGCACAGGTCGGAGATCGTGTTTCTGGACCTCCTTTTGACTTCTGATTCTGTCACTAAGAAGGTTAATACATCTTTACATCGCAAACACCAGTCTGGCCATAAAAGGAAGTGCAGGAAATGAGCAGCATCACACAGTATGCACCAGAGTCAGCAAGAGAGGTGAGTAAAATGGCTGCCAGCATCACATGGCAAACAAAACTGGGGGGAAAAAAACCCTGACACAATAAAGATAGCCTAAAGGAATAAAAACTTTTGAGAGAGCAGTTTAATATCCACCTTCTGCATACTTTCATAAGGAGGAGTATGCAAAACTCGTAAGATACCATGGAGGAGAAATTGACTTGATCATAGGCTTAATAGGGGCCCAAGCCTAAACAAAACCATGAATATCTGGAACATTTGCAATTTCTTTCATGTATTTGGCAAGAGTGCATGAGCTAGTGACATATGGGATATACAATCCTACCAGGAGGGGCAAAGTTTCCCAAACCTCAACATGCCTATAAATACACCCCTCACCACACCCACAATTCAGTTTTACAAACTTTGCCTCCTATGGAGGTGGTGAAGTAAGTTTGTGCTAAGATTTCTACGTTGACATGCGCTTCTCAGCATTTTGAAGCCCGATTCCTCTCAGAGTACAGCGAATGTCAGAGGGACGTGGAGAGTATTACCTATTGAATGCAGTGATTTCTCTAACGGGGGTCTATTTCATAGGTTCTCTGTTATCGGTCGTAGAGATTCATCTCCTACCTCCCTTTTCAGATCAACGATATACTCTCCTATACCATTACCTCTACTGATAACTGTTTCAGTACTGGTTTGGCTATCTGCTATATGTGGATGGGTGTCTTTGGTAAGTATGTTTGTATTTCTTAAGACACCTCAGCTATGGTTTGGCACTTTATGCATTTATATAAAGTTCTGTATTGTACTTATATTTGCCTTGAGTCAGGTTAATGTATTTCCTTTTGCAGATTGTCAGTTTCATATTTGGGAAAGTTAATATTGAGAAATATTTTTCTTACCTGGGGTTTAGTCTTTTTTTCAATTGACTACATGTTTTAATTTGCGGGCTGTCTTAGGCTCGTGGGTGCGCTAAATGCTACACTTTATTGCGTCATTCTTGGCGAGAGAATTTTTTGGTGTGAAATAAGCACGTCCGTTGACGCAAGTTCGTCATTTCCGGCGTCGTAGTTGATGCAGGGGTTCACACAGGGTTGCGTCGTTAGTGACGCGAATGTGTCATTTCCGGACATGGTTGGCACCAAAAAAATTTCTAGTTACGTTGTGCGTCATACTTGGCGCCAGACTTTTTTCATTATTTATTGCCCCATTGCTTTTTACCTCTTGCTTTTTTCTAAGTCAGAGGGCTATGCTATTTGCATTTTTTCCCATTCCTGAAACTGTCATATAAGGAAATTGATACTTTTGCTTTATATGTTGTTTTATCTTTTACATTCTGCAAGATGTCTCAACCTGATCCTGCCTCAGAAGTATCTGCTGGAACTTTGCTGCCTGACATCGGTTCTACCAAAGCTAAGTGCATTTGTTGTAAAATTGTGGAGATTATATCTCCTAATGTCATTTGTATTAGTTGTCATGATAAACTATTACATGCAGGTAGAGTTTCCATCAGTAATAGTACATTGCCGGTTGCAGTTCCTTCAACTTCTAATGTACATGATATACCTGTGAATTTTAAAGAATTCGTTACTGATTCTATTCAGAAGGCTTTGTCTGCATTTCCACCTTCTAATAAGCGAAAGAGGTCTTTTAAAACTTCTCATAAAGTTGATGAAATTTCAAATGACCGACAACATAATGAATTATCCACTTCTGATGAGGATCTATCTAATTCAGAAGATCCTTCCTCAGACATTGACACTGACAAATCTACTTATTTATTTAAAATAGAGTATATGCGTTCTTTGTTAAAAGAAGTGTTAATTACTTTGGATATTGAGGAAGCTAGTCCTCTTGATATTAAAACCAGTAAACATTTAAGTGCTGTTTTTAAACCTACTGTGGTTACTCCAGAGGTTTTTCCTATTCCTGATGCTATTTCTGACATGATTTCTAAGGAATGGAATAAGCCAGGTACTCCTTTTAATCCTTCTGCAAGGTTTAAAAAATTGTATCCTTTACCAGCGGTTGCAATAGAGTTTTGGGAAAAGATCCCCAAAGTTGATGGGGCTATTTCTACTCTTGCTAAACGAACCACTATTCCTATGGAAGATAGTACTTCCTTTAAAAATCCTTTAGATAGGAAGCTTGAATCTTATCTAAGGAAGGCCTATTTATATTTAGGTCATCTTCTTAGGCCTGCAATTACTTTGGCTGATGTTGCAGCTGCTTCAACTTTTTGGTTGGAGAATTTAGCGCAACAAGAATTGGATTCTGACATATTTAGCATTGTTCGCTTACTGCAACATGCTAATCATTTTATTTGTGATGCCATTTTTGATATTATCAAAATTGATGTGAGATCCATGTCTTTAGCTATTTTAGCTAGAAGAGCTTTGTGGCTTAAATCTTGGAATGCTGATATGACATCTAAGTCTAAATTATTATCTCTTTCTTTCCAAGGTAATAATTTATTTGGTTCTCAGTTGGATTCTATTATTTCAACTGTTACTGGGGGGAAAGGAGTTTTTTGCCTCAGGGTAAAAAACCTAAGGGTAAATCTAAGGCTTCTAATCGTTTTCGTTCCTTTCGTCAAAATAAGGAACAAAAACCTAATCCTTCCCCCAGGGAATCTGTTTCCAATTGGAAGCCTTCCTCAAATTGGAATAAATCCAAGCCTTTCAAGAAACCAAAGTCAGCCCCTAAGTCCGCATGAAGGGCGGCCCTCATTCCAGCTCAGCTGGTAGGGGGCAGATTAAGGTTTTTCAAGGATGTTTGGATAAATTCTGTCCAAAATCAATGGGTTCAGAGCATTGTCTCTCAGGGGTACCAAATTGGATTCAGAGTAAGACCTCCTGTGAGATTTTTTCTCTCACGCATCCCAGTGAATCCAGTAAAAGCTCAGGCTTTCCAGAAGTGTGTTTCAGATCTGGAGTTTTCAGGGATAATCATGCTGGTTCCTTTTCAGGAATAAGGCCTGGGGTTTTATTCAAATCTATTCATTGTCCCAAAGAAAGAAAATTCATTCAGACCAGTTCTGGATCTGAAAATTTTGAATCGTTATGTAAGAGTACCAACTTTCAAGATGGTAACTATAAGGACTATTCTGCCTTTGTTGAAGAGAGAACCGTTCATTTGTTTTCATACAGACAATATCACAACGGTGGCATATGTCAATCATCAGGGTGGGACTCACAGTCCCCTAGCTATGAAAGAAGTATCTTGGATACTTGTTTGGGCGGAATCCAGCTCTTGTCTAATTTCTGCAGTTCATATCCCAGGTGTAGACAATTGAGAGGCGGATTATCTCAGCCGTCAGACTTTACATCCAGGGGAGTGGTCTCTCCATCCGGATGTTTTTTCTCAGATTGTTCAGATATGGGGTCTTCCAGAAATAGATCTGATGGCCTCTCATCTAAACAAGAAACTTCCCATATATCTGTCCAGGTCCAGGGATTCTCAGGCGGAAGCAGTGGATGCGCTGACACTTCCTTGGTGTTATCAACCTGCTTTTATCTTCCCGCCTCTAGTTCTTCTTCTGAGAGTGATCTCCAAGATCATGATGGAACAATCGTTTGTGTTGCTGGTGGCTCCAGCATGGCCCCACAGGTTTTGGTATGAGGATCTTGTTCGGATGTCCAGTTGCCAACCTTGGCCACTTCCGTTAAGGCCGGACCTACTGTCTCAAGGTCCGTTTTTTCCATCAGGATCTCAAATCATTAAATTTGAAGGTATGGAAATTGAACGCTTAGTATTAAGTCATAGAGGTTTCTCTGACTCAGTAATTAATACTATGTTACAAGCTCGTAAATCTGTCTCTAGGAAGATTTATTATCGAGTTTGGAAGATTTACATTTCATGGTGTTCTGCTCATAAATTCTCTTGGCATTACATTAGAATTCCTAGAATTTTACAGTTTCTCCAGGATGGTTTGGAGAGGGGTTTGTCTGCAAGTTCCCTGAAGGGACAAATCTCTGCTCTTTCAGTTTTATTTCAAAGAAAGATTGCTAAACTTCCTGATATTCACTGTTTTGTACAGGCTTTAGTTCGTATTAAGCCCGTCATTAAATCAATTTCTCCTCCTTGGAGTCTTAATTTGGTTTTGAAGGTGTTACAGGCTCCTCCGTTTGATCCTATGCATTCTTTGGACATTAAACTACTTTCTTGGAAAGTGTTGTTCCTTTTGGCCATCTCTTCTGCTAGAAGAGTTTCTGAGCTATCTGCTCTTTCTTGTGAATCTCCTTTTCTGATTTTTCATCAGGATAAGGCGGTTTTGCAGACTTCATTTTAGTTTTTACCTAAGGTTGTGAATTCTAACAACATTAGTAAAGAAATTGTTGTCCCTTCCTTGTGTCCTAATCCTAAGAATCCTTTGGAAAGATCCTTACATTCTTTGGATGTGGTAAGAGCTTTGAAATATTATGTTGAAGCTTCTAAAGATTTCAGGAAGAATTCTAGTCTATTTGTTATATTTTCTGGTCCTAGGAAAGGTCAGAAGGCCTCTGCTATTTCCTTGGCTTCTTGGTTAAAGCTTTTGATTCATCAAGCTTATTTGGAGTCGGGTCAAGCCCCGCCTCAGAGAATTACAGCTCATTCTACTAGTTCAGTCTCCACTTCGTGGGCTTTTAAGAATGAAGCTTCAGTTGATCAGATTTGCAAAGCAGCGACTTGGTCCTCTTTGCATACATTTCCTAAATTCTACCGTTTTGAAGTATTTGCTTCTTCTGAAGCAGTTTTTGGTAGAAAAGTTCTTCAGGCAGCTGTTTCAGTTTGATTCTTCTGCTGATGTTTTAAGTTTTTCTTTTCTTCATGAGAATAACTTATATTTTGGGTTGTGGATTAATTTTTCAGCATATGGCTGTTATTTATTTTTATCCCTCCCTCTCTAGTGACTCTTGCGTGGAGTTCCACATCTTGGGTATTTGATATCGCATACGTCACTAGCTCATGGACTCTTGCCAATTACATGAAAGAAAACATAATTTATGTAAGAACTTACCTGATAAATTCATTTATTTCATATTGGCAAGAGTCCATGAGGCCCACCCTTTTTTATGGTGGTTATGATTTTTTTGTATAAAGCACAATTATTCCAAATTTCTTTGTTGATGCTTTTTACTCCTTTCTTTATCACCCCACTACTTGGCTATTCGTTAAACTGAATTGTGGGTGTGATGAGGGGTGTATTTATAGGCATTTTGAGGTTTGGGAAACTTTGCCCCTCTTGGTAGGATTGTATATCCCATACGTCACTAGCTCATGGACTCTTGCCAATATGAAAGAAATTAATTTATCAGGTAAGTTCTTACATAAATTATGTTTTTCCTATGAAAGAAACTGAAAGAGCAGAAATATTCCTCTTCTGAGAACTGGCAGATAGGCCCTTATACAGACCATCCTGTATGAACTGCTAAATCCTAGGAATTCTGAAAGGATGCCAGGAAAAAACATGATCTATACACCTAGAAATAATGGCCTTCTATACAGAGGCGTAACTAGAAACCAGAGGGCCCAGGTGCAAGGTCCAAAAAAAGTGAATTTGATACATATCTTTTTTTTTTTTTTACATTTAACACAGAAAAAAAATGTGAATCAGATTACATGTCTGCAAAAGGAGGTACCCTGTGCCCACAGTCTGTGAGATGGTCTGACCCCCTATTACTGTATATAGTGACACTGTTTAACCCACCAGTACTGTGTATAGTGAGTCAGTGACACAGTCTGTAATCTGCCGGTGAGATGGCTGGCCTAACCCTACCCACCCCTTAAAAAGTGAACACAGTAGTCTGTGACATGGTCCAGCCCCCCGTACTGTATATAGTAGTACTGTATAGTGACACTGTCTACCCCCCTGCCCCCCCCCATGCTGTAGTAACAAGGTCTGTAATTTGCTGGTTCCACAAACATGCACACACATACATGCATAAATACACACACAGTCACATACATACATACATACACACATAAACACCAATGGGTAAAACAGAAACACTAACCCCTGTAGTCAGAGACACTAGTGAAGCATCATGTCACACTCACATGATATCAGTGCAGGCAGTGGCAGGCAATGTTTTTTATTGTAAAATAAAAAAAAATATTTATTTTAAACTGAGCCCCCAGCCTTGGGGGCCCAGTCACAATTGCAACCTCTGCACCCCCTGTAGTTTTGCCCCTGCTTCTATAGCTTATGATAAATCTTTCTAGTTACAGGCTTACGAGTTTGAATTAAGGTTTTAATCTCTGAATCAGAGAAATCTGTATGTCTAAGAACTGACCGGTCAATTTCCATGCCATAAGTTTAGAGACCTGAGATCCTTATGGAAAAACAGACCTTGAGACAGAAGGTCTGACCACAGAGAAAGAGGCCAAGGAGGGCAGTTGGACATCTGGACTATATATGCATACCAAATCCTGCCAAGCTGGGGCATTAAGAAATACTGAAGATTTCTGTAGGTTTATCTTGGAGATCACTCTTTGAAGAAGTACCAAAGAAGGAAACAGATAAGCAAGCTGAAATGACAAAGGAGGTACTAGATCATCCACAAACTCTGCTTGAAGGTCCCTGGACCTTGTAAAGTACCTGGGAAGTTTTTATTAAAACGAGAAGCCATCAGATCTATCTCTGGGAGACCCCAAAGACCCATAAGCTGATTGAATACATCCTGGTGAAGAGACCATTCCCCTGGATGTAGAGATTGACGACTGAGATAGTCTGCTTCCCAGTTGTTCACTCTTGGAATAGGAATTGCAGAGACCAGACAGGTATTTATTTATGACCATGAGAAAATTTAAGGCACTTTGCTCATGTCTAGGGAACTGTAAGTTCCCTCTGATGGTTGATATAAGCTACTGCTGTGACATTGGCCTCTATTTATCAAGGTCTGGTGGACCTGATCCAACACTGCGGATCAGGTCCACCAGACCTCGCTGAATACAGAGAGCAATACGCTCTCCGTATTCAGCATTGCACCAGCAGCTAACAAGAGCTGCTGGTGCAACGCCGCCCCCTGCATACTTGCGGTCAATCGGCCGCCAGCAGGGGGGTGTCAATCAACCCAATCGTACTCGATCGGGTTGATTTCCGGCGATGTCTGTCTGCCTGCTCAGAGCAGGTGGACAGGTTATGGAGCAGCGGTCTTTGTGACCGCTGCTTCATAACTTGTGTTTCTGGCGAGTCCGTACGGAGCTTGATAAATATGGGCCATAGTCTGTTTGGAAATGGAGATGATACTTTTTAACAGAGGCTAAGCCTAAAGAGTTTTAGAACATATATTGGCACAGAGTTCTAGAACATATATTGGCAACCTCACCTCCTGAGGATACCAAACTCCCTGTGCTCTCAGAGACAACAAAACAGTTTTGCAACCTGAAAGATTGCTTCTGTAATGATAACAGTCAAGGTAGGACAAGCAAAAGAAGCCACCTGAATAATGAATTGATGACTCAGCCACCAAGTTAGAGACTGACTTGTACTGGGATCCAGAAAAATCTTCTGAGATAGATGAGTATGATCCCTGCACCACTGATGATGGATATAAAGCTGAAGAGGCCTCCATGTGAAAATGAGCAAATGAAATTGCATCTGATGCTGCAATTATGAAACCCAGAACTTCCATACAAAGAGCAATAGAGGGAAAAGAGAGAGACCGAAGGTTTAGACAAGATCACAACAATTTAAACCTTCTCTGCTCTGTTAGAGAAAGACTCATGGAGACAATCTATTTGAAATCACAAAAGTTACCTTTGTTTGAGAAACAAAAGAACTCTTTTGAAAATTCTATGAAACAAAAAATAGAATGCACCTCATGGTGCAGATCAGAGAGTCACACAGCAGAGATGACAGGGAGAATCAGTCCTACTCACATCAAAGAAAGCACAACCATTGCTAAACAGGCTAGTTGGATCCAAAGAGTTGTCTGTTAGACTCACACACAACTCAGCAACAGGGGTAATCCTCGTCCCACAATCAAAGGAGTTCAGGGAACCACAACAAGCTGACAGTGGAGTAAAAAGTCCCAACTGGATTGACAAATCAAGAATCCGGAAGAGAATGATAACTGAGGTAGGATAAAGTAGAAAAGTTTATTAAAACTTCAATTAAAACAACAACAACGGGTTTCTCAGTGACACAGCACCATTTCCTCAGGCTATACAAACAATAAAACAGCTGCTACATTTAAAAGAACAGACAACCAATCATCAACCGAGAATGATTACACACCCTCTGGATGACGTATACAAGATATCAGTGATGTACACATAGTGTCGCCCATTGGTGGATCGATATTTAAGGGGGCGTATATATTGTATAATCTTTGGTAACGTGTCAATCCAATAAAAGTTTGCTAACGTTAATATGCCTACACTAACAATAGTAGATTCAGTGACAAGGGGCGTGATATAATATCGTAACTGATATAATGTAATGAAATCCTTGTAAAACAACATACTCTAGAAAACCGCAATGTGGAGAACAAAATTGCATCACTCGCAGTCAAACATTGAATGGCATGACGTAACACGCCCACTCCAATGTCTCTACCTATTGATAGGAGTGTACACAGGGCGTTGTACACCCGTAACACCGCTTTTGTCCTTGCGAGTACCTAGGTTACCCTTCTAACAAAATACTATTTGTACTCGTTGTTATATGGGGATGGATACACATCACGTGCTTGGTACCCTTATAATGACTGGATACCCTCTGAATCACAATGAGTATATCACTGGACTGTATTTTAAACACACTTTTGTGTGTATTACACTTTGATGCTTCCTTTTTTTGAGATACTGGTGCCCTATATTTGTGACCTATAACTGTGATACGAGTGACCTATTGGTGTACTATTGGGACTGTATCTGAGAGCATTACTCTACACCTTAAATACTTGTTTTGGGGCCTCTTATAGATATAGGCCTAGATACATTGGTTGTGTGTCTTGGCGTATCTTGTTGTCTTTTGAAAATTGATCCTCAAATCTTGTTGTTGAAGAAACAGCAACAGTCTGTTGGTATGAGATTCTGCTAAAGGTAACGATGGAGCATGAACCAAGATATCGACCAGGTAGGGAAACACTGAAATATCCTGAGATCTGATCACAGACAATAGGGTGCCAATAACTTTTGTGAATATTCTTAGAGCTGTAGCCAGACCAAATGGTAGAGAAACAAACTGAAAATGCTTTTCTAGAAAGGCAAACCTCAGAAATTGGTAATGTTCTCTGTGCATTGGAACATGCAGGAAAGCATCCTTTAAATCTATTGTGGACATAAACTGACCTTGCTGAACAAAAGGCAGAATAGTTTCCATTTTGAAAGAAAGAATTCTTAGAAACTATTTCAGAGCTTTCAGATAATGGGCTGGTCTGAAAGTATCTTACTTTTTTGGAACAATGAAGAGATTTGAATAAATTCCCATCCCCTGTTCTTGCAATGGAACTGGCACAATCACTCCCATAGTTTCCAGATCTGTAACGGACTGGATAAAAGCTTGAGCCTTTAAGGCATTCTTTGGAACATTGGATAGAAAAAAACCTCCTTTGGGATGACTTGTTCTGAAACCTATCCGATAACCCTGGGAAACTATATTCAGAACCCAGGGATCTGGAACAGATTGAAATCAAGCTTCTTGGAAAAGGAATAACCTGATCCCAACCAGAACCTCTGGATTGAAGGCTGCACCTTCATGCAGATTTGGTCGTAGGAATAGATTCAGTTCCAGTTAGGTCAAGGCCTCCAGACTGGGCCAGAGGTGCCTTGCTTCTGAGCAGAGGAGTCAACTTATTGTTCCGTATTCTGTCAAAAGGAACGAAAATGATTAAAAGCTTTAGATTTCACTCTAGAAGTATTGCTTTCAAAAAGAAAAGCCCCTTTACCTCCAGTAACAGTATATATTACAGAATCTAAATCAGAACCAAATTGTTTCTTTCCCTGAAAAGAAAGAGACAATAGTTTGGATTTTAACACCATGTCAGCAGACCAGGACTTAAAGCCATAAGGCTCACCTAGCAAGCACTGCCAAATACATTTATTTTTATTGATCTTCATAATATCAAACACAGCATCACAAATAAAATAATTTGCACTATTGAGTAAACCCAAACGATATTCACTAGCAGTCATCAGAACACTGTTCTGAAAGACTATATAACCAGTAAGTTGAAGCAGCAACCACATTAACAATAGAAATAGCTGGCCTAAGCAAATACCCCGATTGTAAAAATGTCCTTCTATGAAAAGACTCTAATTTTCTATCCAAAGGGTCTTTAACCCTTTCAGTGCTAATGACGGCTCCCACCCGCTCCTACCCCAGCGATCTGGCCTGTATAGTGACAGGAATCGCCGTGGTTTCACGTTTTGCACAGTGAAGTCACGCGCAATGACGTGATGATGTCACTGTGCAACTTTATTTAAAAATGACAATGACAAATATAGGGAAAGGGGGTGTCATGAGATGCAGGACATATGCAGGACACAGCAATGATGGTACAACTCTATTTTATTACAGAGCACAGAAACATACATCTAGTCAGGTTGATTTCACCAACTAACTGCAACACAGACTACCGGACCTAAGCCCCGCCCCCAACTAGTGACATCACATCCTGCTCTCATCACATCTTCCCCTTTTTCAAAGGCGAAGCATACATTTGAATATAATAAATAACAAGGTATACGAACAGAGTACACAACAAAAAAATTTCGAACAATATATAAACAAATAGGTTCAGAAAATATAAACACATAAATTACATCCTGACTTGGACATCGGGGTAGACTACCCTAGTCCACAGTGGCCATGGGATTATTCTGCCCATACTTCCGGTCACTGTTCTAGATAAGGTCAGTCCCTATATCGGGCCAGAAGTCTCACACCTCTTCCGCTTGAAGTAACTTTGCATGAACTGTCCTCTGATACAGAAGATGGTGAATTAGAGTCCGCTGGAGGCAAAGATATATCCCCGCTGTGATCTTGCTGAGGGGAAGGCACCTCTCTTAGAACAGGGGATCCCACTGGCGGTGGTACTGAGGCGTCCAGTTCCAGACTCTCAGGTACAGGCTGAAGATGTCTTCGGTTACGGCGTGTAACCGTCCCTCCCTCAGTAAGGACTGTATAAGACCTTGGTTCTGGAGAGCGGCCAACTACCGTAGCAGGCGTCTTCCATTTCTTCTCATCATCCAGTTTAATTCTGACAGTTTGCCCCGCATTCAGTTCCTGTAAGGGCCTGACAGAATGTCTCCTGTCATAGAAGAAACGATAACCCTTTTTGGCCTCTTCATCCCTCCTAAGGACTTCGTCCCGAGGAACAGGGCCAGGCGGCTTGAAGATACCCACTGAGGGTAAAGTGGTGCGAATCTGGCGTCCTAGCATCAGCTGTTCCGGGCTAAACCCAGTAGCTTGAATGGGCATCGCCCTGTATGACAAGAGGGCCAGGTACGGCTCAGATTGCTTTAGAATGAATTTTGTTGTTTTAACTGCCCTTTCAGCCATTCCGTTGGCCTGCGGATAATGTGGACTTGACGTGGAATGTACAAAGTCGTATTCCCTGTTAAAAGCACTGAACTCTGTAGAAGCGAACTGCATACCATTATCACTCACCAGCTCCATTGGAATGCCCCACCGGGCGAACAAGCTCTTCAGGTGAATGATAACGGCTTGACTTGTGATATCATTCAGGGGTGCAATTTCCAAATACCTGGAATAGTAGTCGATCACAACAAGGAACTTTTTTCCGTGCAGTTCACACAAATCAGCAGCTATTTTCTACCACGGCCCCGCAGGCAGCGGGGTAGAAATCAAGGGCTCCCTTCTCTGAGTAGGCCGGCGTTCCCGGAAAAAGGCACATTTAGACACGTGATTTGCAATGTCGGAGCTGATCCCAGGCCACCACACAGCTGTAGCTGCCCTTTCTCTGCACTTTGTAATGCCTAAGTGGCCATCGTGAATCCTGTTTAACATCTCCTTCCTCATGCTGACAGGAATTACAATGCAGTCTTGGAACAGCACCAACCCCTCCAGCTACGTGAGCTGCAACCTCTCTAGCTGGTAAGCACTTAAAGATATCCAGGCTGCCCGGACCTTGGGCCAGCCTTCTTTTATGTACTTTATAACCTCTTGCAGATCTGTGTCCAAATATGTTTCTTTCTTTATTTCCTCCAGTTTCCTTGAAGAAATGGGCTTAGAGGCCAGAACTGAATCAACATACACTTTCACATCAGATTCTGTGGAGGATTCTTCAGCAGCAGCCAGCGGGAGCCTGAATAGTGTATGCGCCACAACCAGTTGTTTCCCCGGCACATGCACTGCCTGAACATTGAACCTGAGCAGTCTCATTAAAAGTCTCTTTTATCTCTGGGCGGGCATATAACTCTCTGATCATGGGTACGGTAGCACCGTGTGCATCGGGCATGTTGCGCCCATCCACTTCTAGGCCTTTCCATTACTTTAGATCTACCGCTCACACTGTGCCTTTCACTAGCAGCTTTCCTGGACTGCTGCACTTCATCCACAATACTCTCAGACCTCAGATCAGCACTCACTTTTTCACCAGTTCACTAATAGCCCCATCTAATGTTAAATCAGGCTCTAACTGCAGCTTCAGTGAGACTTCAGCATCTGCAATTCCAATAATTATTCTGTCTCTGATTTGCTCTTCTTTAGCAACAACAAACTCACAGAATTCAGCTAGTTCATACAGGCTGCGCACAAATGACTCCACGGATTCTCCCACACGCTGATTACGTTTGTGAAAACAAGCTCTCTCATGAATCACATTTCTTTTGGGCACAAAGTGGGCACGGAGTTTATCCATAACTATATCAAAGTTAAATTCTTCCCCTTCTTGGAAAGTAAAAGCATTGAACACTGGCTCCACATCTTTCCCCATAGAGTATAAAAGAGAATTAACTTGTACATCACCACTCTCCTTGTTCAGTTTGGAAGCAATCATGAAGCGCTGAAACCGCTGACGCCATGTGGGCCAAGCTGCAGGCTGAGAGAAGTCAAAAGGCTCAGGTGGGGTAAACTTTGACATTGCAATTGATCAGGAACAGAAGCGCAGGCCAGAACTTCTGACACCATGTCATGAGATGCAGGACATATGCAGGACACAGCAATGATGGTACAACTCTATTTTATTACAGAGCACAGAAACATACATCTAGTCAGGTTGATTTCACCAACTAACTGCAAGACAGACTACTGGACCTAAGCCCCGCCCCCAACTAGTGACATCACATCCTGCTCTCATCACAGGGGGCATGCTGCTTAGAAGCCTATATTCTCAGGCATCTAAGCAGCTACAGACCCCTAAGACCCACCGTTGGAAAGGTAATCTGAAAAGAAAAAGAAAAGTTAAATAAATATATATTTCAAAAAATAAAAAAAACCTTAAATCAGCTTAGCACCCAGGTGGGAAAGTGCTTAGCACTCAAAGGGTTAAAAGAGTATCTTCCAAAGGCATAGTAGTAGGCTTAGCCAGAGTAGTAATAGCCCCATCAACTTTAGGAAAAGTTATCCACAATTCAACATTAGTAGCAAGTAAATTAGTTGCAGAAGGATTAAATAAATTACCTGGCTTAGACCACTCCCTAGAAATCATGTCAGAGACAGCATCAGGGATAGTAAATATCTCAGGGAGCTCAACAACAGTCTTAAAACTGATTTTAAATGATTACAAGGCTTATCTTCAGAAACCTTAGAATATTTAACCCCTTAAGTAAAACCTCGTTCAAAAAACGAATATGTTCAATTTAAAAAAAAATAGAGGAAGTATCAGTTTGAACATCAGAGGAAGACTCCTTATCACCAGAGGAAACTTCACCTTCTGAAGACATAAGTTATCCTTCAGGAGCCATAGTACTAGTAGAAGATACAATCTGAACTAAATTTTTATGCTTACTTGAAGGTAGAGCAGTGAGCACTTCAGAAACAGCAAATTTGATAGGATTCTCCACACTGGGTGATATAACAATAGTATTCTCCTGTAATTAACAAACAGAAGGAGCAGTAATACCCAAAGAAGCAACAATAGGTTGGTCTGAATGCATTAACATTTTTAAACACGTCATATAATAAACTGGAGGAGAGACCTCTGCTTCTCTATAATAAACACACTTAATGTTAGTAAGAAGGTGTTCTATGTGCACTAACCTGACATGCATAATTCAGCCCAAGTGCAAAAAAAGTGAAACGGTTCTAAAAGAACGTGCGCTACCCCAACAAGTGTTAAACTAACGAGCGCTAACCCGACCTTCGGGAATATGCATGAAATTTAAACTAAGCGTGCAAAAAAAGGGGAATAATGTATAGATTCTGTCTCAAGGCCATATATATAAATAAATATATATATTAAACCAATAAGTGGCCATAAAAAGGCTATAGTGTGTCTAAATGTTGAGTAGACATCCAGTAGACAGCCAAATCAGTACTGAAACATATTAGCAGAGGTTATGGAATAGGAGAATATTGTAGATCCATAGAAGGAGGCAAAAGACAAGTCCCTGTCATTGATTATGGAAGGTCTGTGAAAGAATTCCAATGAGGCGAAAAAGAAGCCACCAACCATACCCCCATATACATCACTCTGGCAAGCACTGTACGCAATATAAGACTGAAAACCCCTCTCTCTGAAGAATCAAATGCACATCTTCATTCTTCGACCAAGTAAAGACTAAGGAACATGTGAGGTGGAAGGGGTTTTATAGAGCTCTTGAGGTTTAGGAATATTCGCCTTCTCCTAGTGGTAAAGAAGAGTAATTCCCAGGAATAATGGATCGTGGACTCTTACCACCTGTATGAAAGAAATATGAGTCTCTGTGCTAGTAATAAAATTCTGATTATCCTAAAGCTATGACAGAATAATCTATATTTTATTTATAGGTTTATATAGCTGTTTGCAATTATTATATTGATTTCATAATTTTAACAATTTTTTTATTTATGTTAATCCCAAGCTTTTCCAACACAGGACCTTGAACCACATCTACAATCAGGTTCCTTCCCTACTCTAAATTTGACTGGTTTGCATCAGAATTGTTCTTTGTCGTTTCTTCAAGTTTCCGTTTTATTGCATTTTTGGAGATACCTTTGAGTTTTTCTTTAATTTTTGTATATTTTTTTTGATGATGCTTCTTTTTGTTGCATCTCTAATGCATGGACATCCAAATTACAGTGTGTCAGAAATATCTGCTTCCATGAAGTGAAAAATATCCTTGTAGAATAATGCTATAGCCCCACCAGAATATGCATCTGCTTTGAATAGAGATGATTCAATGAACTTTCAACCAGGATATTGCAATCATCACTTGTGTAAATCCTCTGCGCTATCTATATGGAGTGACAAGAAGCCTCATCATTTTTTTCTCCCTGCTTTTGTAATTTTTTTAATCTTTATGTTGGACTATATCCAAAGTTTAAAGCTGTTTACTGGCATCTTATAACAATAAATTGAGGGATGACAGATGTCATAAGAGTCTTGAAATTTGGATGTCAACTTTGACAAAATATCAGGTACTGGCCTATGTATCAATTTGGCCTGAATAAAAAAAAACAAAGAGAGCAAAAAAAATATAGCACCTTTGGTTTTCTAGGCTGAGGTAACAAACAAAATCATTCTTCAATGTGGGATGCTTCCTTCAAAGATTTTAGGAGAAGATGACTCTTGAAACATAGGTAACTTGAACCCTCAACATGCTACCTTATCAAGACTTTATCATATAGGAATTTGAGGATATGAAAAACAGCAATAGAATAATAGATTCCAAAGAATATCTATGCAATAACATTCATGCAGTGAAGATATCCCAAACTTAATAACAAATTGAGGGTGTATGTACTTTCAGAAATGTAACTACAATGAGATAAGCCACCCAGCCATCAGATGCAAAGCTTGAAGCTCAAGGTGAAAGATTATCTCTTTTATCAGTTTTGATCAATAGGAAGTGTCTAAGGTAGATGTGTACCACCATATCTAACAGGGCTTGATACTGTACACCCATTTGGAGATGTAATGATACAGGAGGATACTATAATGCATATTAAAACTTGAATACTTTTTGAGATTAAAGAGTAAGCAGGTTACGCAGTCCCGGAGAGATAATGATAGGCAGGGAGAGATAAATTAGATTAAAAGAACATTTTATTTATACTTGCGTTAAGAACATAAACGGAACAGCACACAGAATGACTTTTTGAGATTGCACTTAAATCATTCATTGGGAAGATAATTTGTTGCATCAACCATTTGAGGATGAACAAAAAGGTGACAAACTGTTCAAATCCAGTTTATCAGAAATAAGCAACCTCTTTTTAACTTTTCTCCATTCAGTCTAGAATACATTTAGCAATGTATACAAAATAGGAATACATATAGTTGAGATGGCCGTAATGTCCTGAAGCTTTGTATCGAAAACGGCACATATAGGGCATAATGTAGTAAAGTACATTTAGTTGGCACACAGGGGACGATAACTTACTCAAGGACATGGATGACAAGATTTGAAGCAAATACATTGCTGGGTCAGTCTACCGGATCGTTGTCACACACAACAGAGAATTCGAAACCTAAGCAGCAAAGATCGCACTGAATTAAAGTACAAAGAAAAAGATCTAGAGATGCCACTCCGCCAAAACCTAGACAACCCCATGATTCAGAAGATGGCAAAATACAGGAAATTCTGAGGGGAACTCTTTTCCTTCGTTGTAACAATTGGAGCCGTGAGAATGTTTCTTGTATCTTCTATTTACTCTTTAAGAGACTAATAACTAAGACAGCCAGTAGATTTGTCCAAATGACTTGAAGAACTAAATAATAGGCCCATCCTTCCCATAATTGATAGTGGAGTGCATCTTTCATTTTTATAATTTTTATTGATGTTACAACATAATCAGTAATATTACTTATATGTATTCGCCGGACTCCTAAGGGGGTCCGGCAAGTTGTCGAGAACCTCACTTATTTATCAAATAATACAAATATACAAATTACTGGACCTCCATAATTATTGTTAAAAGTCTCTGTATCTGACTTATCAGTGGGGAGTGTCCCTTAATAACATATAGGAGCTGCGGACCACTGCTCCATGAACACAAACATCATTATGAAAGCAATGAAATAACTCTGGTTCACATCAATATATGTTGCTAAGTAGAAACTTCAAATAACACTGTTCGCCCCTCATTGTGCTTGAGGGGGAAGAAGAAAGGAAAGAGAGAGTGAATGAATACAGAGAGTGCAGAGAAGTGGAGTGCATCTTTAAATGCGCTCTTCATTGTCCAAATATTATTGCCATCTTTTAATCCCCTTTAAGTGAATAACCATTAAACAAAACAAAAATGCCCCTTGCCTGCTGATTACCTTAAAGCATGTTTCCCTAATTGTGCCTAGACCTTTTCAGGTCTCCATAAACCCCCTAGACTCCCTCCTTTGCCATAGGTGTAAAAGTAGGGAAAGACCTTAGGACGGTTTTAATGTTCTGGTTATATTGTTCATTCCAATTGTTTATGTTATTGCTTTCATGGTTATTCTTATGTTTTACATGACTCTATCTTGCACAAATACTCCCAGAGAGGTTGTCGTTTTTACCGAATTGTTCTAACAGATATGTTTTAAATAACTGTACCTGTCCTTTGTTAAAGATACGAATGGAAGTTCTCATCCTCTTCCTTCTGTACTATTCTCATTTCTTCTTCTTCTCTGTACTATCTTTGGAGGAGAGGGGATTGAAGACCGAGGCGCTTCTACAGAGGGACAAGGTAAGACTCACATCTTACATAAGACACCACTATCATGTCCACCCTTAAATTGACGTTAGTATCACAAAATTGCAAGGGACTAAACTCCCCAAACAAGCGTTCTATTGCGCTGAATTGGTTTAATAAAACAAAGGGAAATTTTGTTGCAGGAAACACATTTTTTAAAAGACAAAGAGCCTAAACTTTATTCCAAGGAGTTAACACAACAGTACTTCAATTCTAACTCAAAAAAGAAGAATGGCGTGGGAATTCTAATTAATAAAAACACTCCCTTTCAGCTCATAGAACAACATATAGATAAGGAAGGCAGATTTATAATACTAATAGGTCTGGTTATACAACCGCCCCATTACTTTAATGAATATTTATGCACCTAACGAAGGTCAATATAACTTTATTTCTACAGCTTTAAATAAACTATTAGAAACTCAGAAGGGCACGGTAAATGTAGGGGGAGATCTAAACATTACCCTTAACCGGCTCTTTGATTGCTCCTCCGGCAAGAGCCATGTATCTAGCAAAAGCAGAAATTGCATAAAACATAAATTAGAATCTTTGCTGCTATTGGATGTATGGAGAATTCATCATCCAAGAACCCGCAACTATAATTTTTATTCCAACCCTGGGCGCACATATTCTCGGAGAGACTATTGTTTTCCAGCCCACAATAATATTTCGTTAGCTACAGACACCGAAATTCTTCTAATTTCGTGGTCAGACCATTCCTCTATCACATTAGACCTCATATGGTCTTCCATACCACAACGCCCTTTCACATGGAGTCTATATGCCGCTTTACTATATGGCCCTATTATTAAACCCCTTATAGAGGATTCTATAAAATAATTTTTCTAAATTAACAACTCGTCCAACACTAAGGATCTGAACAATTGGCTTGCTCATAAAGCAACTATTAGGGGAGAGCTAATTAAACAGCGGGCGATACTACGGAAAAAATAAAATTCAGAGCATAATAAACTATTATCTGACCTTAAAAAGGCTGAAATAAGGCATAAATCAAATCCTCAAAGAATTGAACTATTACAACACCTAACTACAGCTAGAAAGGCGTTAAACAACCATTTCAGAAAAGAATCGTTCAAAAAAGCATTATATATTAAAAAGATGTACTTCCATAACAGCAATAAAGTGGGGGCATTGCTTGCTAGAGCACTGAAAAAACATACTTTACAGAATCACATTTTTAAAGTTGAAAATTTATCAGGGATTATAACAGATCCCAAAAAAATAGCCAACTCATTTAAAGAATATTACTCACTACTCTATAACCGCCCCACTCCAATAGGAATATTACAACCAGCCAACCTAACCCAATATCTACAAACAGTCGATATACCCGCAATTTCAACACAGATGCCGACACCTTGGACTCCCCAATTAATGAAGTATTAGACGCTATAGATGCACTTCCAAATAACAAAAGCCCCGGACCAGATGGGTTCACCAATAAATACTACAAATTATACAAACACACCATGGCCCCTCATATACTAGCTGTCTTTCAACAAATTGACAATACAGGTAAATTTCCACTTGAAAGCACATGTATCTATAATTCCCAAACCAGGCAAGCCCACCAACATTCTGGGTAACTATAGACCGATTTCATTATTAACACCAATTTGAAACTATACGCGAAAATACTAGCTGATCATATAAGTAGATTATTACCACACGGGGGGGGGGGGGGGGGGGCAGGCAGAGCTTGACACCGAAGCAGCAAGACGTAGTTTTGAAGGGCTCCTGACTATATACTAAATTTAAGAGCTAATATCTTTA
Source organism: Bombina bombina (assembly GCF_027579735.1). Taxonomy (NCBI): domain Eukaryota; kingdom Metazoa; phylum Chordata; class Amphibia; order Anura; family Bombinatoridae; genus Bombina; species Bombina bombina. Next base: position 84,329,657 of record NC_069500.1, on the reverse strand, counting down.
TTTATCTGCAATTTTAACATTGCCAAAACTACTAAAGAATACACTGGGACACTATGACTTCACATTTATTCTGACCATAGAGTGATAACACAACTTTTCAGCCACCAAATATGCTTTCTTGTGGTGGGGCCTAAGAGGTTAGAAGGGTGTTGCTAACTTAAGAAGTCTGAGCTGCCATGCATCAATTTCTCAAGCTGACTGGGTTACTGAAGTGAATACTATACGTTGTTACAGTCACAGATACTTTATTCAAAACTCTACAACTTTACACATGGACGAAATTTTGCAAAGCCTGCAAGTCATCTTCGATAACTTTGAAGTGGCAATGCTCAGAAATATTCACAACCTCCTACTGACAACTCAGAATGAGAAGTAACCGACTAAAGCCTCTGTACCACTGCCTCAGGAAGTGCCTCTGCATACCACAAAACAGAAGCAAAACGCAGGGCGCATTAAATATATATGGACTGACCTGACCTTGTGGGATGCAGCCGATCCCTGGGAACGGGTCTCAGATTACATAATCTACCAGACTGGAGACTTAGCTGATACAAACAGTGATCCACAAGGCAACATAGCGTCTGCATATATTTTATCAAAGTTGGAAGTGAGGAGCCCTAACTTCTTGACCGGAAAGCGTCTAGCGCCTGTCCGGCAGATGAATATGGAAGAAAATGCCTAAGGTCTACACGGAGAAGAAAGATGTGTGGCAGTGGCCTTACTATCAGCATATTACTCCCAGACAGCTGGGGACTCTAACCTACAATTTTGGATGACAGCATACAAAACTTCTATGAAACTGAAGAAATCCTGCAAAAGTCAGTTGAAAAAAGCCGCAAAAAACCATAATTTATGCTTACCTGATAAATGTATTTCTCTTGTAGTGTATTCAGTCCACGGGTCATCCATTACTTATGGGATATATTCCCTTCCCAACAGGAAGTTGCAAGAGGATCACCCAAGCAGAGCTGCTATATAGCTCCTCCCCTCACATGTCATATCCAGTCATTCGACCGAAACAAGACAAGAAAGGAGAAACCATAGGGTGCAGTGGTGACTGGAGTTTTAATTAAAATTTAGATCTGCCTTAAAAAGACAGGGCGGGCCGTGTACTGAATACACTACAAGAGAAATAAATTTATCAGGTAAGCATAAATTATGTTTTCTCTTGTTAAGTGTATTCAGTCCACGGGTCATCCATTACTTATGGGATACCAATACCAAAGCCAAAGTACACGGATGATGGGAGGGACAAGGCAGGAACTTAAACGGAAGGAACCACTGCCTGTAGAACCTTTCTCCCAAAAACAGCCTCCGAAGAAGCAAAAGTGTCAAATTTGTAAAATTTTGAAAAAGTGTGAAGCGAAGACCAAGTTGCAGCCTTGCAAATCTGTTCAACAGAGGCCTCATTCTTAAAGGCCCAGGTGGAAGCCACAGCTCTAGTGCGATGAGCTGTAATTCTTTCAGGGGGCTGCTGTCCAGCAGTCTCATAGGCTAAACGTATTATGCTACGAAGCCAAAAGGAGAGAGAGGTTGACAAAGCTTTTTGACCTCTCCTCTGACCAGAGTACATGACAAACAGGGAAGAAGTTTGACGAAAATCTTTAGTTGCCTGTAAATAGAACTTCAGGGCACGGACTACGTCCAGATTATGCAAAAGTCATTCCTTCTTTGAAGAAGGATTAGGACATAATGATGGAACAACAATCTCCTGATTGATATTCCTGTTAGAAACTACCTTAGGTAAAAACCCAGGTTTAGTATGCAGAACTACCTTGTCTGAATGGAAAATCAGATAAGGAGAATCACAATGTAAGGCCGATAACTCAGAGACTCTTCGAGCCGAGGAAATAGCCATCAAAAACAGAACTTTCCAAGATAAAAGCTTAATATCAATGGAATGAAGGGGTTCAAACGGAACCCCTTGAAGAACTTTAAGAACCAAGTTTAAGCTCCACGGAGGAGCAACAGTCTTAAACACAGGCTTAATCCTAGCCAAAGCCTGACAAAAAGCCTGGACGTCTGGAACTTCTGCCAGACGTTTGTGTAAGAGAATAGACAGAGCAGAAATCTGTCCCTTTAACGAACTAGCAGATAAGCCCTTTTCTAAACCCTCTTGTAGAAAGGACAATATCCTAGGAATCCTAACCCTACTCCATGAGTAACCCTTGGATTCGCACCAATATAAATATTTACGCCATATCTTATGGTAAATTTTTCTGGTAACAGGCTTCCGTGCCTGTATTAAGGTATCAATAACTGACTCCGAGAAACCACGCTTTGATAGGATCAAGCGTTCAATCTCCATGCAGTCAGCCTCAGAGAAATTAGATTTGGATGTTTGAAAGAACCTTGTATTAGAAGGTCCTGCCTCAGAGGTAGAGACCATGGTGGACAGGACGACATGTTCACTAGGTCTGCATACCAGGTCCTGCGTGGCCACGCAGGCGCTATCAGAATCACTGATGCTCTCTCCTGTTTAATCTTGGCAATCAGTCGAGGTAGCATCGGAAATGGTGGAAACACATAAGCCATGTTGAAGACCCAAGGGGCTGTCAGAGCATCTATCAGCGCCGCTCCCGGGTCCCTGGACCTGGATCCGTAACAAGGAAGCTTGGCGTTCTGGTGAGACGCCATGAGATCCAGATCTGGTTTGCCCCAACAATGAATCAGTTGAGCGAAGACCTCCGGATGAAGTTCCCACTCCCCCGGATGAAAAGTCTGGCGACTTAGAAAATCCACCTCCCAGTTCTCCACGCCTGGGATGTAGATCGCTGACAGGTGGCAAGAGTGAGACTCTGCCCAGCGAATTATCTTTGAGACTTCCAACATCGCTAGGGAACTCCTGGTTCCCCCTTGATGGTTGATGTAAGCCACAGTCGTGATGTTGTCCGACTGAAATCTGATGAACCTCAGTGTTGCTAACTGAGGCCAAGCTAGAAGAGCATTGAATATTGCTCTCAACTCCAGAATATTTATTGGGAGGAGTTTCTCCTCCTGAGTCCATAATCCCTGAGCCTTCAGGGAGTTCCAGACTGCGCCCCAACCTAGAAGGCTGGCATCTGTTGTTACAATTGTCCAATCTGGCCTGCGAAAGGTCATCCCCTTGGACAGATGGACCCGAGAAAGCCACCAGAGAAGAGAATCTCTAGTCTCTTGATCCAGATTTAGTAGAGGGGACAAATCTGAGTAATCCCCATTCCACTGACTTAGCATGCATAATTGCAGAGGTCTGAGATGCAGGCGCGCACATTGCCGCTACCATTAAGCCGATTACTTCCATGCACTGAACTACTGACGGGCGTGGAATGGAATGAAGGACACGGCAAGCATTTAAAAGTTTTGATAACCTGGCCTCCGTCAGGTAAATTTTCATGTCTACAGAATCTATCAGAGTCCCTAGGAAGGAGACTCTTGTGAGTGGTGATAGAGAACTCTTTTCCACGTTCACCTTCCACCCATGCGACCTCAGAAATGCCAGAACTATCTCTGTATGAGACTTGGCAATTGGAAAACTTGATGCTTGTATCAGAATGTCGTCTAGGTACGGAGCCACCGCTATACCTCGCGGTCTTAGCACCGCTAGGAGTGAGCCCAGAACCTTTGTAAAAATTCTTGGGGCCGTAGCTAATCCGAAGGGAAGAGCTACAAACTGGTAATGCCTGTTTAGAAAGGCAAATCTTAGGTACCGATAATGATCTTTGTGAATCGGTATATGAAGGTAGGCATCCTTTAAGTCTACTGTGGTCATGTATTGACCCTCTTGGATCATGGGTAGGATGGTTCGAATAGTTTCCATTTTGAATGATGGAACTCTTAGGAATTTGTTTAAAATCTTTAGGTCCAAGATTGGTCTGAAGGTTCCCTCTTTCTTGGGAACCACAAACAGATTTGAGTAAAACCCTTGCCCTTGTTCCGTCCGCGGAACTGGGTGGATCACCCCCATTACTAAGAGGTCTTGCACACAGCGTAGAAATGCCTCTTTCTTTATTTGGTTTGCTGATAACCTTGAAAGATGAAATCTCCCTTGTAGAGGAGAAGCTTTGAAGTCCAGAAGATATCCCTGAGATATGATCTCCAACGCCCAGGGATCCTGGACATCTCTTGCCCAAGCCTGGGCGAAGAGAGATAGTCTGCCCCCCACTAGATCCGTTTCCGGATCGGGGGCCCTCTCTTCATGCTGTCTTAGGGGCAGAAGTAGGCTTTCTGGCCTGCTTGCCCTTGTTCCAGGGCTGGTTAGCTTTCCAGCCCTGTCTGTAACGAGCAACAGGTCCTTCCTGTTTTGGAGAGGAGGAAGTTGATGCTGCTCCTGCCTTGAAGTTACGAAAGGCACGAAAATTAGAATGTTTGGCCTTTGATTTGGCCCTGTCCTGAGGTAGAGTAAGACCCTTACCTCCAGTAATGTCAGCAATATTTTCTTTCAAGCCGGGCCCGAATAAGGTCTGCCCTTTGAAAGGAATATTAAGCAATTTAGATTTAGAAGTCACGTCAGCTGACCAGGATTTAAGCCATAGCGCTCTGCGCGCCTGGATGGCGAATCCGGAGTTCTTAGCCATTAGTTTGGTTAAATGTACAACGGCATCAGAAACAAATGCATTAGCTAGCTTAAGTGCTTTAAGCTTGGCCATAATCTCATCCAATGGAGCTGTGCGAATGGCCTCTTCCAGAGACTCAAACCAGAATGCCGCAGCAGCAGTGACAGGTGCAATGCATGCAAGGGGCTGTAAGATAAAACCTTGTTGAACAAACATTTTCTTAAGGTAACCTTCTAATTTTTTATCCATTGGATCTGAAAAAGCACAACTATCCTCCACCGGGATAGTGGTACGTTTAGCTAAAGTAGAAACTGCTCCCTCCACCTTAGGGACCGTCTGCCATAAGTCTCGTGTGGTGGCGTCTATTGGAAACATTTTTCTAAATATCGGAGGAGGGGAAAAGGGCACACCGGGTCTATCCCACTCCTTGCTAATAATTTCTGTAAGCCTTTTAGGTATAGGAAAAACGTCAGTACACACCAGTACCGCAAAGTATTTATCCAACCTACATATTTTCTCTGGAATTGCAACCGTGTTACAATCATTCAGAGCCGCTAATACCTCCCCTAGCAATACACAGAGGTTCTCAAGCTTAAATTTAAAATTAGAAATCTCTGAATCCGGTCTCCCTGGATCAGATCCATCACCCACAGAATGAAGCTCTCCGTCCTCATGTTCTGCAAATTGTGACGCAGTATCAGACATGGCTCTCACATCATCAGCGCGCTCTGTCCTTAACCCAGAGATATCGCGCTTGCCTCTTAATTCAGGCAATTTAGATAATACCTCTGTCATAACAGTAGCCATGTCTTGCAAAGTGATTTGTATGGGCCTCTCTGATGTACTTGGCGCCACAATATCACGCGCCTCCTGAGCGGGAGGCGAAGGTACTGACACGTGAGGAGAGTTAGTCGGCATAACTTCCCCCTCGTTGTCTGGTGATTATTTCTTTACAGATATAAATTGACTTTTATTCAAAGTGACATCAATACATTTAGTACACATATTTCTGTGGGGCTCCACATTGGCCTTCAAACATAGTGAACAAACAGATTCATCTGTGTCAGACATGTTTAAACAGACTAGCAATGAGACTATCAAGCTTGGAAAATCCTTTCAAATAAGTTTACAAGCAATATAAAAAACGCTACTTTAAGAAGCACAAAAAATCGTCACAGTTGAAATAACAATGAACCAAATCAGTTATAGCAACCAAATTTTCACAGTAAATGTATTAAGTTAGCAAAGCATTGCACCCACTAGCAAATGGATGATTAACCCCTTAATAGCCAAAAACGGATAATCAATTTAACAATTAATGTTTTTATCACAGTCAAACACACTGTCACAGGTCTGCTGTGACTGATTACCTCCCTCAAAATGAATTTTGAAGACCCCTGAGCTCTCTAGAGACGTCCTGGATCAAGGAGGAAGAAGCAGGAAGACTGTAACTGAATTTTTACTGCGCAAAAAAGCGCTAAAATAGGCCCCTCCCACTCATATTACAACAGTGGGAAACCTCAGTTAACCGTTTCTATGTAGAAATAAACGACAGCCATGTGGAAAATCATGCCCCAAAAGATTTATCACCAAAGTACCTCACAAAAAACGAATAACATGCCAGTAAACGTTTTAAACATGCACTTTAAAAGTTAGGTAGTGTTATTAATAAGCCTGCTACCAGTCGCTTCTACTGCAGTTAAGGCTCATACATTACTTCAGTATTAACAGTATTTTCTTAGACAAATTCCATTCCTTAGAAAATTACTTATTGTACATACATTCATCAGCCTGATACCAGTCGCTACTGCATTTAAGGCTGTACTTACATTGCATCGGTATCAGCAGTATTTTCTTAGTCAATTCCATTCCTTAGAAAAATAATTTACTGCACATACCTTGTTTGCAGGATTCCCCACACGCTATTCCCTTTCTGAAAGTTACCCCACTGCTCAGAATGTGCGAGAACAGCCATTGGATCTTAGTTACTTCTGCTAAGATCATAGAAAACGCAGGCAGATTTTTCTTCCAAATACTGCCTGAGAACAAACAGCACACTCCGTGCCATTTAAAATAACAAACTTTTGATTGAAGAAATAAACTAAGTATAAAAAACACCACAGACCTCTCACAACGTCCTATCTAGTTGAGTTGCAAGAGAATGACTGGATATGACATGTGAGGGGAGGAGCTATATAGCAGCTCTGCTTGGGTGATCCTCTTGCAACTTCCTGTTGGGAAGGGAATATATCCCATAAGTAATGGATGACCCGTGGACTGAATACACTTAACAAGAGAAAGATGGAGTGGGGTAGAACGTCAAGTCCCAGATAGAGACTTCATCTTTTGGTTAATGTGACTGTATTCTTAATTTCAAATTGTAAATATAGTTGACTAGCACCTTGAATTTAGTTTTGTTACCAAATGCTTATTCCATACTGCAAACTCAGTACATATGTTCTGTTTAGAGTGTCGTATTAGACAGTTATAGAACTTACTAAAAGTGTATTTATTATAGGGAACTAGAATGTCATAACCGGTTCTTCTTTTCAAAATGTCATTGGAATGTTTAGAGTATGCTGGCATATAAGACAAAGGCTGAAGGTCTTTTTTAGGTTTATTCATTTATACTAAGTAACCCCCTAAAAAGAGGTCTAAATATTTATCAGGCTACCCATAGAATTTGATCAAGTCCATAGTTACATCTGTTATGTTAACATATATGTTTGGACATGATACCACAATCTCATTGCAAAATGATGCGACAACCCTGAAGCATTGTTGTGACTACACTCTTATACACTCTACTCTTACCCAGTGAGAAAGTCCTAGTAGTGAATGATTTGGAGGTTCTGCGTAAATCTCAACTCTCACCACTAGGTGGGACTCAACGCTTAGCTATAGATATAGGTGTAATGCAGAACTCATCTATTCTCCTATATGTGTGGGAGTGATCTTTATTTCTGGGATACATATATATAACATTATAGGAGAGTGGCTATTGTGATCTTTACATTGTGAACCTTTGTTATTTCAATGATGAAAGTGGAAGTTAAATAGTAGTCAATATTAGCTTTATTTCATTGCATATTATATACTATATGACATTTTGTCATATAGTTTAGGAAGGTATCATAGTATGTTCTATTACTAAACTGTCTCTTAGATGGTAGATTACCTGACTCCCATATTTTTGATTATTTAATCATTCCTATCCTCCTTAACATTCCAATTAATTTTTACCGATAGTTCACATCCCCCAATCACTATTACATATAATTTACTTTTGAGCAACCACATGGAACGGTGACCAGTAATAGTGACTCTATGATCATTTCATCGGATACCACAAAAATTATTCCATAATTTGCTTCTGTACATATATATCCCCTACCCCCTTGATCTAGATAATACTATTTCCAAGTTTCCATATTTTTCATTTTCTTGGTCCAAAAGTGACCACCTATTGGTTTGGGAAATAATACATTATAAATACAAAAGAGGTTAGACATGAAATATTTAGGATAATTATTCTTAATCAGATGTGCTTATGTTTAAAAATATTTATTCCCATTTTATGCTACACTATACTAAAGGTGTACTGTTTAATTTTTTTTCCCCACCATTATGTAGCTCTATCTCTGCACCACATGTTGGAATCTGGGTATAAATAATAGACTTTATCTGACAGTCCTACCAATGCGTAGACAAATGCTTATGTCCATAACTGTATTGTAAGTTTGTTTCTGTTCATAAGTTATATAACCTCAATAAAAACATTTAAAAAAAAAAATTATTACCACACATCATTCACTCAGATCAGGTAGGGTTTATACCCGGAAGAGAAGCGAGAGACAACACCATTAGAACGTTACAACTGATTAATCACGCCAAATTGCACAAAACTAAGATGGTTGTTGTCTCCGCAGACCCAGAAAAAGCATTTGATTGCTTGAAATGGGAATTGCTACATGGTACTCTCAAGAAAATTGGTTTTGGAGAAATTATCCTTAAGCGTATTAAAAGCCTTTATCAAAATCCCACGGCTAAAGTCAAAACTAATAATATTCTATCAGATCCCTTCACCATACTAAACGGAACCCGTCAGGTTTGTCCACTCTCCCCCTTACTATTTGTAATTAATATGGAAATTTTGGCACAAAGAATTAGGCAAAGCACCTCAATAACTGGCATCAAGGTTGGCTCCTTAGAATACAAACTATCCCTTTATGCTGATATTGTAGTGCTCCCCCTTTCCAATCAAAATACATCCATACCAGAAGTACTCAAAGAATTTAAGGAATTTGGATCATGCTCTTACTTCCTAGTAAACTATCAAAAATCTGAAATCCTAAACATTACACTCCCAACCACAGAATACCAAGCACTCTTGCAAACATGTCCTTTTCAACCCCAAAAGAAAGCTCTCAAATATCTGAGAATATATATCTCCTAAACCGAAAACACTTTTCAACATGAATTATGTCAGGTTACTGACAGATTTACGAAAAGACACATGTGCATGGAGTGACCTTCCGATATCATGGTATGGCCGCATTCAATCTATAAAAATGAATTTCATTACCCAGAATTTTATACATCCTACAGGCAGTGCCTATTTCCCTCCCTATATCCTTTCGCAATTTGCTACAGAAGCTTTTAAATATATTTATCTGGGGGAAACTCAAACCTAGGGTCATCAAAGATACGATATTCCACTCATTACAACATGGAGGATAATGACTCCCTAATATCTATATATACTATAGGGCAATCTGCCTACAAAAAATATTAGACTCGCATCGTAATGAGAAAACGATGCATGGGTCCCCTTAGACTCTCACATTTAAAAAAAACCCATCCCCCGGGGTGCTCTATTGAATAGATAAAAATGTTGTCCTCCATGGATCAAAGCATTCAAAATGTATCAACACACTTTTGACACGTGGGATTATCTAATTTGTCACTACCCCAGGATCTCTAACCTGAGATCCCCTCTATCACCGATTTCTCCTAATGCTGAATTACACAGTGGCCTTGATCACAAATTATATAAACGTAATAACTGGGAAATAGGATACACTGTTCCAATAGCTACTTTGCTATAAAGCAGTAAACTTAAAGAGAGAGGCGAATTGGTATACATTTTTTGGGGAGGCTTCACAAAATGGCTTAAACATTTTCAAATACACCGCCTATTGCGTACTGTCCCAGATAGAAATCTACTTATTAGACAAACCATACTATTTGAACAACTATGCCTAGTAAATACACCACTACGTCACACCTTGGCATGGGCTAAATAATAACAGACACAACTGAAGCACACTCCTCGACATACGTCCAACGTTGGCATACTGACATGACATGGAATGGAGACACATTATGAGAAACACTAGAAAATCATCCTTCTCAGCGAAATCCCTAGAAACTAATTATTAGGTTTTAACAAGATAATATCTCACCCCAGTCAGAATCAAGCGTATATATCCAACAGCTTCCGACACTTGTTGGAGGGACTGTGGAGGGAAAGCAACGATACACATTTGGTGGCCTTGTACAAATCTGAGACCTTTCTGGACTTTCATAGAGAAGTATATTAATTCCATACTTGACCAACCGACCACAGTACTCCTTAATTTACTCCTGAAGTGCCGCTGTAAACTTTGTTTACACTTGATTCAGCTAGCACTAAACTCAGCGAAATCCCTCATTGCCTCACTCTGGAAGTCCCCAGCTATTCCTACTCTCCCTTCTTGGGAAAAACTCATGGAACATACTTTGCACTTAGAAGAGTATGGATATTTCTTCTGTTATGTGTGATCAGTCCACGGGTCATCATTACTTCTGGGATATAACTCCTCCCCAACAGGAAATGCAAGAGGATTCACCCAGCAGAGCTGCATATAGCTCCTCCCCTCTACGTCAGTCCCAGTCATTCTCTTGCACCCAACGACTAGATAGGATGTGTGAGAGGACTATGGTGATTATACTTAGTTTTTATGACTTCAATCAAAAGTTTGTTATTTTAAAATAGCACCGGAGCGTGTTATTACTTCTCTGGCAGAGTTTGAGGAAGAATCTGTCAGAGTTTTTTACTATGATTTTAACCGGAGTAGTTAAGATCATATTGCTGTTCTCGGCCATCTGAGGGAGGTAAAGGCTTCAGATCAGGGGACAGCGGGCAGAGGAATCTGCATTGAGGTATGTAGCAGTTTTTATTTTCTGAATGGAATTGATGAGAAAATCCTGCCATACCGTTAAAATGACATGTATGTATACACTTCAGTATTCTGGGGATGGTATTTCACCGGAACTACTCTGTTAAAGGTCACTAATCCTTTTTAATAACTATTTATCATGTTAAACGTTTTTGCTGGAATGTAGAATCGTTTACATTGCTGAGGTACTGTGTGAATAAATATTTGGGCATTATTTTCCACTTGGCAGTTTTTTTGCTTTATTTGTGACAGTTTCGTTTCTCTTCACTGCTGTGTGGGAGAGGGAGGGGCCGTTTTGGCGCTCTTTGCTACGCATCAAAAAATACCAGTCAGTTACTTTTATTTTTCCTGCATGATCCGGTTCATCTCTAATAGATCTCAGGGGTCTTCAAACTTCTTTGAAGGGAGGTAAATTCTCTCAGCAGAGCTGTGAGAATTCTTATAGTGACTGTGAATAAAAACGTTGCTTTGTATTTTTTATGTCAAATTTAATTATTGTTATTTTACTAATGGGAACAAACCTTTGCTAAAAGTTTTGTTGTTTTAAAGTTTGATGCTATAACTGTTTTTCAGTTCACTATTTCAACTGTCATTTAATCGTTAGTACCTCTTTGAGGCACAGTACGTTTTTTGCTAAAAAAGATTATAACCAAGTTGTAAGTTTTTTGCTAGTGTGTTAAACATGTCTGACTCAGAGGAAGATATCTGTGTCATTTGTTCCAATGCCAAGGTGGAGCCCAATAGAAATTTATGTACTAACTGTATTGATGCTACTTTAAATAAAAGTCAATCTGTACAATGTGAACAAATTTCACCAAACAGCGAGGGGAGAGTTATGCCGACTAACTCGCCTCACGCGGCAGTACCTGCATCTCCCGCCCGGGAGGTGCGTGATATTTTGGCGCCTAGTACATCTGGGCGGCCATTACAGATAACATTACAAGATATGGCTACTGTTATGACTGAAGTTTTGTCTAAATTACCAGAACTAAGAGGCAAGCGTGATCACTCTGGGGTGAGAACAGAGTGCGCTGACAATGCTAGGGCCATGTCTGATACTGCGTCACAGCTCGCAGAGCATGAGGACGGAGAGCTTCATTCTGTGGGTGACGGTTCTGATCCAAACAGATTGGACTCAGATATTTCAAATTTTAAATTTAAATTGGAGAACCTCCGTGTATTACTAGGGGAGGTCTTAGCAGCTCTCAACGATTGTAACACCGTTGCAATACCAGAGAAACTGTGTAGGTTGGATAAATACTTTGCGGTACCGGCGAGTACTGACGTTTTTCCTATACCTAAGAGACTAACTGAAATTGTTACTAAGGAGTGGGATAGACCCGGTGTGCCGTTCTCACCCCCTCCAATATTTAGAAAGATGTTTCCAATAGACGCCACCACTCGGGACTTATGGCAAACGGTCCCCAAGGTGGAGGGAGCAGTTTCTACTTTAGCTAAGCGTACCACTATCCCGGTGGAGGATAGCTGTGCTTTCTCAGATCCAATGGATAAAAAATTAGAGGGTTACCTTAAGAAAATGTTTGTTCAACAAGGTTTTATATTACAACCCCTTGCATGTATCGCGCCGATTACGGCTGCGGCAGCATTTTGGATTGAGTCGCTTGAAGAGAACCTTAGTTCATCTACGCTAGACGACATTACGGACAGGCTTAGAGTCCTTAAACTAGCTAATTCCTTCATTTCGGAGGCCGTAGTACATTTAACCAAACTTACGGCTAAGAACTCAGGATTCGCCATACAGGCACGTAGGGCGCTGTGGCTAAAATCCTGGTCAGCTGATGTTACTTCTAAGTCCAAATTACTTAATATACCTTTCAAGGGGCAGTCTTTATTTGGGCCCGGTTTGAAAGAGATTATCGCTGACATTACAGGAGGTAAGGGCCACGCCCTACCTCAAGACAAAGCCAAAGCTAAGGCTAGACAGTCTAATTTTCGTCCCTTTCGGAACTTTAAAACAGGAGCAGCATCAACCTCCACTGCACCAAAACAGGAAGGAGCTGTTGCTCGTTACAGGCAAGGCTGGAAGCCTAACCAGTCCTGGAACAAGAGCAAGCAGGCCAGGAAACCTGCTGCTGCCCCAAAGACAGCATGAACCGAGAGCCCCCGATCCGGGACCGGATCTAGTGGGGGGCAGACTCTCTCTCTTCGCCCAGGCCTGGGCAAGAGATGTTCAGGATCCCTGGGCTCTAGAGATCATATCGCAGGGATACCTTCTAGACTTCAAATTATCTCCCCCAAGAGGGAGATTTCATCTGTCAAGGTTGTCAACAAACCAGATAAAGAAAGAAGCGTTTCTACGCTGCGTACAAGATCTGTTATTAATGGGAGTGATCCATCCGGTTCCGCGGTCGGAACAAGGACAAGGGTTCTACTCAAACCTGTTTGTGGTTCCCAAAAAAGAGGGAACTTTCAGGCCAATCTTAGATTTAAAGACTCTAAACAAATTCCTAAGAGTTCCATCGTTCAAAATGGAAACTATTCGGACAATCTTACCCATGATCCAAGAGGGTCAGTACATGACCACAGTGGATTTAAAGGATGCTTACCTTCACATACCGATCCACAAAGATCATCACCGGTATCTAAGGTTTGCCTTCTTAGACAGGCACTACCAGTTTGTAGCTCTTCCATTCGGATTGGCTACGGCTCCAAGAATCTTCACAAAGGTTCTGGGTGCCCTTCTAGCGGTACTAAGACCGCGAGGGATTTCGGTAGCTCCGTACCTAGACGACATTCTAATTCAAGCTTCAAGCTTTCAAACTGCCAAGTCTCATACAGAGTTAGTTCTGGCATTTCTAAGGTCGCATGGATGGAAAGTGAACGAAAAGAAGAGTTCTCTCTTTCCTCTCACAAGAGTTCCATTCTTGGGGACTCTTATAGATTCTGTAGAAATGAAGATTTACCTGACAGAAGACAGGTTAACAAAGCTTCAAATTGCATGCCGCGTCCTTCATTCCATTCAACACCCGTCAGTATCTCAATGCATGGAGGTGATCGGCTTAATGGTAGCGGCAATGGACATAGTACCTTTTGCACGCCTACACCTCAGACCGCTGCAATTATGCATGCTAAGTCAGTGGAATGGGGATTACTCAGATTTGTCCCCTACTCTGAATCTGAATCAAGAGACCAGAAATTCTCTTCTATGGTGGCTTTATCGGCCACACCTGTCCAGGGGGATGCCATTCAGCAGGCCAGACTGGACAATTGTAACAACAGACGCCAGCCTACTAGGTTGGGGCGCTGTCTGGAATTCTCTGAAGGCTCAGGGACTATGGAATCAGGAGGAGAGTCTCCTTCCAATAAACATTCTGGAATTGAGAGCAGTTCTCAATGCCCTTCTGGCTTGGCCCCAGTTAACAACTCGGGGGTTCATCAGGTTTCAGTCGGACAACATCACGACTGTAGCTTACATCAACCATCAGGGAGGGACAAGAAGCTCCCTAGCAATGATGGAAGTATCAAAGATAATTCGCTGGGCAGAGTCTCACTCTTGCCACCTGTCAGCAATCCACATCCCGGGAGTGGAGAACTGGGAGGCGGATTTCTTGAGTCGCCAGACTTTTCATCCGGGGGAGTGGGAACTTCATCCGGAGGTCTTTGCCCAAATACTTCGACGTTGGGGCAAACCAGAGATAGATCTCATGGCGTCTCGCCAGAACGCCAAACTTCCTCGCTACGGGTCCAGATCCAGGGATCCGGGAGCAGTTCTGATAGATGCTTTGACAGCACCTTGGAACTTCAGGATGGCTTATGTGTTTCCACCCTTCCCGCTGCTTCCTCGATTGATTGCCAAAATCAAACAGGAGAGAGCATCAGTAATTCTAATAGCACCTGCATGGCCACGCAGGACTTGGTATGCAGATCTAGTGGACATGTCATCCTGTCCGCCTTGGTCTCTACCTCTAAGACAGGACCTTCTGATACAGGGTCCATTCAAACATCAAAATCTAACTTCTCTGAAGCTGACTGCTTGGAAATTGAACGCTTGATTTTATCAAAACGTGGTTTTTCTGAGTCGGTTATTGATACCCTAATTCAGGCTAGGAAGCCTGTTACCAGAAGGATTTACCATAAAATATGGCGGAAATACCTATACTGGTGCGAATCCAAAGGTTACTCCTGGAGTAAGGTTAGGATCGCTAGGATACTGTCTTTTCTACAAGAAGGTTTAGAAAAGGGTTTATCAGCTAGTTCATTAAAGGGACAGATTTCAGCTCTGTCCATCTTGTTACACAGACGTCTGTCAGAAAATCCAGACGTCCAGTCCTTTTGTCAGGCTTTAGCTAGGATCAAGCCTGTGTTTAAAGCTGTTGCTCCACCATGGAGTTTAAACTTAGTTCTTAACGTTTTACAGGGTGTTCCGTTTGAACCCCTTCATTCCATTGATATAAAAATGTTATCTTGGAAAGTTCTGTTTTTAATGGCTATTTCCTCGGCTCGAAGAGTCTCTGAGTTATCAGCCTTACATTGTGATTCCCCTTATCTGATTTTTCACTCAGACAAGGTAGTTCTGCGTACTAAACCTGGGTTCTTACCTAAGGTAGTCACTAACAGGAACATCAATCAAGAGATTGTTGTCCCATCCTTGTGTCCAAATCCTTCTTCAAAGAAGGAACGTCTTTTACACAATCTGGATGTAGTTCGTGCCCTCAAGTTCTACTTGCAGGCAACTAAAGATTTTCGTCAAACTTCTTCCTTGTTTGTCGTTTACTCTGGACAGAGGAGAGGTCAAAAAGCTTCTGCTACCTCTCTCTCTTTTTGGCTTCGTAGCATAATACGTTTAGCCTATGAGACTGCTGGACAGCAGCCTCCTGAAAGAATTACAGCTCACTCCACTAGAGCTGTGGCTTCCACTTGGGCCTTTAAGAATGAGGCCTCTGTTGAACAGATTTGCAAGGCTGCAACTTGGTCTTCACTTCATACTTTTTCCAAATTTTACAAATTTGACACTTTTGCTTCTTCGGAGGCTATTTTTGGGAGAAAGGTTCTTCAGGCAGTGGTTCCTTCTGTATAATGAGCCTGCCTTTCCCTCCCGTCATCCGTGTACTTTTGCTTTGGTATTGGTATCCCAGAAGTAATGATGACCCGTGGACTGATCACACATAACAGAAGAAAACATAATTTATGCTTACCTGATAAATTCCTTTCTTCTGTTGTGTGATCAGTCCACGGCCCGCCCTGTTTTTAAGGCAGGTAAATATCTTTTAAATTATACTCCAGTCACCACTTCACCCTTGGTTACTCCTTTCTCGTTGATTCTTGGTCGAATGACTGGGACTGACGTAGAGGGGAGGAGCTATATGCAGCTCTGCTGGGTGAATCCTCTTGCATTTCCTGTTGGGGAGGAGTTATATCCCAGAAGTAATGATGACCCGTGGACTGATCACACAACAGAAGAAAGGAATTTATCAGGTAAGCATAAATTATGTTTTTCATAGAGGCGAACTAGATACTTTCCATAACATAAAATGTTATTGGGAATTATGTCCACAAATCCATTAAGGGTTATGAAAAGTACTGTACTGTTCAATGGGGGGACACATGGTCAATCCTCTCCCCTCCTTCTTGCCCATAACCTTAAACCTTCTGGTCCATTCCTTATATTTACCTGAAGGGACGCTATCAATATTCTTAATTTCTTTTTACTTTGCAAAATAACAAAGAAGGTTTGAATATCCATCTCTGATAACAAATATATGAACTCATTAATGTGCTAATTTAATCTGAGTGACCTCAAACTTACTAACTTTGACCACATTTTTTACTGTTGTTATTGTTCTTTCTTCCCTGTTCGTGGGAAAAATAATTTGACTTGTTAGAGCTATACTTTAAATGCGTCAGAATAATGTATATGCGTTTCTAAGCACAATGTGTAACCAGTACATTGTTTTGTAACTACAGGGAGTGCAGAATTATTAGGCAAGTTGTATTTTTGAGGATTAATTTTATTATTGAACAACAACCATGTTCTCAATGAACCCAAAAAACTCATTAATATCAAAGCTGAATAGTTTTGGAAGTAGTTTTTAGTTTGTTTTTAGTTATAGCTATTTTAGGGGGATATCTGTGTGTGCAGGTGACTATTACTGTGCATAATTATTAGGCAACTTAACAAAAAACAAATATATACCCATTTCAATTATTTATTTTTACCAGTGAAACCAATATAACATCTCAACATTCACAAATATACATTTCTGACATTCAAAAACAAAACAAAAACAAATCAGTGACCAATATAGCCACCTTTCTTTGCAAGGACACTCAAAAGCCTGCCATCCATGGATTCTGTCAGTGTTTTTATCTGTTCACCATCAACATTGCGTGCAGCAGCAACCACAGCCTCCCAGACACTGTTCAGAGAGGTGTACTGTTTTCCCTCCTTGTAAATCTCACATTTGATGATGGACCACAGGTTCTCAATGGGGTTCAGATCAGGTGAACAAGGAGGCCATGTCATTAGATTTTCTTCTTTTATACCCTTTCTTGCCAGCCACGCTGTGGAGTACTTGGACTAGTGTGATGGAGCATTGTCCTGCATGAAAATCATGTTTTTCTTGAAGGATGGAGACTTCTTCCTGTACCACTGCTTGAAGAAGGTGTCTTCCAGAAACTGGCAGTAGGACTGGGAGTTGAGCTTGACTCCATCCTCAACCCGAAAAGGCCCCACAAGCTCATCTTTGATGATACCAGCCCAAACCACCTCCACCTTGCTGGCGTCTGAGTCGGACTGGAGCTCTCTGCCCTTTACCAATCCAGCCACGGGCCCATCCATCTGGCCCATCAAGACTCACTCTCATTTCATCAGTCCATAAAACCTTAGAAAAATCAGTCTTGAGATATTTCTTGGCCCAGTCTTGACGTTTCAGCTTGTGTGTCTTGTTCAGTGGTGGTCGTCTTTCAGCCTTTCTTACCTTGGCCATGTCTCTGAGTATTGCACACCTTGTGCTTTTGGGCACTCCAGTGATGTTGCAGCTCTGAAATATGGCCAAACTGGTGGCAAGTGGCATCTTGGCAGCTGCACGCTTGACTTTTCTCAGTTCATGGGCAGTTATTTTGCGCCTTGGTTTTTCCACACGCTTCTTGCGACCCTGTTGACTATTTTGAATGAAACGCTTGATTGTTTGATGATCACGCTTCAGAAGCTTTGCAATTTTTAAGAGTGCTGCATCCCTCTGCAAGATATCTCACTATTTTTGACTTTTCTGAGCCTGTCAAGTCCTTCTTTTGACCCATTTTGCCAAAGGAAAGGAAGTTGCCTAATAATTATGCACACCTGATATAGGGTGTTGATGTCATTAGACCACACCCCTTCTCATTACAGAGATGCACATCACCTAATATGCTTAATTGGTAGTAGGCTTTCGAGCCTATACAGCTTGGAGTAAGACAACATGCATAAAGAGGATGATATGGTCAAAATACTCATTTGCCTAATAATTCTGCACTCCCTGTATTTTCTTATATTCAATAAAGCTCTTTTGAAACAAACAAAAAAACATATAGCATGAATTGCATCTTTAAACACATGAAATGATGCACACATTGGCATGTAAAGTTGTGCATAACATTAAGTACACCAAAAAATGTTAATCACAAAGCTTATGCATCCCTCCCACACACTAGCCAAACTACAGAAAGTGAAAATCCTTGCATGAATACATAAACAAATGAATTGACATAATCATGTTCTGTCAGGGTTTGTCATCATTTACCTCTCTGTACCTTTAACTCCTAATTACCATATCAGTATTTAAGGCTCCACCTAGTGTTGTACCTTGCTTGGTAATTTGTTCAGTTTCCTTGAGTTTACTGATATCTTCATACCCAGCCATTCCCTTCTGTCTAAGTTGGGATTACCTTGCAATTCTTTCCTACTCAAGCATTGTGGCTTGCAGCTCCTCACCTGAGAAATTGATCTCTGTTCAGTCAGAGTCTTTGAAATCGTCTTGTTGCTGTTTGTATCCAGCTTTCTCTCGCCTGCTTGTTTTGGCGTGTGATGTCACGCCCGACTTGCCTCCGCATTCAAGGGCTGCTGCTGCACACACACACAGTCTCAGTTCACGCTGTCTGCATCTCCTCCTCTGAACTACCTCTCTGGAGAAACGCTCCACAAGCTCACTAGGAAGCCGGTTTGTACGAATCTTCACACAGGATAATCCGGTCTGTATAAACGTTGTACCGCTAAGGATGTCTTTCTCTCTGCATATTTGTATGTGTTACTGTGCCTCAAGTAATCCAGACTGTCTGCCATATTAGCTCTATCGCAGCTTATACATACGTTACTCTGCTTCCATTACACCTGTTTGTCTGCCTCATAAGTTTGCTTGCCAAGTGACTTTAACTATTGCAAATTTAACATTACGCTTCAAGGCTCTGCTCTCACAGGCATTAACCATTTAATATGCTATATGTGCTTAAACTGAATTGAGCTTATCTGCTTCAGATCTCTCCTTGCTCTTTAAAAGACTCAAACATAACTGTGAACCTAGCCTGCACAACTAAATCTAAAGTTTGTCTGTGTGTGTGCAACCTTTTGTAAATATTTTATATGACTGTGATGGAAGATTGAAACTTAATCCTGAAAAATGAATTACATTTTGACTTTCTTTACCTCTGGAATTGGAGTTATCCTATATCAATTGCAATAACTTTGGATTTACTCATTCCTTGTTACTCTGTATACCATCTTCACACTGTATCCTACAGTAGTGACCCTCAGATCTATGAGCATAACAGGGTTCCACAAGTTAGATCTTAGTGAACCCGAGGTAAGGTGTGAGACTGAGTGGTCCTGCATAATATCAGGATACTAATTTGTACGTATCATTACATATTACCAAGCCATAAAAATTACTAGTATCTTGGTAAATGGATATAACAGAACTCTCCAACAGGGTTGGCTCCCTAGCTCAAAGTATGAACCATATGATACAGGGTCTAAGGGAGATACAATTGGAAAATCAGAACATTAGAAAATTTATTAATGACCATCTTGCCAATAAACCCACCGTAGTTGAAACCTCACCTGAACCTGTGATAAGCCCTCCCGAAAAATTCTCTGGGGACAGAGCTTTGTTCAGGGATTTCAAAAATTCTTGTACATTGATGTTCACTTTGAAACCTAAATCATACCCAACGGATAAGGTCAGGGTATTAACTGTTATCTCATTCTTATGCGGTGAGGCCAGGTCTTGGGCTAACGCTTTCTATGAGAATGATGATCCCATTTTAAATTCTCTCAATGCATTCTTTGCTGCTATGTCTCTGCTTTATGAGGATCACAATAAACAGAACACAGCAGAAACAGCTATCAGGTCCCTACGTCAAGGGAAAAGATTCGTGGAAGAGTATATCACGGATTTCAAACGTTGGGCACCTGATACTCAGTGGAACACTCCAGCTTTAAGGAATCAATACCGGTTAGGTCTCAGTGAAGCTGTAAAAGATGAGCTTGCACATGGTATCATTCCTGATAATTTAGAAGCTCTTATGACACTCAGTATAGGTATAGACCGTAGACTAAGGGAAAGGAAGTCTGAAAGATCCTCCACTGATGCAAGTTACAGGAGAATTTCTACTTACCATCCTAATCTCACAACTTTACCAACAAGGTCCTCTGATGAACCAATGGATGTAGCGGTAATTAGAGGTCCTTTAAAACATGAAGAAAAAGCCAGGCGCAAATGATTGAACCTTTGTCTATACTGCGCTGATAAAGACCATACTGTTAAAGATTGTCCATTACTTCTTCGTCAAAAGAAGGGTAAGACACCTCCTAGTAATCATATAATTAATATGGTACACGATTTCAATTCTCATTTGTCACTTCCTCTTTCCCTACAGTGGCATCATCGGAAGATAGACGTACAGGCCGTAGTTGACTCTGGCGCATCTGGGAATTTTGTAGATATTTCTTTTGTTGTTAAAAATAAGATTCCACTAATAAAAAGGAGTGTTTCACTGGCTATACGTTTGGTTGATGGATCTTTTTTTAGTTCAGGTCCCATAACGCATCACACCATTCCCATTACTGTAATTACAGCTTCTGGACATATTGAACAGTTATCTTTTGATGTACTTCCTACTTCAGTTTACCCTATGATACTCGGTTAAAATTGGTTGATAAGACATAACCCCACTATCTCCTGGTGTGATAGCTCTGTCACCTTTGATTCTGTATTTTGCAAACCATCATGCTTCACTACACACACTCTATACCATATATCTGTCCATAACCTACCTGATTGTTACAAAGAATTTGCTGATGTCTTTGATAAGGTTGAGGCAGAAACACCTCCACATAGTTCTTATGACTGTCCTATCAATCTAATACCGGAAGTACCATACCTGTTGGCCATATATACCCTCTTTTGGGGGCAGAATTAGCTCATTTGAAAGATTATTTAGATGAAAATTTGAAAAAAGGCTTTATTAGACCTTCCACATCTTCAGTTGGGGCAGCTACGTTTTTTGTAAAAAATAAGGACGGTAGTCTTCGTCCAATCATTGACTACAGGCAACTCAACAAATGTACAAAAAAGAATAGATACCCCTGCCTCTCATTTCTGAACTAATTGAACGGTTACGCGGTGCTGTTATATATACAAAACTAGATCTCAGAGGTGCCTACAATTTGATCAGGATGAGAGCAGGGGTTGAGTGGTTGACAGCCTTCCGTACACGTTACGGTCTTTATGAATACACTGTAATGCCGTTTGGCTTATGCCACGCCCCAGCGACATTTCAGTGCTTCATAAATGATGTGTTTCATGATCTTCTAGACGTCTGTATAGTCATCAATTTGGACGACATTGTCATATTCTCAGATTCCTACGAAAACCATTTGTCTCATGTGAAACAGGTTTTGTCACGTTTAAGAGTACACCGTCTTTTTGCTAAGCTTGAAAAGTGTATATTTAATACTGATACAATATCTTTTTTGGGGTATAACATCTCACCCTTAGGTATTTCCATGGAGAGTGGACGCTGTAACAAATTGGCCTGTTCCCCATAATAAAAAAGAAATCCAGAGATTTTTAGGGTTTGCAAATTTTTATAGGAAATTCATTAAAGGTTTCTCACATATTGTTCAACCACTGACTTACTTAACACGTAAACATGTGAAATACATTTGGAATCAGTCAGCTGATGATTCCTTCACAACTCTTAAACATAAATTCATCACAGCTCCGATTCTACAGTTCCCAGATCCCAGTCGTCAATATATGCTTGAGGTTGACGCTTCCGAGTATTCTTTAGGGGCAATCCTCTCTCAAAGAAAGTCTCCTAAGGAACCTCTTCACCCTATATCTTATTATATTGACTTCACGTCAGGTCCGATGGAGTCTTTTCTTTTCACGATTTGATTACATAATAACATACCGACCCGGCACAAAAAATCTTAAAGCAGACTCCCTTGCTCGCAAGGATCCAAAACCTTCTCATGTAGAAATCCCGGAATCAATTATACCCTCAGATAGAATCATCTAACTACAGGGTTGAAAACCGCTTTAAAACAACATTTAACACAGGACTCCTCTTTACCACATCTGGGTTTGAGTAAACATCCGGATAGTTTGTATTACCATGAGAATCTACTATATATTCCTGATGCTCTCATAGAAGAGATTGTTGGCTCTGCACATGATTCACTCCTAGCAGGTCATCCTGGTGTCCATAAGACGTTGCATTTATTAAAGAGAGATTATTGGTGGCCCAAGATGGTTGACATTGTCACACGGTACATACAAACCTGTTCCACCTGCACCACCAAGAAACATCAACACAACTGCCCTTATGGTTATCTTCTCTCTCTTCCAATACTTGACAGACCTTGGACAGATATCGCCATGGATTATATAGTTGATTTACCAACTTCATCAAATTATAACACCATATTAGTAGTCATTGATTTTTTTCAAAGATGGCTCATTTCATTCCTCACAGGGGTCTACCAACAGCTTCAGAAACTGCCTATTTATTCTTAAATCACATAGCGAAACTCCATGGGTTGCCTAAGTCTGTCAGCACGGATAGAGGGTCACAATTTACATCTAGGTTTTGGACCCAGCTTTGACGCACCCTCAATATTTGTAGAAGACTGAGTTCAGCTTACCATCCCCAGACGAATGGGCAGACGGAGAGAACTAATCAGTCACTTGAGCAGTATCTCCATTGTTATTGCACTTTGGAACAGGATAATTGGCACTCACTTTTGGCTACTGCCGAATTTGCTCATAATAACTCACTTCACTCCTCTATGAATACCACACCATTCTATATCAATTATGGATTTCATCCCTCATACTATCCTACCTGTACTTCTGATTCTACACTACCTATTATAAATGACACTGTTAACTCAATTGCTAGAGATTTCGCCTCCCTATAATCTGTTCTACAAGATGCTCAAGCCACTCAAAAACGTCACTATGACTTACGCCGATCCAAGCCTTCAGATTATGCTATTGGGGATAAAGTGTGGCTCAGTGCAAAAAAACCTACATTTAAAAATCCCTAGTAAAAAGTTAGGTACTCTTTATCTAGGACCATATGAGATTATTAAAGTAATCAACCCTAATGCTGTGACTCTACAATTACCACCCTCTTTAAAGATACACTCAACGTTTCATGTATCTTTGCTAAAGCCTTACTGCTTGGTCAGGGATACCCCCCAGGGGTCTTCAGTAGTTCCTCAAGTATCCAATGATATAGAGCAGGGGTCACCAACCTTTCAGACCTCAGGGACCACTAAACTCACAATTTTGAATCCCGTGGACCACTAACATGAATTTTTTTAAAAAGGTACAAACCTCTATAATTTATGTGTGTGTGTATGTATGTATGTATGTATGTATGTGTGTGTGTGTATATATATATATATATATATATGACACGACACGCACACATACTTTGTACATAACTAGTATAACCATAGCTAAGTTTACATTATGTATATATTTACACATTTTTAAGAATTATTTTTTGGAATGAACTAACTGAATGGCAGAACTGAGAGAATACTTCCAAATGAAAGATGAAGGGTGAGTGCCAACTTTTGAGCTGGAAACAGGCAGAAAGTGGGAAAAAAAGAATTATGTTTAAAAGGACCACACGACTTCCAAGTTACCTCCCCAGTTAGGAATTATTCAAAACTACTTATGATCATGGACAGACATTAATGTCATAAATTAAGTTTTTGTAAGAAAGCTCTAAATATGAATGTGAGCTAACCACGACTGATGTTACTGGCAATTACTATAATACTGGTGGATTTGGCTGATCTGCTGGATGTCAATTACTGGAATTCAGGTGGAATGGCTTTGTGCACAGGAAAATTATTAGAATGAAAAATAATTATTTAATTTTAAAAAAGAAGATGGAGAGGAGGAAGATACAGTGATGTAAGTCCATCTAAAGGAATTAGGCAAAACTACTACAAAGAGAGAGGTAACAGGAAGAAAATAAATGAAATATAAGAGAGAATTTTTTTAAAAAGATTTTCTTTTTTTATATACTTTAATTCCACTATTTTAAGCCAAGACTATACCAGCCTCTGCTGGCTTTAGAATGGAAGCATCTTCCTCTGAGCAGCGCGCCGGGCAGGAGGAGTTAAAAATACAATCTAGATACGCAAGTTTTGCAGTACTACGCAACCTGCGCAGGGAGATTGTAATTTAACTCCTCCTCCGTCGGTTTTCCCTGATATCCAGCCACGCACTGTAGGGAGTTGCGGCGTGATGGGGGGGACACCATCAGAGGAGATTAATTCCTGCTTGATGGTGTCAAGGACCACCAACATCTTCTCGTGGACCACCAGTGGTCCACGGACCACTGGTTGGCGACCGCTGATATAGAGTATGAAATTCAATCTATCTTAGGCTCCAGATACCTTTGAAATCAGCTCCAGTACTTGGTGAGATGGAAGGGGTACACTCCTGAGGATTCTTGGGAGCCATCTACTAATTGTTCTGTCAGGGTTTGTCATCATTTACCTCTCTGTACCTTTAACTCCTAATTACCATATCAGTATTTAAGGCTCCACCTAGTGTTGTACCTTGCTTGGTAATTTGTTCAGTTTCCTTGAGTTTACTGATATCTTCATACCCAGCCATTCCCTTCTGTCTAAGTTGGGATTACCTTGTATTTCTACCTAATTCTCTCCTACTCAAGCATTGTGGCTTGCAGCACCTCACCTGAGAAATTGATCTCTGTTCAGTCAGAGTCTTTGAAATCGTCTTGTTGCTGTTTGTATCCAGCTCTCTCTCGCCTGCTTGTTTTGGCTTGTGATGTCACGCTCGACTTGCCTCCGCATTCAACGGCTGCTGCCGCACACACACACAGTCTCAGTTCACGCTGTCTGCATCCCCTCACCTGAACTACCTCTCTGGACAAACGCTCCACAAGCTCACAAGGAAGCCGGTTTGTACGAATCTGCACACAGGATAATCCGGTATGTATAAACGTTGTACCGCTAAGGATGTCTTTCTCTCTGCATATTTGTATGTGTTACTGTGCCTCAAGTAATCCAGACTGTCTGCCATATTAGCTCTATCACAGCTTATACATACGTTACTCTGCTTCCATTACACCTGTTTGTCTGCCTCATAAGTTTGCTTGCCAAGTGACTTTAACTATTGCAAATTTAACATTACGCTTCAAGGCTCTGCTCTCACAGGCATTAACCATTTAATATGCTCTATGTGCTTAAACTGAATTGAGCTTATCTGCTTCAGATCTCTCCTTGCTCTTTAAAAGACTCAAACATAACTGTGAACCTAGCCTGCACAACTAAATCTAAAGTTTGCCTGTGTGTGTGTGCAACCTTTTGTAAATATTTTATATGACTGTGATGGAAGATTGAAACTTAATCCTGGAAAGTGAATTACATTTTGACTTTCTTTACCTCTGGAATTGGAGTTATCCTATATAAATTGCCATAACTTTGGATTTACTCATTCCTTGTTACTCTGTATACCATCTTCACACTGTATCCTACAGTAGTGACCCTCAGATCTATGAGCATAACAGGGTTCCACAAGTTAGATCTTAGTGAACCCGAGGTAAGGTGTGAGACTGAGTGGTACTGCATAATATCAGGATACTAGTTTTTACGTATCATTACATATTCATAATAAAAATTCTTGCACGATAATCAAAGTGCCTGATGGGGGGGGGGGGGATCTTTATAACAGTAACTGTCAATCCTATACAGAGGGATTTGTGTACCACCTTAAAGATACGGAGACTTGGATTTCATTACATAAAAGAGGAACTACTATTGGTGAATACTGGTAGGGTATGTCAAGAGAGAAATAGAGTTCTACTTAATTATCTTGCCAAGTGGTTCGAGATGATTATGCACCTCTAATGTCATGTGGAGGAAGATGATCCTGAAGAAAAATACTAAAAAGTATTGGGATTTGTGATTAAAATGTAAATACCAGATAATAAATAATACAAATATTGTGTATTTATGAAATAATCAGTGTTCTATTTTTTATTTTACTCTCTATCAAAAATAAAAAAATGCAACAAAGTAAATATAATGTGTGATTATAATATTGTTTTTTCCTGTTTTACTCTGTTTTAATGGAACATTTCCTTTTATGATAACATTTTTGTTTATATGATATTACACAATAATAGAAACAGCCAGATGATCTCTAAAGACAACACATTCAATTCCTGAATTTCTTGTGGCTTTTCTATTTGACCTTTGGTATTTGTATGTATCGACACTTTCTCTAAAGCACTGCACAAAAACACCTTGAAGTGTCAAGCTTTAAAAATTAGTCTTCTGTTGTGCTGTAGAGTCTGGATTGTCTTGGCCTTGTCAAGATGCATTCTCTAGTTAGAGGTTGGAAATATTTTCCTCTTGGCGCCTTATGTATTGATTTTTTAACACTACAGGCTGTCTGTCAAATGGAGTAGGTGCAAGGTGAGAGGTCATCCAACATTGGCTG
Organism: Bombina bombina; assembly: GCF_027579735.1. Lineage (NCBI taxonomy): Eukaryota > Metazoa > Chordata > Amphibia > Anura > Bombinatoridae > Bombina > Bombina bombina. Next base: position 84,302,909 of record NC_069500.1, on the reverse strand, counting down.
GCTGCACCTATTACTGACATGCCCTTTAGTATGTAAGTACTAATGATAAAACTCATTGTTACAAGGCGTGGCGATGTTTGTTGTGAGTCATAGTACCTAAATTATAGGTGTTATACATACATTTATCTTCATTTTATTGTGAGTTAAACTTTAAGAGCCAATTTATCTTAAACATATTAGTCATCATTTACAATCTGTGTAGGTGTAATAGTCTCCAGGTAGGTATTTATTTTTTATATCCATGTTCTGGTTTTCACAGCAGACCCTCTGGTTCTAATTAGTGAGCCAAACTATTTTTCATGGAAGCCCATGATACCATAACAACAGAAAACCAAGGTAAAAGATAAACCCTTATGTAGTACGACTCTCCAAAAACACTTGTATGAAAATAAATAAATAACAACAACAACAACATCTGATCAATCACACACATATATAAATATGTATACATAGACATATACATGCATATACATACATAAAAGAATTCCAAAAAAATGTGAATGAATACATACAAATGTAAATAAACTACTTAATTACAGTAAATTTGAAGTTTACTTGTCTAAATGAGAAATATATATTAAATAATGAAAACAAATACCCTATTATCAAAAGAATATACCCTGACCTAACAAGAAAACTATATGAGTGTAATAAATACAATTAAAAATGAAATAAATTTAACAAGAATAGATATCAATGATATCAGTGTAATTAATAATAATAATAATAATGATAAATCACAATTCAACCAGCCACACCTCTGGTGTATCGTCAAATATATTTATTTTGTTAAAATAACACCAATTCTCTTACGGGAATGCACAATATTTATTCAAATAAGTCAAATAAAAAATCAGTATCTTCACAGAAAACAAAATAAATGCACTAATATAAACATTTGGTCCCAAAATGTGGTTAAAATATTTGGATGGCACCTTACTAATCTTCAAAAAGTGTTACACAAAAATCAAGAAGCTGTACACCAGATAAAAAGTAGAAAATAAAGTTTATTCAGCTACAACAAGTTTTTGGGCTATCGAGAAAGGGGCAGTAATTTTAAAACATTGCTGTTATGGAGCCGAATAAAGGTTCTGTCTTACTTTTTTACAGTAGCTGGAGTGCATCTTTTTAATTTGTTAATTTTATAGGATTATACAGAAAGGTCCTTATAGATACCACATGGCTCATTATCGATGTGTTGAATTTATATGCTAGTTTGGATTGTAGAATGTGCTAATCCTTCATCAATAGTACTGTTGTACTGGCTTTGTTACAATCAAAGTTTGTAGAGAGATCCAAAATGTACTGAGATATTTTCAAGAAACCAAAATGCAAGACTAATAAAACAAGACTAAGCTCCAATTATTTATAACCAGAGCTTCTCATACTACAAAGAAAAGCTTCAGTGAAGTGCAGAGATTGTAACTAGCTTCAGATCTTCCAAAATGCAGTGGCTGGTGTTTGCTGCCTTATCATCACATTCCTATTTTTTTTATTTTATTTTTTAAATATAGTAAGTGCCACTTTGCCATAACATAAGTGCTGTAGCTGTATGTGGGAGCACTTTTAGGTAGTGGGTTTAAAGGGACATTCAAGTCAAAATTAAACTTTTATGATTCAGAAAGAGCACACAATTGTAAGAATTTTTCAAATTTACTTTTATTATTAAAATTTGCACAATCTTTTTATATGCAGTTTTTGAAGCGCCAGCTCCTACTGAGCATGTGTGCACAAGCTCACTGGGTATACTAGTATGTGATTGGCTGATGTCTGTCACATGGTACAGGGGGCTGACAAATGGGAGAAAAACAAATTGCCAAAAAAAACAAACTACTGCTTTTGTGAAATTCAGATTAAGTGTTATTACATTGTCTTTTTATTATGCACTTGATAATTATGTAATTCTACTGTATTTAGAGGTCCTTTAACCACCTCTGTACACTCTCACACTCACTACTGATAATTATTTCCTTTAACCAGCACTTGCATGAGATTTATGTCCAACTTCAAAAGTCTCAACCTGACTGGGGATAATTATAACAACACATTTTCTTGGACATGGCTTATAGTTTCATGAAGATTAATAATTATCTGATTCGATCCAACAGCAGTAAGGCCTCTTGCCCTGGGACAAACCGAACCTAGGGTTGAATTCTCTACAGCTCTCTGCTCAGGCAAGATTGTCCAGAAAGGTCCATCAGCTTTATGAGAGCCAACATAAGATTCTAGAAAGGCAAATGTTGCTATATGTCTCTATGGGGCTTCCTCTGCATTTCTATATATGAAACAGAGACAAGCACCTTAAATTATAGCAATACAGTGGGACCTCGGTTTACAAATTTAATGCGTTCTCCGGGACGTTTCATGTTGTGAAAAATTCGTAAACCGAAACACCGTTTCCCATAGGAATGCATTGAAAACCAATTAATGCGTTCCGGAGGTGAGAAAAAAGTCAAATAAACTATTTTTTCTGTTCAAAACTCTTTATAAAGTGCACTTTAAAGGCATAAATACTGTACAGGGACATGATTAATCAAGCAATAACATTTCAAACATCCAACTTTATGTTTTAAAACATCACACATCAACTTTTAAAACATGGCAGACTGTTGGTAACATGGTACAGTACACTTTAACTGTACATAAATAACACGTCAACAGGGAAAACATGGAAAATAGCAAAACAATTTCAACACTGTTTGGAAGATGGGGAGGACGAGGGCAATTGGGCAGCACTAACACAAGCAGGTTCTTCTTCATGTCTAGGCTGTTTTTGTAGGAACCTTTCCATTGTCTGCTGCCTCTGGCGCCTTTTAAGCATCCCTCGGAAAGGGGACATGATGTCTGTGTCAAAACTGCTCACAAGTCTGTGGGCTAGAGCCTTATCTGGGTGGTGCTGCTGTACAAAAGTTTGTAGGTTTACCCACATTTGGCATGCCTTCTTGAGTTCCGTGGAAGAGAGCTGTTCCTCACTCATTTCCTCCTCCTCCTTCTCAAATGCGATCTGCTCCTCCATCGACTCCTTCTGCAATTCCACCAGCTCCTCGGTGGTTAGTTCACGGTTGTGTTCCTCCACCAGCTCGTAGACATCCTCCTCAGTCACCTCCAGGCCCATGGTCCTCCCCAAGGAACAATTTCCTCCAACACTGTTGACTCTGGTGCAGGTGCAGAAGCACTGGAGGCAGGTTTTACAACACAGTCTGGCCAAAGGTGGCGCCAAGCAGAATTTAGGTTTGTCTGGCTGACCCCGGCCCAGGCAATGTTGATAATCTGCAGACAGCTCACAATGTCAAAATGCTCTCTCCAAAATTCATGGAGGGTGAGGCTTGAGCGATCTGTCATCTCAAAGCATCGCCGGAAAAGCTCCCTTGTGTAGAGTTTTTTTAAAATTGGAGATGACCTGCTGGTCCATTGGCTGGAGTAGTGGGGTGATGTTAGGCGGAAGGAACATGACCTTGATGAAATTAAAGTCCTCCAGCAAGTCTTCCTCGAGGCCTGGAGGATGGGCAGGAGCATTGTCCATGAGCAGCATGGCCTTGAGTGGCAGATTATTGTCCACAAGGTACTTCTTCACAGCAGATCCAAAAACCGCATTGACCCACTTCACAAACAAGAGGCGTGTGACCCAAGCCTTTGTGTTAGACTGCCACAAAACTCTCAACTGCTCCTTGTTCACCTTGTGTTTCTTGAAGGCCCGTGGGTTCTCTGAATGGTAGACAAGCAGGGGCTTGATCTTAAGGTCCCCACTGGCGTTGGCGCAGAACAGGAGGGTAAGACGGTCCTTCATCGGCTTGTGGCCAGGCAATGAGGTCTCCTGTTCTGTGATGAAGGTACGCTTTGGCATCCTCTTCCAGAAGAGTCCAGTCTCGTCGCAGTTGAAGACCTGCTGAGGAAGGTAGCCCTCTGAAACTATGACCTCCAGGAACTCCGTAGCAAATTCTTCAGCTGCAGCAACATCGGAACTTGCAGCCTCTCCATGCCTGACCACACTGTGGATGCCAGATCTGTTCTTGAACCTTTCAAACCACCCCCTGCTGTCCTTGAAGCCTTCTGCATCTGCTGACGTTCCTGGCTGTTGTTTGAGGTCAGCATGCAAGGCCTTGGCTTTTTCGCAGATGATCGCCTTGGTCACTGAGTCCCCTGCACGCTGCTTCTGTTCAATCCAGAGCAGGAGCAACTTCTCGACCTCCTCCAGAACAGGTGGCCGTTGCTTGGAGACCCTGGTGACTCCCTTGGCTGCATCTCTCCCAGTAATCTTCTCTTTCATTTTTAGGATTGTACCGATTGTGGATGCACTCCTTCCATACTCTTTGGCAAGGTCAGTCAATCGCATTCCTCCTTCATGCTTCCTGATGATTTCCTTCTTGTCCTCAAGCAGAATCATCTCCTTCTTCCTCTTCCGAGCTTCCGCTGCTTTCTTGGGTGCCATGACACCACCGTCCCTAAGTATGCAAAAAAAATTAATAATGCTTTACACCCACATGAGCTGGCATGGAAAACAACCCCACAATGCAAAACACACAGTAAAAGGCATGCACAGCACATGAGCTGGCATGGAAACCACACTAAAAGGCATGCACAGCAGATGAGCTGTAACAGGCATGCACAGCAGATGAGCTGTAACAGCGATGCACAGCAGATGAGCTGTAACAGGCATGCACAGCACATGAGCTGGCATGGAAAACAACCCCACATTACAAAACACACAGTACAGTACTGTAACAGGCATGCACAGCACATGAGCTGTAACAGGCATGCACAGCACATGAGCTGTAACAGGCATGCACAGCACATGAGCTGGCATGGAAATCACCCCCAGAATGCAGAACACACAGTAAAAGGCATGCAAACAACCAAGCTCAGTTCCCTACCTTTCCACTTCTTGAGATGCACCAAAAAGGCTCCAAAACCTTCTGCAAAAGGCTCCAAAACCTGCTGCAAATGGCTCCAAAAGGCTCCACAACTTGCTGCAAATGGCTCTAAAACGGGACACTTTTTTCGTATTGCGAAAAAAATTCGTAAACCGAGGCATTTTTTTTCCAGAATTTTCATTCGTAAACCGAAATTTCGTTTACCAAGGCGTTCGTTAACCGAGGTCCCACTGTATATACAAATTATAGTTTTTATGTTACACTTTGTAGTTACTTTAGACTTCAGACTTTTTTCTTCAAGTTTTATTCATTTAAACTGTGTACATTCTATTTAGTGTTTTTATAAACATAGACTTTTATATATATATATATATATATATATATATATATATATATATATATATATATATATATTGTATAGCAATGTATTTAGGATTGTGATTTGTACAAACTCTGATTTGCACTTTGTAAGTTTATGTGACTGTTTAAAGGGGCATAAAAGTGCTGTAATGTGTTAGAACATTTTATTATTGCTTGCATATAACATTGTTTATAACCCTTGTAATGTTATTAAACACATAGGGACCCGTACTTGGGAACCTGTCCATCCACCATTGCAGGAAATGGGCAGCAGACACTGTAAGTCCACTGCCTGCATTTACTATTGCACAAGGAATTCCTCCTGAAGTGAGGCTTGTAGTAATAGCATGTCTCACAACACCCAAGCTATCACAGGGCTGAAAACCCCTTAAGGACACGTGGCATACAGGGTATGTCTGTGTCGTTAAAAGAACACTATAGTCAAACGTTTACATCCTCTAATCCACCGGAGTCGTGCGACTAGCGGTTTTTCTGACCAGCAATGCTCTGAGAGTCCTGAGGGGTATTTCTAGTGTTTGATGGTTTAACACACGGTAGTCTAAGGTCAATAGTCTTAAAATGCTTACAGACAAGAGAACATCATTTTTTACTATAAAAGCTATTAAAGGCACCAGGGCTAAACTAACCTTTCTTTTTAAAAACACATTGCAATGTAAAGTATGTTGAAAAAAAAGGCTGAATTTAGTGCAACACAGCACCCCGGTAAGCTCTAAGATCATGGCTAGGCTCATTTCTTGCCAATCTCAGAAGACTAACGCTAAGCTTTTTGGTATTAACAACCATAAGAATTGTGTGGGCTTTAGAGTTTCTAACCAGAACGGCTACTGGGCATGTGTGCAATTAATGCTTTCATTAAAATTTTGTATCAATAAATACTTAAAGTTGTTAAAATGACCAAATACTTATTACTACTAAAATTGCAAAAAAGTGATATAATATTTAAGAAGTTATTTTATCCTTTATTTGTAAAATGCAGATTTAAAAAAAAAAAGTCTCTCTTTGAAATATTTGGTTAGTGAAACTGCATCAATAGTGATAAATGTTAGCGTCTTACACAATTTTTGTTGACAAATACAAAAATGCCATAGTTTTGTTAGTCAGTAACAATGTCAAAGCATATTGTCCTGTTTCATTAGTTAGCAAATTATTTCATATTTAACATGTCCTAAAGCTACTAAATATTGGGCTGCATTCAATAACACCCATTTGTGACACTAATATCTTAAGGGAAAAAAAACCCTCTTTAACAACACAACTTGTAATTCATAAAGATTTGTACTCACCCATTGTCAAAGGCACCAGTTGCGATTCGCTCTCCAATATAATCAAGGGAGCGGCATGTATATCGTAGCTGCTCACTTCTCAGCTGTGAAGGATAACGGCATCACACCTTCACAATCTTACTGAACAAACAAATTCAAATGAAATTTACCCCCCCCCACTACAAGACATATGTGCATAAGAAATATGTGCAGAGAAATAAAATAAAATTCTTCACAGGCATAATACAGCATGTTTTAATTATGCATAGTTCTTTAATGGCAGGAACTGAAAAATAAATGTGACACAATGCTCAATAAATGTTGCCTTTAATTGCCATCAGCCTTTATGAATCTAGTCCAATGTGTTGGTAAATTCCTATGTTGTCACACATTGAGACCATTATCACAGCATATATTATAAAAATTAAGATACATATTTAGAAATAGTTTCAATATTTTTATTTCACACAGATATGTACACAAGGATTTTACAGGTGTTTTGAGTGTTTATATTTTCTTATACATAAGATAGCTTAGCAATTTACAATACATGACATAAAGCTTTCATTTGTTTCAGGTATTTAATCATACGATTAATCTTACCTAACATCAAAGCAATAAGATTTTCTACATTTACAATAGCAGATACATCACAAAATCAATAAAACAACCAACATCTTACAAGGTAACGACAACACAATATAACTGCAGTACAGAAAGTGTTACACTAGGGTGAAGTTTGGGTACAAAATATGAAGTATCTTTCCAAAACATATAACCCTATTGTTACTAACAATTAATCAATTTCATGATTTTTTTAAGGCCCTTGGGGAGTTACGTTCTTCAAATTTGTAGGTAATGTAAGCGAATGTGATAAAGTCCAACCGATATAATTTGTTGTTCAGTTATACTTTGTTATATTATAATTCAAAACAACCGCAATCGCAGGCTTTGTTAAAAATTCAGTGTATCTATGGAATTTAATTATCAACATTTAATATGGAAAAAAAATTACTTGAAAGAGTTGTATTATTTTAATGAAGAAAACATTTTCTTATGCATTGAATTCATTTTATTTGCTTATTTCCTATGAAAAACCAAAACAAAAAAACATGCAGCTGATGCACGGGAACATATAAAAATCCTCTCTACTCTGGCTTGTCTACCTGCTGTAATGTCTCATCAAAAGGACTGTGACTTTTTCTCCCTATAATGTGCTCCCAAAAATCTATTTGACCTGCCGAAGTGTATTAAACAGTTTACAAATGGATTATTTACCTTTATAAGTTGCTGTGTTTGCATGTTGAAATCACCAACTACTTTTTTGAAGGGGGGGTAGGGGGTGAGTGAATAAGATAAAAGGGTCTGATCTGCCTGTAGTTTCAGCCCATTTAAATGGGTATCTTCTTGAGAACAATTGGTTTAGGTTTCAATAGAAAAAACAGCTTTTACAAATATATAGGAGTAATTTCTCATACTCAATTACTTAATTTTACAGTACTGTGACACTTTAAGTATTCATTTAACTACACTTAGCTTCCTTGCACAAAATAGGATATATTCTATTTTAGTTAAAATAAAATACTTATCAAATTATTTGCCTTTAGACATTTTAATAGACTTTAAAATAGAATTTGTGGAAAAACTTTTGAGAAGCTTTCCAACGTACTGTATCATATTGCATTGTCCAGAGCTTTTGAATCAATCGTCTATGAAGTACAGATGACCTAAGTCAAATGTGTCCTTAGCTCTGCAGAATCTGCTTGTGGGTCTTGCAACTGATCTTACTAATATCAACATCTCTTGAAGCAATTCAGGTATTTATAAAACTTACAACATAAAATATTTGAAAAATGCTGTTTTATTTCCAAAATAGAACTAAGGGCCCGATTATCTAAAATTCACCACCAAAATCACGATAAACCAAGTTTAGCCTCACAGGACAGTCTTGGTGCAATTATCAAAGAAAATGGACTCGCGAGTGGCGAGCTGTCTCCGACAGAAATAATGAGAGCTCTCTGCTATGTCAAAATTCACAATGGAGGACGAAGTACACAGGGAGAAAACAACGTAATGTTTAAACTTGAATTTTACACCTAATACAAAAATATGTTGTTTTCAGTGCACTGTACTATAACATTGTGTTTATTTTCATATGTAAAGGTTTTTCTTTCAAAGTAATTAGTGTTTTGAGTATTTTAATAAAAGCTCTCCACCTTTCAACTGGCAAGAAAAAAACAGTAATATCTGTAGGGCGGAAACGTTTAGCGAATTACACTCGGATATGAGAGACAATTTCAAACAAACTCATGGAACACCGATGTTCAGGCCATTTACCAAAAAAAACCAATTAGGCTTTGTATTTAAGTCATTTCTTACCCCAAGGTTGATATAATAACAACTGCTTAAGGTAGGAACTCTGAACCTGGTCACAATATAAAATTAGCTGAAATGACTGAAGAAGAAATAGAGTTCTGTTTCCAGAGAACTATTTTTTTTTACTGGTAATAAAAAGGAATGTCCACTCCTGAAGAAAGTAGTGACTTCTTAGACGGCAATCTGTTCATCACAATAGGTCTTAGGAACTGCTTTGAAAATAGACAATCCAGCTAATTGATCCCTGATAATGCTCAGAACCCTGATACTGCAACCATCAAGGCAGAACATCATCATGTAAGAATTCTAAGCTGTTTCTGGAATTGAATGAATACTTATTTGTCTGTTGTCCAAGAAGAGCACAATATTAATATTTCTGGCCTTATACTTACTCTCCAGACAAGCTTCTTTTAATTAACATAACATATTATAAACTGGGACAGTCCATATTACACTGTAAAGCTTTAAGTAGGGAGAACAATAAATTGGCTGATATTGAATTGAATATTGGTATGACTGGCTGATTTTGTCTGTAAAAACTGTCAGTGTGTTTCATCCAGGGGACAACCCTACTTTAAGTTGTACTAATTTTTACCGTATCTCAACAAAACATGCAACTGGCTTTTTGTAAAGCACACTGTTCCAAGGGGGTCATATATGTTATCAAGTACTTTGCAATAAAGATTTTCTTCAAGACTTTGTTTCCAACATGTTCAGTGATTTTAGATAATTTTTCTCATGTTTTGAGAATCTAGTTTCTATGTTGGAAGAAGAAATATAGTCTGACTGGTGTGGATTTCCACTTCCTAAAGAACCTTGTTTGTTTTGGGATGAAATAACTATTAATGTTGAATATCCCCAATGGATCTGTTAATAATCCTATTTTGATATTTCATACTTTTATAAAGGTGTCAATTCCCCTATGTCAAGAACAGGTCAGTAGGCAGCCATTGTGACTGTGAGTAGTCTCAATAGAATCCAGCCTATCAGTCTTCTACTATGTTTTCGACCGTTAGGAATTTCAAATATAAAAAAAAAAATATATGACCAATGGACTTTATCTGAGTTTGCAGACATGAAAAACTTGATTCTAACTGAGGGTTCCTGTTCCATTCATTTATGCTCTAAGATTTGTAGCAGACGTTTAATGTGCACAGTTTCTTATGCTACTGTTCACGGCCTTACATGCACTAGCATATATCCTAATAAATGTTAAAGTACAATGAAAATATAAAACAACAAAAGAAAGAAAAAAGCAAAACTCATAATGATATTTTACCCATAGCAATGCCTGTGGTGTTCAGACTTGGGATGACTTGACTTACAAGTTGAGTCAAATAAAGAATAATTTATATTTTTTACAGTGGAATGGCAGGGTTAGTAGTTATTTGTGTTTTTCTTACCATAATCCTTTATGTGAAGATAAACTCATTATAAAAAAATGTAAAAAATGAGCAAAAGTTTTAATTACTTGGCTAGAATACTATATCTAATTTTTCATGTAGATCCTACTGATACTTTTTTTTAATTAATATAACTTTTTGTATTCTTAAAGTATAAAAAGGGCCATTATAGAGCAAAAATGATATAATGTTAACACTAGTGACCCTGCAAGTTTATGTGTTTAACCTCTGCAAAGTAGTTAAAGCTCATAGTACAGCTCAGGAGCGAGCTACATTCAGTTTAATGGCGCGATCGGGCGCTCTGTGACTAGACAGCGTGCCCGTGATGCACTTAGGAAAAAAAAGACCTGCTTAGTAGAGCCAGGAGTGGCGATCTGGAAAATTTTACTTTGTAATAAAATATCTCTGCAATACTTTGATGGATAAAGTTGGCGCTAAGATAATGTTATATAATTCTGCACTATGTGCAGAATTATATATAACATTATTTTGTAGGTTTACTGTCCCTTTAAGCTTTAACATTTATTTAATAATCAATGTAAATATTGTCTTATATAGACAGTTTTCAAGACTATAGGAAAATGGTTTCTTTTATACAATTAGACAAGAAGCAGCCTCAGTCCTTGCTACTATTTTTTATTAGTTATAGACTAGCCTGTAAGTTCCCACAGGAAGAGGGCCCTCAATTAATCCTGTATTTACTTGTCACATTTTGTCTTGTCTCTTACAAGTTTTGCATCATTGTTTTATTTAAATGAATTGTACCCATGGACAGCGCTGCGGAATATGTTGGTGCTTTCTAAATAAAGAATAATTACAACAACAATAAATGAACATGTAAAATGCATTGTTTTGCAGTTGTTATTAGCACCATGTTATTACAGTACATTTCTGTTTTCTTAATATAGAATCAAAGGCGTAACTAGAAACCACAGGGCCCAGGTGCAAGAATCTAAGAAGGGCAATTGCGACCTCTGCACCCCCTGTAATTTCGCCCCTGTATAGAATATCAGTCAAATTTGAAACTTATTAACCGTTAATGAAGCATTAAGGTTTTTTTTCAGTGGCGTGATGCATTATTACTGCTTGCCTCACTCCAGAAGCATTCGTTGAGACCCGCACTAAACTGCTTAGATTAAAAACCCTGTATGTTGTCTGTTGTTAAGGGGTTATTTTTTTTTTACTGCAACTGTTTTTCAATAGTGAAACTCCACCCATCACTTGCCTTATTTGGAGGAGCCAATCTGAGTTAGAGTCTGCAGACAACAAGGCTAGTCACGGTCGTCATTATTCTAGTATAAAGTGAATTGTTTTACAGTCTGTTATCTGTTAAAGCCAATTAGTGGAAGATATGTAACAAGGTTAACCTCGAGAAGTCTGCAGGGTGCATTTCCAGCTCTAAAGAATCTAATCGACTTAGTTACATGAAAAGGGGGCAAAATAAATAAAGTATATTGCAAAGTTATCTTTCTATGCTTAAATAAATATTTTATATAAAAATCTGTAGTTGCTTACTGTCCTTGTAATACACTTTTCTTGACAGTAAAAAAATAGTTGTATGAATAAAAATAAAAGACTGCGATCTGGTAAGTAACATTAGTGCACATTTATTAAAATGGCTGTAATAATAAATCTCTGTTTAAGATTTCTCAATCAGTAAATACCAATGGCTTATATAGGGGTTTTACAAATTTCTCTGAAACTTATAGGGAAGTATCCTGAAGAATGCAATTATGAGCCATAGTTAGTATATAAGGTGGTTACCTGCATTTGATAGAACCTTAACCATGTATTTTCAATTTTAAAGGACAGACTACACAGCATTAACAAATACCTTATTGTGATTGCCATACTGCGGACACCCCATACCATCCTGTGCCACTTCATACAAGGTAAAAGGAAATTTAGTATTTTAAAAAATACTTTCTTATTTAGCTGTTATAAGATGGCAGCATAACTCCTCCTAGAGAATCCGTGGGCCCGTCTATTGTGTAGCAGCATCCAATGATCTGGCTCTCACTTGTAAAATTGATGACGCACGCCTGTAGTTTCGCCAATGCGTGATGTGTCCGACTGAGAGCCTCATGTAGGGAGCGATTTCTACCAAACCCACAAGAAGGAGGGAGGAGGAGTTTAACTTTGACGGCCATATTAAAACGGCCAAACAAAGAAAGTTTCCCTAGCATACTGTATACAGTTTTGTTCTGCATGAAGTGGCACTGGATGGTGTGGGGTGTACACAGTACAACAATTACATTAAGTTGCTTGTTAATACCGTGTAGGCTGTCCCTTTAATGTAGCTTATATAGGAGCGTAAGAGTTGTAGCAAATAAGACATATAAACATATAAGAAAGTGACCATAGTGCATTCTTATAGATAAATACAGAAGACAGCGTAATCTGCTCTCATTATATACTCAAGATAACAAACTATAAAGTGTATCAACATTATACTGTACATAAGAGATAACAAAATAAAGGTGTGTTAAACAACTGTAATGTAGTGTGGATATGTTTCACTGTCAATATTCAAAAGTGATAGCAGTTGTGAAACCAGAATCTGATATCCTGGGGGGTTTGGTATCTTTTTTTATTTTATTTATGGAGAGGAATTAAAGAGAAATGTATCCACGTTGTAATAATGAACATTAGGATATATGTTTTTTTCACAAATCTTAAACACTGAACTAGTTCTTTATGTGCAACTACAGAGGGATAGAGATTCACTGGGTGTTCACTTTCTCAGAAATATTCCTACAACTTCTGTTACCCTATAGGGGAATTTCATTTATGGGACATACAAATCAAAATTAAAACTTTCATGATTCAGAATGTACAAAATATATATATATATATATATATATATATATTAAAAAAATTCCAATTTACCTTGGGTGAAACCTAGCATACTACAGTAGGCCCAGAATCATGTAGCAATGCTATAAAAACAACATTTAGAGGTATACATAGCAGGCAGTGCGGAGTGAAAGCAGGTGGCACTTACAGCTCTGCCTTCAAACACTTTTACTGTACCCACAGTTTGGAAGTCTCCAATCTTAAGACAAATGCACTCTCCGTTTGTTTCTAGTTATACATCATTATCTTGTTTATCACAGAGTGGCTATAAGGCTCCCTCTACAGGCTGTATTTGCTTAATTTACCATAGAGTGTCTATGAAGCTCCCTCTACAGGCTGTATTTGCTTAATTTACCATAGAGTGGCTATAAAGCTCCCTCTACAGGCTGTATTTGCTTAATTTACCATAGAGTGGCTATAAAGCTCCCTCTACAGGCTGTATTTGCTTAATTTACCATAGAGTGTCTATAAAGCTCCCTCTACAGGCTGTATTTGCTTAATTTACCATAGAGTGTCTATAAAGCTCCCTCTACAGGCTGTATTTGCTTAATTTACCATAGAGTGGCTATAAAGCTCCCTCTACAGGCTGCATTTGCTTAATTTACCATAGAGTGTCTATAAAGATCCCTCTACAGGCTGTATTTGCTTAATTTACCATAGAGTGTCTATAAAGCTCCCTCTGGAGCAGCAGTTCCCAACCTTTTTTCTCTCCCGTACCCCTTGATTAGGCTTTTAATTTATTAGTACACCTTCTCATTATTACCCCCACCCATCCCTCAAAAAAGTAGTTTTTTTTTTTTTTTCTTAGGTTAGTTAAATAAGCAAACGTCTCAAATAAACCTAATGACATGTAAGGCACTCATAAAAAAGAATGATCTAGGCGGGCTAGGCCTATTAATACACGTTCAAAAGTAGTCAGTCCCAAAGCATGTGTACCAAGCTCAAAGCAGAATAGGATCACTGTCTTTGTGTCTGTAAGAGGAACTGAAGTGTATTCAAAACTTGGTCGCGGGTGAACCTTTCAGCGAGGAGATCGCTCGGTGGGCTATGTCACCGTTATGCAGGTGACAGTGTGAGAGGCTACGTACAGGTGTTGAGTGCATTGTGAAGGTAAACTCTTACCAGATTTGCAAGTAAGTACTTGGTCCCAGGACTGTCTTCGTCAGTAACTCTGCTTCCTCTCTTCCACATTTCCTTATCACCTGACTCCAAAACCCCCAATGAGTCAACCCGGTCCAAACCACGTGTGCCACACCCGCTCCTACATAACCTCTAGCCCAAAACAAACCAGTAGATAGAATCCCAGACAGATAAAAGATAATTTCACTTGTTATGAATTTAAAGGTAACTGTTAAAATGTAAGTCCATCATGTATGGTTCCGCCATTACCAACAATATTTTCGCGTAACCCCAACCGGTACCACAGGTTGGAAAACCCCTGCTCTAGAGGTTGCTTTTGCTTAATTTACCATAGAGTGGCTATAAAGCGCCCTCAACAGGATATATTTGCTTAATTTACCATAGAGTGGCTATAAAGCTCCCCTACAGGTTGCATTTGCTTCATTTACCATAGAGTGGCTATAAAGCTCCCTCTACAGGTTGCATTTGCTTCATTTACCATAGCGTGGCTATAAAGCTCCCTCTAGAGGTTGCAATTGCTTCATTTACCATAGAGTGGCTATAATGCTCCCTCTACAGGTTGCATTTGCTTCATTTACCACAGAGCGGCTATAAAGCTCCAACTACAGGTTGCATTTGCTTCATTTACCATAGAGTGGCTACAAAGCTCCCTCTAGAGGTTAAAAGGACAGGATACCCAAATTCAAAAGAACTTAAACGTGATGCAGCAAAGCTGTAAAAAGCTGACTAGAAAATATTACCTGAATATCTCTATGGAAAAAAGGAAGATATTTTAATCAGAATTTCCTCATTAGCCATACCCCATGGTTTAAGGAAGTTAACTATGAAATTTTGTGAAGTTTCAGTGAAATATGAGATTACAGTAAAAGAAAGTGTGACATCAGCACTGATGTAATTATAAGAGCACAAAATCATTATGTTAAACAAGATTTCTTCAATATTTTAGCCATCTTGTAAGAAAAAAAATGTGTAAACAATATGGACCAAATGGAAGATTCACGGTATATACGTATATATGCATTTTGTGATTGGGTGATGGCTGTCACATGATACAGGGGTGAAGGAGAATTGAACATTTTTCAGAACAAAATCTACTGCTCATAAGTACTATTTCATTCTCTTTTTTATTATACATTTGTTGATTATGCAATTCTAATATATTTAATGAACCAATAACAGCTAAAGAATGGAAAGAACTTTAGAATTCAACTTCCAACAAGGAAATTAAAAGATATTTTACCAAAGAAGCACCTAATTGTTTTATGTTCATTAAAGCCTGGAATATTTATATAACATTTTTTTTCAATCATGTTCTTGAAATCATTTTATTACCAAAGGGCGTGTAATGGTTTGTTATAAATTATTCAAGGGATCATAATGATTTGTAGCTGATTTAATTTAGCAATAGCATTCGGTGCTCTGCAGCAGATTCCACAGTATTGTGCAATAACAGTTTAAAGGATCTCTTAACACAGTAGAATAACATAATCAACAAATTCATAATAAAAAGACAATGCAAAATGAGTAGTAGATTTTTTTCCTGACAAATGTCAAAAATAGTTACATTTCCCTTCTTAATGCATTATGTGTCAGCCATCAGCCAATCACAAAAAGCACATCAGCTCCTCCTGCACATGCTCAGGAGGAGCTGATGCCTCAGAAAGTGTGCATGTAAAAAGATTGTGCACATTAAGTTAATGGAACTGAATTGTAAAGTTGTTTAAATGTGTGTGTACTATCTTAATAATGAAAGTTTAATTTGGACTTGAGTGTCCTTTAAGTGTCAGTGATACATGTCAATACCTTATATATATGTCATTAAGCACATTTTTTTAATTTCCAGATCACTTTGAGATTTATTGCTTTTTTTTAAGTCATTTAATTTTTGCAAAAAGAATAATTGATGGTAAAAATGTTCTGCATATATTATGTATGTGTAACACATATATTCTACAGTTTTCTATCTACTGTAGCAGTTTCTGATTGAGATAGCTATATAACTCCCCAAGTAATGTGCAGCAGTTCACACTTCTAGATAATAAAAACAGGTCCTTAAAAGGACATTAAAGTATTATTTCTGTATGCACAGTATGCATCGGCATGTTTATCTTATCTCCACTGACGTGACCAATTAACAGCAAATCAATTATCAGATATGGCGTGTTGCAGAGTCAAACACCTACAAGTCTGTGACATGCACTACAGCCAATTTTCATAGGCGAATTACATGAAAAGCAGACAAATAAATAATAATGAGAGATATTATTTACTTAGCATTATTAAACATTTTGAATGGATTTAAGTTTGAGTTTCATGTTTCCACCACAGTTCTGAAAAAGCAGAATGTATCACTTTAGATATATTCAGACGTACCCGATTGGATCACATTATACTGGAATAAAAAATATACAGTACAGGCAGTCCCCGGGTTACAGACGATCGACTTAAGTACAACTCGTACTTACAAACTGAGAAAATAGAGCTTTATTGCTAATCCTTCTTTCCAGGATAACACAAAATACTCAAAATCCAATTGTCACAAGGACAGAAAGTGATGTGAAATTTTCTGAACAGGGGCACAGATAGCAAAACAAACTTTTCCCTATGCTAGCCAAAACTAAAAAAATGTTTGGCTAGAGTTTCACCTACAAAAAGTAGCTGTTCCAACTTACATACAAATCCAACTTAAGAACAAACCTACAAAACCTATCTTGTTCATAACCTGGGGACTGCCTGTACATTAATACTGTATGATATTTAAGGTGAATAAGGAAGCTCCATTTAATTTTCAGGATTGTTTTACTGTGGCAGAACTTGCATATAAATTCATGTTAACATCAGGGATAGGCATGGACTGAGGCTGTGACGGACATTTTTTCAAAATACAGACCTTAGTGAAGGACACCAAGGTACATTTCAAATTAAAAACATAAAAAAAACACTTTCTTTACCGAGAGGGTACTGGATGCATGGTGGAATAGCCATCCAGCAGAAGTGGTAGAGACAGTGAAGGAGTTTAAACATGCATTGGCCGCTCATAAATCTGGCCTTAGAGGGAACACTGTTCAAGACTCATGGGTGTTTGACCCAGGCTGTACTGCAGGCAGCTTGCTACTTAACTCTTTCTCACTCACTTTCCCGCTACTGAGCGGCGTCACGCGGGCACGGCCCCAACCCCACAATACATTGCACTGCATGCGTCAAAGAGGAGTCAGGACCAGCATTTATCTGTCCTACTCCTACCTCCCTGCCGCAAAACGGGTGGCGGACACTGTAAGGTCCAGTCACGGACACCAGTGTCCGTGTATGGACACTTTGCCTATCCTTGGTTAACATGCTACTTAAATAAGGTTGGAATTTTAAATAAATTCTGAAGTACACCTTAAGTGGCCAGAATATATAAACGGAGTCATATTTACTTAACAAATTTTAGACATAAGGCACCTTATGTTGGAAGACCGTGAATGATCATTGACATTGTGTCTCGTGTATGAATACAATTAATACAGATTCACTGATCCTTTGGCCAACTAATTAGTCCTCGACCATTCTAAAATCAAACATGGTAATCATTTTAGGTAGTAAAATAAAGAAAATGAAAAGTTATTCCACATAAAACCCCTTCCATACTGAATATTTAGGAACTAGTTATTTACACTTTATATACAGTTTTCAGAATAAAATTAGATTTTTATGACAGTTCTCAATTGGAATAAAATATTTTAATAATGTTGGAATGATGCATAAAGATTGCAATGAGATCACTTCTAACTATGCACAAATCAAATATTACACATATAAATACATGAGCATTCAAAATATAAATGTACAAACCATGTCATCTTAACAATTTGGGTTATACGCCTGTACTCATATTTATTTGAGATGATACTAACTTAGAAAATGGAACGCCACTAAAGGAAAACTTACAATATTATTAAATGTAAACCATAGTTTAAGGAATACCAAAAATACAACACAACTTTCAGTGTTTATGACTGTAATTGAAAGTGAAAACATTACAAACTTTGCTTACACATATATATTAGATCTTGACATTTACTCATCAAAATAAGGGAATATATACACATTGCCATCCAGAGTTTTTAGATTTATGCAAAGCAGGGGCAAGTACTTAGACCACCTCTATTATTATTAAAGCTTTAAGATAGGAACCACAATATGTTCATTATATTATAAATATGTGGAGGAAATGATGTTATCTGGTTCGACATCTGGTACAAATAGGATGCAATGGATATTCATATTCATGCAGCAACAAATACAGTGAGATCTGCCCTGATGACTGATATGAAAAACAATAGAAAAAAAAAATCTGAACGCAATGCCTAAACCACAAACCGGTGCTCTTTGCCATCGTGAGCCATTAAGATAACATTGCGATTAGATGTCCAGATGAGTCGAACAAGCTTCAGGGCGTTGAGGGAACCAGGAGAGGCAGGCTGAACTGGCGGCACCTGGTACGTTTTAATACAGCGTAGCTGGGGTGCAGAGTTCAACATTCCAATACTTCCTAGAAGTGAAGTGTTCATCTGTACAAAGAATACAAAATAGGAAAAAAGTAAAATGTCAAGTTTTAAAATATCTGAATCTATTAGCTCTATATCTAATCACAAACACACACACACACACACATATATATATATATATATATATAAAGAGAGAATAAAAGGCTGCAGTACTCCAATTAACTTTTTTGTAAATTAATTCCAAGCAGACACACATATGTATGTATGTATATATATATATATATATATATATATATATATATATATATATATAGATATAAAGTTATATATATATACACACACATACATATATATGTATGTTCTACACAAGTAAAAATGGGTTAATACCTAAATGACTCACCGAGTATCTTTAGACAGTGTTCCTTTTTAACGTCAATAAGATCAATTTATACAACTAAAGTGAACTCATTCTTTGTCAACGGCTTAATGACCTTGTGAAATATTTTCATCTTGTAGAAGGAAGCTTTGGGATTGCAGGAGGCAGATATTAGGAGATAGTCTAATTACACTGTATGTGCAGGACATGAATCTGGCAAACCTTTACATGTTTAAAGTATGCTGTTGCTGAGATGACATTCTGCATACTGATCAGCGTGGAATATAAGCTACTACTGTTTCTGAGGCGCAATGGTGTCAGAGGGTGTAAATCATTGCATCTCTAGCAGAGAAGCACGCAACCGCCACTGACATTTTCACAATTTAAATCATCTTGAGTAATAACCCTTTTAAGATGACTAATGTTACTGATTTTCCTACATTAGCAACAGCCTTTAATATGGCATGGAAGGGAATACTTTTCCAGTGCAAGAGGGCATACTTAATAACACATGGATAGGGATGCTTAGTAGCTGCAAATCAAGCAATAATTAACATGTTCTGTGCCACTAAGCCTGATGGCTTTTTTTTTTTAGCACTGCTACACATTGGTGCCATAATTATCTATAGATCAATCTATCTATCTACTGTGAAAAGATACTAAAAACAAATCTGTACACCCTTTTGACATCTAAAAATACAATAGGGGTGTGCTTATTTTGAGGGCCATGAGCAGGTAAGACTGAGGATTTATAGAAATACCCACCTCAGTTAATCACATGCATCTAAAGCAAATCTTACTGGTCGCATCTTCTGTGTGCGTCATTGAAATAATGAAACCTATTAGTAACTTCACTGGTGTTTTCATTTGAACCCATGTTGCATGTGGAGACGATTATTCGGAGAGAAATTACAGCAAATATTAAAATACGCACATGTAAGGCACGATTTTCAGTTTTCTAATTTCCTCTAATTTTTATGTCAATTCCATGTGCAAGGTTTGGCATTCTACGACCTGCTGAGGACAGTGTGACATGCGCAGGTCTGCACTGCTCTATAGTTCCTTTTTGCTTTGTAGATTGGTACACACAGTCTACCTAGCAGAGGACGTGCAGTCTGTCAAACCTCCATTGATTACATCTCTTTTTTCCATAGGTGAACTCTCCTCTTTTGGAGTTCAGGAGACGGTTGCCATAGCAATAGTAGTGGGGTCTTTTCAGATTTAATTTACTAATGGCTAGAGAAGATATGAAACACGCTTGATGATTCTGATGCGTATTTTAGCTGCAGTATTGTTCTGTCCATATGACGACGACCACGAGTATGCTAATTAAATGGCTACTAAAGTTATTTTTTTATATAGGCACAGTATATATCAGTAATTAAGAGCTGGGGAGCTCAATATCTGCATACAAAAACTGTTACTTTAAATAGATCCACTAACAATTAAACAGCAGTTAAAATTCAATTTTAGCTAGAAGAATCAGTGCCATAAAATACATGTAGTCAGTTTTCTCTACGTGCCACTGTCTTGGTGCTTTTTGGCCCAATAATTCCTTCAGCAACAATTGTGTGTTGCCAAGACATGTTTATGTAGTACAAAAAAATCTATGTGACATTTTTGGTGATGTGACAGTTTGAATAGTGGTTGTCTGTATTTTACATGGATTTATGACATATGCAGGCTTTGGCAAATCAAGAAAAGTCCAGGAATAAACTACATACATCCGTTGGTAGTATGTTTCTCTTTCTCCCTTAAAGGGACAGTCTACTCCAGAATTTCTATTGTTTAAAAAACAAAATTTATGCTTGCATGATAAATTTATTTATTTCTTGACACAGTGAGTCCACGGATCAGCAATTACTGTTGGGAATATCACTCCTGGCCAGCAGGAGGAGGCAAATAGCACCACAGAAAAGCTGTTAAGTATCCCCTTCCCTTACCACAACCCCAGGTCATTCGACCAAAGGAAAAGAAGAGAAAGGAAATAACACAAGGTGCAGAGGTGTCTGAGGTTTTTATAAAAAAAAAACTGTCTGAAAACAGGGAGGGTCGTGGACTCACCGTGTCAAGAAATAAATAAATTTATCAGGTAAGCATAAATTTAGTTTTCTGTTTTAAGACACGGTGAGTCCACGGATCAGCAATTACGGTTGGGAATCAATACCCAAGCTAGAGGACACAGATGATAAGGGAGGGGCAAGACAGGTAACCTAAACAGAAGGCACCACTGCTTGCAGAACCTTTCTCCCAAAAGAAGCCTCAGCCGAGGCAAAAGTATCAAATTTATAGAATTTAGAAAACAAGAGTGTAAAACAGACCAAGTCGCAGCCTTACAAATCTGTTCTACCGAGGCCTCATCCTTGAAGGCCCAAGAAGAAGACACCGCCCTAGTGGAATGAGCTGCGATTCTTCTCAGGAGGCAGCAGTCCAGCAGTCTTATAAGCCAAATGAATAATACTTCACAACCAGAGAGAAACAGAAGTAACAGTAGCTTTCTGACCCTTACGTATTCCAGAAAAGCAAACAAACAATGCAGAAGACAGACAAAAATCCTTTGTAGCCTGCAGATATAATTTAAAAGCCCGCACAACGTCTAAGTTGTACAACAAACATTCTTTATGAGACGAGGGATTAGGACAGAGAGAAGGAACAACAATTTCCTGGCTAATATTTCTGTCCGAAACAACCTTAGGAAGAAAACCAAACTTGGTATGAAGAACTGTCTTATCTGCATGAAATATGAGATAAGGAGAAACATACTACAAAGCTCAAAGTTCAGAAACCCTCCGAGCAGAAGAGAAAGCAGTAAGAAACAAAGTCTTCCAAGATAATAAACTAAATATCTATGGAATGCATCGGCTCAAACTGAGCCTGTTGCAAAACTTAAAAAACAAGGTTAAGGCTCCAAGGTGGAGCAACAACTTACACACAGGCCTGATTCTGACCAAGGCCTGACAAAAGAATTGCACATCTGGCATGTCCGCCAGACGCTAATGTAGCAAAAAGATAATGCAGAAATCAGACCCCTTAGGATACTGACTGACAACCCTTCTCCAGACTTTCCTGGAGAAAAGACAAAATCCTAGGATCCTGATCTTACTCCCAGAGTAGCCCTTGGATTCACACCAATAAAGATATTTATGCCTATATCTTATGGAAATGCTTTCTAGAAACAGGATTGCAAGACTGAATCATGGCCACAATGGCCGACTCAGAAAAATCACGCTTAGAAAACACTAAACGTACAATCTCCAAGCAGTCAGCATCAGAAACGAGATTTAGAAGGAAGAGACTCTGATCAGAAGGTCTTCCCTTAGGAGCAGTTACACGGAGGCAGAGAAGACATCTCCACCAAGGAACTACCAGAGCATCTATCAGAGGATTAGAACCGTACCAAGAAAATCAGGTATTCTGACAAGACGCCATCAGATCTCACTACGGCACCCTCAATTTGAGGTCTAAGCTGGAGAACACCTCCGAGGGAGATCCCCCTCCCCGGGAAGAAAAGTCCGTCTGCTCAGAAATTCCGCTTTCCAGTAGTCCACTTCCTGGTAAGAGAATGACAGAGAGACAGCAATTGTGAGCTTTCACCCACTAATAAGTCTCAGCCACCTCTTCATGGCACAGGAACTCCGAGTTCCTCCTGTTGGATGATCTTAAGAATTCTGACTGGAACCTGAAAAACCGGCTAAGGACAACTGAGGCCAAGCCATCAGAGCATTGAAAATCGCTCTCAACTCCCGATGTCGATGAGGAGAGCAGACTCTGAGTCCAAAGTCCCTGCACCTTTAACAAGTCCTAGACTCCAGGAAGGTCTCCGAAAACATGTGCCCTGAGACAGATGTTCCTGAGACAACCACCATAGAAGAGAATCTTTTGTTGACTGATCTAGATCTATCCCCTGAGTAGATCCGCATGATCCCTGTTCCATTGTTGAGCATGCACAACTGCAGAACTCTCAAAGGGACCGAATAAGGTAAACATGTCCATAGAAACGACCATTAGACCAATTATCTCCATCCGTGGAGCCACAAAGGGCTAAACATTGAATTCAAGAAGGTAAGAGGAGAGAATCTTTGATTTTCTGATATCTGTGTCAGAAAAAAGTCAAAGAAAACAACGATGTGGAGCCACTGTACGTTGAAAATTAAACGTCTTTATTTGTACAAAATATTAAAAGCATGAAAGCATCCCAGGTGGAAGAGAGAGCGTGGCACCGATGCTAACATGTTACGGCCCTCAGGCCGTAATCACGCTATGACTACGGCCAGAAGGCAGAAACATGTTAGCTAATATATAAAAAAATCAGTGCGCCAAATACCTATATAAGAATTGAAAGAAAAAAACATACAGTGCATCAAAATTAAAAACACCTATGCAAATACATACATGAGTGACAACTGCAAAATAAAAACAGTGTGGTTAATATCCCAATCAAACCAATACTGTAAATGGTGGGAATGTAGTATTGGACAGTTCATCTAGTCCATAATCCAAATCCTAAAATCTGGAACGGATGGCAGGCTGCTTCTTCGAATTTCTTGTTGGTGTCCCAAGATGTTAAACTCTGCAGAAGTGAATGATAAAAAAAGAAGGCGCCACCATAGTGCACAATCAGATGATAATAACACGCCAATAAAACAGGTAAGACCGTACTTACAAGCTGTATGACACTTGAGAAGTGTCACAAACGCCTTCTGGACTGTTAGGAGTCGTCCAGCTAACTCACACTGATGGGTTTCAGAATTCCTCTGGGGTGTGAGGGCGGCGATGGCAAAAAGCAAACAGCATCCAGCAACAGAAGTTTCACAGAGCCGGCTCGTCTTGTACTGTCCACTGTTATTGTAGCTTGTGTGCATATCACATATCCCAATTGTAGCAATACAGGTTTAGTCAAATCCTTGTGTGTGTCTCGAGACACACACAAGGATTTGACTAAACCTGTATTGCTACAATTGGGATATGTGATATGCACACAAGCTACAATAACAGTGGACAGTACAAGACGAGCCGGCTCTGTGAAACTTCTGTTGCTGGATGCTGTTTGCTTTTTGCCATCGCCGCCCTCACACCCCAGAGGAATTCTGAAACCCATCAGTGTGAGTTAGCTGGACGACTCCTAACAGTCCAGAAGGCGTTTGTGACACTTCTCAAGTGTCATACAGCTTGTAAGTACGGTCTTACTTGTTTTATTGGCGTGTTATTATCATCTGATTGTGCACTATGGTGGCGCCTTCTTTTTTTATCATTCACTTCTGCAGAAACATGTTAGCATTGGTGCCACGTTTTCTCTTCCACCTGGGATGCTTTCATGCTTTTTAATCTTTTGTACAAAGACTTTTAATTTTCAATGTACAGTGGCTCCACATCATTGTTTTCTACTATTTCACCAGTCACGAATACCACTGTTACCGTTCCTGATTTTTGCAGTACCCAGGCAGTTTCCTAGCTCCTCCCCCCTGACTATGCGTCATAAGTGACGTCTTTGACCTACGCTGGCTGGATCCGGAAGTGTGCAGAAGGAGACCACGTTGGCAAAAAGCTGGAATAGCTAACTGAGTAAGTTCTCGGGCCGTTAGATAAACGGACTCACAGCCCATCTCGTGGAGAGGACTCCGGTCACACAATAGAGCTCCAACGGTTCTCAGCACTTCAAGCAAGAAATCAAGGTACCGGATTTTCCTAAATGGGAATACTCGTATATTTGAATACATACTTCTAGATGCAACAGGTGACCTGCAGATGTCTGTGAAAAGAAGGGGGTAAGGAGATTTATACGTAAGTCCTGGGCTTAGAACTGACTTGCTTACATATATAAATTTAAGACTTTGCAGCCTGTACAACTCTGTGCTCATTTCTCTAGGAAATAAAATCAAAGAGAATATTATGGTCCCTAAAAACTATTGCCAGAGACACTATCCATCCCGTGAAATATGGAAAAGACAACAAAATCTCCGAATGAGAGTTTGTCTATCTAATAACCTTAAGGCGCCAGAAACAAAATGTCTCCGGAAAGGGCGCCCCTATAAATCCCCGAAGAACTTATCACTGCCCAGAGGGATTAAAAATCTGGGAATCGAGTCGATTCATAAATTCAATTCTCAAAAACTTGAAGATATGCGCCTCTAGGTCTATAGAAGAAAGGAACTGACCCTCCTAGACCAGGGAAAAAACTAAATATTCCCAAGTCAGAAGACGATACCCTTAGAAAAACCTGCAGAGACACTTTACTCCAAACGCAAGTCAAAACTGCCACTCTCTAATCTGACTGCAGATAACATGAGAGGTGGAACCTGAATCAGAAAGGAAGGTATTAGTAACTACTAAGATGCAAAGACCACAGACTAACTGGGACATCTCGTAACCATGCTTTAAGGAAAAAGCGAAATTAAGCCCCACAAGTCCTTGATCGGGGCAAGCCCTTCATGCTGAATGAATAACTCTGACATCCTTAAGGCCTATGTAGAAAAACCCTTTTCAGAAACATTTCTGTCAGACAAGGACTAAACAAGGTCTCACCCTTGTAAGGAGCGTCAGAAGCTTTATCTTGGAGAAAATTCATTCAAGACATGATCCACATCTCCCAGAGGGCTAGCACAGCGAAGCCAAGCATCTTGGCTTCCAGTCAAATGACTTGCAGGGAAGCAACAGAAGGGAGAATTAGGAAGCTTAAGAGACATATTCTGCCCGGAAACTCCTCTAAGGAAGTCACTACCAGGTTGGTATCAGACAGGGCGCTGCACCCAAAAGAATCGGTGAATGCGGGCATCGATCCTGCTTCCTCTCGCATGCTAAGCGAGCGCTCTCTACCATTTGAGCTAATTCCCCTGTATCACTTGATCCAGTGGTCATACAAACTGCAATATAAGCTTCCAGCTTGTCAATTGATCCTTAAAGGAGCAGCTATCCGCTATAGGGATCGAAGACTCTAAGCCAGAGTAGAAAAGCACCTTCTACTGTAGGCACCGTAAGTAATGAGGAAGCGACAGGAAACCATCATGGTAAAGACAGGAGACGGGTAGGAATCCCTAACTGCTCCCATTCCTGTTCGGTCTGGAACAGGAAACATTTCCACAAAGGAATCCCAGCAAATATTAAATTTACTAGATATCTGAATCTCTAATGTTTCTCTTGCCATTCCCCATAGCATAGGAAAAGCAGATAATGTCACAGATACCGCAGAAGATATCCGGGCAGCAAAGCCTGCAGGCAAATAACTCCTCCAGGAGATAGAAAGGAACAGCAGGGCACTTCATGTGACGACAATGAGGCTTGGGACAAAAACATTAGAAAACTGTGCCATTACCTAAACAGCATCATCCTAGGAGATAGTGACTCAAAGATAAACAATCTATTAGTTATGCAGCTCAAAATTGTATACAGTAAACAAAAAAGTGCCACAGGGTATAACCAGCCTATAAATCAACCCAAGGGCAACCATATTCTGGCATTTATGAATATTTGATACCATATATTTCTCAAATAACAAAAAACATAATTTTAAAGGAACAGGCCTCTGTTCCAGGAATATGAACAATATGACTCAGGTCTTAGGCTTTCAAACAATAAAAGATATTACCACCAAAAATCAGTGGAATCACTTTAAATATGAACACTTCACTAGGGGAAATGAGTGGAGATGGCAGCGCTATTTATTACATAACCAAATAGCTAAGCGCCCTCTAATGGTCACTGAAACTATGAGTGAAAGACAAAAAAACATAGAGGAATTTCCAGAGAGTGTACGTATTAATAATGAGCTTAACAATGGTTTCTCTAACACTTCTCATAAGACTAGAAAACCCCCCAGCTCCTTAGAAGAAAAGCCTCAGTTTCTCTACAGAAGCATTGTTGCCATCTGTTGAAGAGAAAAGGGGGCATGTACAAGACCGGCTCAGAAAAAGCCAAAAATGCCGCTTCCCCACCATGTATAGTGCAGAGGAGGAGGGAACCAAGACAAAACACAGAAATGAGGCACGCATGTAAATCTAGCTGCGCACCACATTCTATCAGCCCAACTTGTTAAAGCAAAACGTCTGCGCCTCAATCTTTGTCTTAAAGCACCCCTCTAACAGATAGACAAACAATTGTGTCGCTCTTTGCAATAAAAAACAAAACAAAACGGAGCACACATAAAACTATCAGAACCTATGATTGAAGCAAATTACTGTTACCCTTCTAGAGCTAAAGAAAACAAAATACCCCTCACCCAAGTGACCATAACATCCACAAAGAATAAAATGTATAAAAGGAGGGATCAATTAACCCTAAAGATCCATTATATGAGCCATAACATATTCAGGGAATACTTCACCCAAAAAGTATTAACCCCTAGTCTCTCTTAGTTACACTGAGTGCCTGCGTCCTGCCAAGAATATCCTACCCCAGGATAAATATACTGTATGTCCCAGATATAATGCAGCATAAATCTTTCAAAAGTGCATGTCCCCCATAACAGAGAAGACCCAGCACTTACCTGCATCTAGCCATCCGGCAGGAGGACCGCTTATATAGTGTGAGAGGATGTCGCTCCTCACATAGACCTGTAGCAAAAAGAGAGAACAGAGTAAACCTACTCTGGCTTTCTATACTAGGGCAGCAAATATGTTAGGAAAACGCAGCAAGGCCCACCTTACAAGTTCCTAACTGCTTTAAAGCTACCACTGCCCTACTGAAGAGACTAACGTGGAGTACAGCTAAACCCAATCTTGAGAGGAAAGATCAGAGCAAGCCTGCTCTGGTTTCAAAATAATAAAATCTTGATTGAAGTGAAAATCTTCTTCAGACACCAAAACTTCACCTCTTCCTTGTACTGAAGGTCAAGAGAATGACTGGGGGTTGTGGGAAGGGAAGTGATACTTAACAGCTTTGCTGTGATGCTCTTTGCCTCTTAAGTAGCAAAGGATGAACACAGCACTCACTACCCACAGAGCACAGAGAAGGCTTACCAAGCCCACATAGATCCAAATGAAGAGAAATCTCCAGCTTATAGTGAGCAAAGTGACTTTTATTTTTCACAGGGTCCAATACAGCAATACAGCAACGTTTCGGGCTTACAATAAGCCCTTTATCAAGCATGCTCTTTGCCTCCTCCTGCTGGCCAGGAGTGATATTCCCAACAGTAATTGCTGATCCGTGGACTCACTGTGTCTTAAGAAAGAAAGATACACATATTACCTCTGTGATTACCTTGTATCTAAGCCTCTGCAGACAGCTCCCTTATATCAGAGCTTTTTACAGACATGCAGTTTAGCCAATCAATGCAGATTCCTAAATAACTTCATGGGATTGAGCACAGTGTTATATATATGACACACATGAACTAGTACTGTCTAACTGTGAAAACTTTCAAAATGCTCTGAACTAAGAGGAGGTTTTCAACGGATTTAAAAATCAGTTTGAGCCTACCTAGGTTTAGCTTTTCAAAAATACCACCAAAGGAAGAAAGCAAATTTGATGATAAAAGTAAATTGGAAAGTTGTTTAAATCTGCATGCCCTATCTGAACCATGAAAGTTTAGTTTTGACTAGACTGTCCCTTTAAGTGTGGCAAATTAGAGCTAACTATAAATGAGTTTTTGCACTGTGTATTTCTATAGCCTGGTCAGGTAAATAGTAAAATACTTAAAGGGACATAATACTCATATTCTAAATCACTTGAAACTGATGCAGTATAACTGTAAAAAGCTGAAAGGAAAATATCACCTGAGCATCTCTACGTAAAAAAGGAAGATATTTTACCTCACAATTTCCTCAGCTCAAAAGAGTAAGTTCTGTGTAAATAGTTATACTCAGCTGCTGCCCAAAAAAATAAAAAAAACATAATTTATGCTTACCTGATAAATTCCTTTCTTCTGTTGTGTGATCAGTCCACGGGTCATCATTACTTCTGGGATATAACTCCTCCCCAACAGGAAATGCAAGAGGATTCACCCAGCAGAGCTGCATATAGCTCCTCCCCTCTACGTCAGTCCCAGTCATTCGACCAAGAATCAACGAGAAAGGAGTAACCAAGGGTGAAGTGGTGACTGGAGTATAATTTAAAAGATATTTACCTGCCTTAAAACAGGGCGGGCCGTGGACTGATCACACAACAGAAGAAAGGAATTTATCAGGTAAGCATAAATTATGTTTTCTTCTGTTATGTGTGATCAGTCCACGGGTCATCATTACTTCTGGGATACCAATACCAAAGCAAAAGTACACGGATGACGGGAGGGATAGGCAGGCTCATTATACAGAAGGAACCACTGCCTGAAGAACCTTTCTCCCAAAAATAGCCTCCGAAGAAGCAAAAGTGTCAAATTTGTAAAATTTGGAAAAAGTATGAAGCGAAGACCAAGTTGCAGCCTTGCAAATCTGTTCAACAGAGGCCTCATTCTTAAAGGCCCAAGTGGAAGCCACAGCTCTAGTGGAGTGAGCTGTAATTCTTTCAGGAGGCTGCTGTCCAGCAGTCTCATAGGCTAAACGTATTATGCTACGAAGCCAAAAAGAGAGAGAGGTAGCAGAAGCTTTTTGACCTCTCCTCTGTCCAGAATAAACGACAAACAGGGAAGAAGTTTGGCGAAAATCTTTAGTTGCCTGCAAGTAGAACTTGAGGGCACGAACTACATCCAGATTGTGTAGAAGACGTTCCTTCTTTGAAGAAGGATTTGGACACAAGGATGGAACAACAATCTCTTGATTGATATTCCTGTTAGTGACTACCTTAGGTAAGAACCCAGGTTTAGTACGCAGAACTACCTTGTCTGAGTGAAAAATCAGATAAGGAGAATCACAATGTAAGGCTGATAACTCAGAGACTCTTCGAGCCGAGGAAATAGCCATTAAAAACAGAACTTTCCAAGATAACAATTTTATATCAATGGAATGAAGGGGTTCAAACGGAACACCCTGTAAAACGTTAAGAACTAAGTTTAAACTCCATGGCGGAGCAACAGCTTTAAACACAGGCTTGATCCTAGCTAAAGCCTGACAAAAGGCCTGGACGTCTGGATTTTCTGACAGACGCCTGTGTAACAAGATGGACAGAGCTGAAATCTGTCCCTTTAATGAACTAGCTGATAAACCCTTTTCTAAACCTTCTTGTAGAAAGGACAATATCCTAGCGATCCTAACCTTACTCCAGGAGTAACCTTTGGATTCGCACCAGTATAGGTATTTACGCCATATTTTATGGTAAATCCTTCTGGTAACAGGCTTCCTAGCCTGTATCAGGGTATCAATAACCGACTCAGAAAAACCACGTTTTGATAAAATCAAGCGTTCAATTTCCAAGCAGTCAGCTTCAGAGAAGTTAGATTTTGATGTTTGAATGGACCCTGTATCAGAAGGTCCTGTCTTAGAGGTAGAGACCGAGGCGGACAGGATGACATGCCCACTAGATCTGCATACCAAGTCCTGCGTGGCCATGCAGGCGCTATTAGAATCACTGATGCTCTCTCCTGTTTGATTTTGGCAATCAATCGAGGAAGCAGCGGGAAGGGTGGAAACACATAAGCCATCCCGAAGTTCCAAGGTGCTGTCAAAGCATCTATCAGAACCGCTCCCGGATCCCTGGATCTGGACCCGTAGAGAGGAAGTTTGGCGTTCTGGCGAGACGCCATGAGATCTATCTCTGGTTTGCCCCAACGTCGAAGTATTTGGGCAAAGACCTCCGGATGAAGTTCCCACTCCCCCGGATGAAAAGTCTGGCGACTCAAGAAATCCGCCTCCCAGTTTTCCACTCCCGGGATGTGGATTGCTGACAGGTGGCAAGAGTGAGACTCTGCCCAGCGAATTATCTTTGATACTTCCATCATTGCTAGGGAGCTTCTTGTCCCTCCCTGATGGTTGATGTAAGCTACAGTCGTGATGTTGTCCGACTGAAACCTGATGAACCCCCGAGTTGTTAATTGGGGCCAAGCCAGAAGGGCATTGAGAACTGCTCTCAATTCCAGGATGTTTATTGGAAGGAGACTCTCCTCCTGATTCCATAGTCCCTGAGCCTTCAGAGAATTCCAGACAGCGCCCCAACCTAGTAGGCTGGCGTCTGTTGTTACAATTGTCCAGTCTGGCCTGCTGAATGGCATCCCCCTGGACAGGTGTGGCCGATAAAGCCACCATAGAAGAGAATTTCTGGTCTCTTGATTCAGATTCAGAGTAGGGGACAAATCTGAGTAATCCCCATTCCACTGACTTAGCATGCACAATTGCAGCGGTCTGAGGTGTAGTCGTGCAAAAGGTACTATGTCCATTGCCGCTACCATTAAGCCGATCACCTCCATGCATTGAGCTACTGACGGGTGTTGAATGGAATGAAGGACACGGCATGCATTTTGAAGCTTTGTTAACCTGTCTTCTGTCAGGTAAATCTTCATTTCTACAGAATCTATAAGAGTCCCCAAGAATGGAACTCTTGTGAGAGGAAAAAGAGAACTCTTCTTTTCGTTCACTTTCCATCCATGCGACCTTAGAAATGCCAGAACTAACTCTGTATGAGACTTGGCAGTTTGAAAGCTTGAAGCTTGTATTAGAATGTCGTCTAGGTACGGAGCTACCGAAATCCCTCGCGGTCTTAGTACCGCCAGAAGGGCACCCAGAACCTTTGTGAAGATTCTTGGAGCCGTAGCCAATCCGAATGGAAGAGCTACAAACTGGTAGTGCCTGTCTAAGAAGGCAAACCTTAGATACCGGTGATGATCTTTGTGAATCGGTATGTGAAGGTAAGCATCTTTTAAATCCACTGTGGTCATGTACTGACCCTTTTGGATCATGGGTAAGATTGTCCGAATAGTTTCCATTTTGAACGATGGAACTCTTAGGAATTTGTTTAGAATCTTTAAATCTAAGATTGGCCTGAAAGTTCCCTCTTTTTTGGGAACCACAAACAGGTTTGAGTAGAACCCTTGTCCTTGTTCCGACCGCGGAACCGGATGGATCACTCCCATTAATAACAGATCTTGTACACAGCGTAGAAACGCTTCTTTCTTTATCTGGTTTGTTGACAACCTTGACAGATGAAATCTCCCTCTTGGGGGAGATAATTTGAAGTCTAGAAGGTATCCCTGAGATATGATCTCTAGCGCCCAGGGATCCTGAACATCTCTTGCCCAGGCCTGGGCGAAGAGAGAAAGTCTGCCCCCCACTAGATCCGGTCCCGGATCGGGGGCTCTCGGTTCATGCTGTCTTTGGGGCAGCAGCAGGTTTCCTGGCCTGCTTGCTCTTGTTCCAGGACTGGTTAGGCTTCCAGCCTTGCCTGTAACGAGCAACAGCTCCCTCCTGTTTTGGTGCAGTGGAGGTTGATGCTGCTCCTGTTTTGAAATTCCGAAAGGGACGAAAATTAGACTGTCTAGCCTTAGCTTTGGCTTTGTCTTGAGGTAGGGCGTGGCCCTTACCTCCTGTAATGTCAGCGATAATTTCTTTCAAACCGGGCCCAAATAAAGACTGCCCCTTGAAAGGTATATTAAGTAATTTGGACTTAGAAGTAACATCAGCTGACCAGGATTTTAGCCACAGCGCCCTACGTGCCTGTATGGCGAATCCTGAGTTCTTAGCCGTAAGTTTGGTTAAATGTACTACGGCCTCCGAAATGAATGAATTAGCTAGTTTAAGGACTCTAAGCCTGTCCGTAATGTCGTCTAGCGTAGATGAACTAAGGTTCTCTTCCAGAGACTCAATCCAAAATGCTGCCGCAGCCGTAATCGGCGCGATACATGCAAGGGGTTGCAATATAAAACCTTGTTGAACAAACATTTTCTTAAGGTAACCCTCTAATTTTTTATCCATTGGATCTGAAAAAGCACAGCTATCCTCCACCGGGATAGTGGTACGCTTAGCTAAAGTAGAAACTGCTCCCTCCACCTTAGGGACCGTTTGCCATAAGTCCCGAGTGGTGGTGTCTATTGGAAACATCTTTCTAAATATTGGAGGGGGTGAGAACGGCACACCGGGTCTATCCCACTCCTTAGTAACAATTTCAGTTAGTCTCTTAGGTATAGGAAAAACGTCAGTACTCGCCGGTACCGCAAAGTATTTATCCAACCTACACAGTTTCTCTGGTATTGCAACGGTGTTACAATCATTGAGAGCTGCTAAGACCTCCCCTAGTAATACACGGAGGTTCTCCAATTTAAATTTAAAATTTGAAATATCTGAATCCAATCTGTTTGGATCAGAACCGTCACCTACAGAATGAAGCTCTCCGTCCTCATGCTCTGCAAGCTGTGACGCAGTATCAGACATGGCCCTAGTACTGTCAGCGCACTCTGTTCTCACCCCAGAGTGATCACGCTTGCCTCTTAGTTCTGGTAATTTAGACAAAACTTCAGTCATAACAGTAGCCATATCTTGTAATGTTATCTGTAATGGCCGCCCAGATGTACTAGGCGCCATAATATCACGCACCTCCCGGGCGGGAGATGCAGGTACTGCCGCGTGAGGCGAGTTAGTCGGCATAACTCTCCCCTCGCTGTTTGGTGAAATTTGTTCAAATTGTACAGATTGACTTTTATTTAAAGTAGCATCAATACAGTTAGTACATAAATTTCTATTGGGCTCCACCTTGGCATTGGAACAAATGACACAGATATCTTCCTCTGAGTCAGACATGTTTAACACACTAGCAATAAACTTGCAACTTGGTTATAATCTTTTTTAGCAAAAACGTACTGTGCCTCAAAGAGGTACTAAACGATTAAATGACAGTTGAAATAATGAACTGAAAAACAGTTATAGCATCAAACTTTAAAACAACACAACTTTTAGCAAAGGTTTGTTCCCATTAGAAAAATAACAATAATTAAATTTGACATAAAAATTACAGAGCAACGTTTTTATTCACAGTCAATATAAAATTCTCACAGCTCTGCTGAGAGAATCTACCTCCCTCCAAAGAAGTTTGAAGACCCCTGAGATCTGTCAGAGATGAACCGGATCATGCAGGAAATATAAGAGTAACTGACTGGAATTTTTTGATGCGTAGCAAAGAGCGCCAAAAACGGCCCCTCCCCCTCACACACAGCAGTGAAGAGAAACGAAACTGTCACAATTAAAACCAAACAACTGCCAAGTGGAAAATAATGCCCAAATATTTATTCACTCAGTACCTCAGAAATGTAAACGATTCTACATTCCAGCAAAAACGTTTAACATGATAAATACCTATTAAAAGGATTAGTGACTTTTAACAGAGTAGTTCCGGTGAAATACCATCCCCAGAATACTGAAGTGTATACATACATGTCATTATAACGGTATGGCAGGATTTTCTCATCAATTCCATTCAGAAAATAAAAGCTGCTACATACCTCAATGCAGATTCATCTGCCCGCTGTCCCCTGATATGAAGCTTTTACCTCCCTCAGATGGCCGAGAACAGCAATATGATCTTAACTACTCCGGTTAAAATCATAGTAAAAAACTCTGGTAGATTCTTCCTCAAACTCTGCCAGAGAAGTAATAACACGCTCCGGTGCTATTGTAAAATAACAAACTTTTGATTGAAGTCATAAAAACTAAGTATAATCACCATAGTCCTCTCACACATCCTATCTAGTCGTTGGGTGCAAGAGAATGACTGGGACTGACGTAGAGGGGAGGAGCTATATGCAGCTCTGCTGGGTGAATCCTCTTGCATTTCCTGTTGGGGAGGAGTTATATCCCAGAAGTAATGATGACCCGTGGACTGATCACACATAACAGAAGAAATGAAGAAATGAACAGTAGCCAATCAGCATCAACAGTGCTGAGGTCATGAACTCTTTTACTGTGATCTCATGAGATTTGACTTAAAGGGACATGAAACCCAAAAATTTTCTTTCATGATTCAGATAGAGGATACAATTTTAAGCAACTTTCTAATTTACTTCTATTATCTAATCTGTTTCATTCTCTTGGTATCATTTGTTGAAGGAGCAGCTATGCACTACTGGTTTCTGACTGAACACATGGGTGAGCCAATCACAATTGGTATTTATAAGCAGCTAACAAACAACAGCTAAAACCTAGGTTCTCTGCTGCTCCTGAGCTTACCTAGATAAACCTCTCAGCAAAGTATAACAAGAGAAGGAAGCAAATTAAATAATAGAAGTAAATTGGAAAGTTGTTTAACATTGTAGTCTCTATCTGAATCATGAAAGAACATTTTTGGCTTTCATGCCCCCTTTAACTCTCATGAGATTTCATAGTAAACTTCCTTAAACTGAATAGGGAAATAAATTGAGTGTTCACTAAGCTCACTCCCTTAAATGTCCTGGGACAGACATACTGATTTGCTGCTTAGAAGTCCTTTACAATGGGATGTGGCTACTGAGGAACTTTTGAGCAAAATATCTTTCTTTTTACATAGAGATGTTCAGGTGATATTTTCTAGTCAGCTTTTTACAGCTATGCTGCATCACTTTCACAACATTTGGGTATCATGGCCCTTTAAGTACATATTTTCAGCAGCATGTAAAGCACACTTTTCAGAGGCATTTTAAATGGACATTAAATACAAAAAATGCTGGATAGAATGCTACATTCAAAGCAAAGATTATCCTGAAAATAGTATGCAAAGGTATTTTTTAAAGTTAGATTAGAAGTTTAAATATTAAAAAATGTGTCCATATAGCAATAAACACGCCCCCATGTCTGCCATTGTAAACTAGGTTACATTATCTGCTGTGGCCAAATGGGGACAGTTATAAATGAGTCACTAGTTTGTGTGGAGTATAATTAAATATAAAAAAGGATTTTGTATTACATTCTCAGTGTGTTATAGTTCCTTTAAAGCAAAAGCAAGGAGATAATAAATGGATTTATAATTGTAATTGTTACATTTTCATTTATTAAACATTTTCTGGGGTATTAAACTGATTTTAATGTTTTTACAGTCCACCCCCCCCCTTTCTTCTTACTGCAAATCTATTTTCTTAAAAAAAACAGTCCCTGTAAAGTATTGAAACACCACCTGACGCAAACAGGTGTAAAAATATAATATATGCAGTATTCTTAATCACATTATGTTATATGGATAGGCAATGGATAGGCAATAAACACTGCTGTAAGCTTTAATTACTGTGATCTACAAAGTGCATTAAAGTAATTATACTACATTGAAATAAGAGAAGAAAAGAAACATTGTAATCAATAAATATAAAACCCCTAGCTAGTAACAATTAGCTTAATATCTTTATTATGATGTGATACAGTTCGGTATAACATTGGCTAACGTCTAAACATGATACCAAGAAAAAGCAGAGTACATTAGGGCAAATACTACTGAGAGCCATTATCTTTATAATAATCACACCTGTGATATTTTACACTACAATGTGGTCATTACAATCCATATAAACATCCTGGTATTCTGATTCTGAGAATAAATGGGGGTTATATGGAGTAGAACACTTCTGCGCATTTCTTGGAATACAAAGCAAATGGAGAATTCAAACAAAAAACATAATTTCTGCTTACCTGATAAATTTATTTATTTGCGGATATGGTGAGTCCACGGATTTATCAATTACTAGTGGGAATATCACTCCTGGCCAGCAAGAGAAGGCAAAGAGCACTACAGCAAAGCTGCTATATATGTCACTTCCATTACCAATAATCCCCAGTCATTCATTTTAGAAAAATAGCTGTTCTAAATAAAGGGTGGGCCATGGACTCACCATATCCGGAAAGAAATACATTTATCAGGTAAGCATAAATTATGTTTTCTTTCCTAAGATATGGTGAGTCCACGGAATCATCAATTACTAGTGGGAATCAATACCCAAGCTAGAGGACACAGATGATAAGGGAGGGACAAGACAGGTAGACCTAAACAGAAGGCACCACTGCCTGAAGAACCCTTCTCCCAAAAGAAGCCTTAGCCGAGGCAAAAGTATAAAATTTATAGAATTTGGAAAAAGTATGCAAAGAGGACCAAGTTGCAGCCTTGGAAATCCGCTCCACAGAAGCTTCATTTTTAAATGCCCAGGAAGAAGAAACAGCACTCGTGGAATGAGCAGTGATTCTCTCAGGAGGTTGCTGTCCAACAGTCTCATAGGCCAAACGAATAATACTCCTTAGCCAAAGAGAAGTAGCCATAGCTTTCTGACCCTTGCGCTTCCTAGAAAAACAAAACAAACAAAAGACTGACGAAAGTCCTTAGTCACCTGGAGCTAAAACTTCAAAGCACGCACAACATCTAGGTTGTGCAACAAACGCTCCTTAGGAGAAGAAGGATTAGGACACAAAGAAGAAACCACAATCTCCTGATTAATATTCTTGTTTGAAACAACCTTAGGTAGGAAACCTAATTTAGTACGTAGAACCACCTTATCCGAATGAAAAATAAAATAAGGAGAATCAAACTGCAGAGCCGAGAGTTCAGAAACTCTCCGAGCAGAAGATATAGCAACAAGAAACAAAACCTTCCAAGATAACATCTTAATGTCTAAGGAATGCATAGGTTCAAACGGAGCCCGCTGTAAAACTCTAAGAACAAGGTTAAGACTTCAGGGAGGAGTAACGGACTTAAACACAGGCCTGATCCTAAACAAGGACTGACAAAAGGATTGCATGTCTGGTGCATCTGCCAAACATTTATGCAATAAAATAGACAACGCAGAAATCTGACCTTTCGGAGTACTAGTTGACAAACCCTTCTCAAGACCCTCCTGGAGAAAAGACAAAATCCTAGGAATCCTGACTCTACTCCAAGAGTAGCCTCTGGATTCACACCAATACAGATATTTATGCCATATCTTATAGTAAATCTTTCTTGTCACAGGCTTACGAGCCTGAATCATGGTCTCAATGACCAAATCTGAAAACTTCACATCTACCTGCACCACAGGCAAAGAGAATAACTAGGGATTGTGGGGAAGGGAAGTGACATATATAGCAGCTTTGCTGTAGTGATCTCTGCCTCCTCCTGCTGGCCAGGAGTGATATTCTCACTAGTAATTGATGATTCCGTGGACTCACCATATCTTAGAAAATAAATTACCTTTATAGTAATCATTATAAATAACAATACTTTCTATTTCAAATAGTGTGCAAAGGTGTCCTGGTATAAATATTTGCATTTATTTGCCCTGAGCAAATATTTTATACAGAGGAGTTTATTTCAATCTGCAATAACCTGGCTGAACATTATCTACATATCTTGTGAGTACTTTCCTTTGTGAGCTATCCCTGCACTGGCATACTATCCTATTGCGAATTTCCTTTAGAGCATCTTGAGATACAGACTCCTTGGTGTGGGATTGGATAGTATCAGAAGCAGATCCAAAATTTTGGTGTACCCCTGGGTCCAGCGCCTCTTATATAAGAACATTTATATTAGGCACCTTAGCTACTTAATGTGTGAATAATTAGTTCTCTTGTTGCACGAACATTGCAATTTTAGTTCCAAATTATATTTTAGAGCTGAGTTTCAGTGCCCTGTCCCCCTATGATGTGAGAATATAAGACCTGTGTAGTTTTGGGCCATTAGAGATTTACCTACATATTTATGCGGTGCTCACTATATGGCACTCATTCTATAAATTGTAGACTTCCTCCTCATATATAATCAGTTTCAAGTTAATAAGCTTTCTTACTTTTGCTTATGAAGGACCAAAAGTGACCTTCTATTATTATAATCCTCCTGTCAAGTTTTAAACCATTGCTTTACTTATGTTAGCGGTCCAAAAGTGGCCTCTCAGGGGGAAGGAAAATAAGGGATACTATTTTACACTAATTGTTTTGTAGGTTAAATTTGGACACTTAGTAATGTTGACATTTTATAGTTACTATATGTACTAATACTACTTGGTTGAATCATATGC
Source organism: Bombina bombina (assembly GCF_027579735.1). Classification (NCBI taxonomy): domain Eukaryota; kingdom Metazoa; phylum Chordata; class Amphibia; order Anura; family Bombinatoridae; genus Bombina; species Bombina bombina. The sequence goes on along the minus strand of NC_069500.1, from coordinate 84,263,968 downwards.
CATATCGGCTGTTTAACTCTATGTTTATTATATCTGTACATTGGTTTTTTTCTTATCCCTTAATCAAAAAAATAAAAAAGTTATGAGCTATGCAAATGTATAGATGAATATAGAACGTTTGTATTAATTAATGTTATTTCTCATAAGTGTTTTTCAAATCACTATAAGCTATTCTACATATGCTTCTAACCAAGGGTCACAAAGAATTGTATCAATAGTTTGCACAATGATTTCAGTCATATTCACATATTTGTGTGCCTTGCATAGAAAGTTTAAAATTCTACTGCCAGCCTTATTCTTAGTATCCCTGTAACTGTTCCTCCATGTTGAGGTTGCAAGCAATGAGGAAGTATCCACAGAAAGGCACTTCTTCACTGCTCATGGTGAGGAAGAAGCCCATATTCCACTTCTTAACACAAAGAAACACTGTGGAAATTTGAAAGAGAAGATTCTTCCCTTGGATTGAGGGGCTGAATAGCCCTCTAAAATGCAGGTGACTGCCATAAAAAACATTAATTTAATTTCCATCAATGGGAGGAGAGTCCACTGCTTCATTCATTACTTGTGGGAATTAAGAACCTGGCCACCAGGAGGAGGCAAAGACACCCCAGCCAAAGGCTTAAATACTCCCCCCCCCCACTCCCCTCATCCCCCAGTCATTCTGCCAAGGGAACAAGGAACAGTAAGATAAATATCAGGGTATAAATTGTAAACACAAGCAAAGCACTAAGCTTCAAGATAGAGTAAGTGCGCCCTTAGGCTAAAAGTATATAAATTGTGCCAGAAGAATAAAATTAATTTTAGGTCCACCCACCAGAGAAACGGGCAGGTGCAGTGGACTCTCCTCCCATCGATGGAAATGAAATTATCAGGTAACCATAATTTATGTTTTCCATCTAAATGGGAGGAGAGTCCACTGCTTCATTCATTACTTGTGGAAACAAATACCCAAGCTCTAGAGGACACTGAATGAAACAAACGGGAGGGTAAAAGGAGGCGGACCCTATACCGAGGGCACCACAGCCTGCAGAACCTTTTTTTCCAAAAGCTGCTTCCGCCAATGCAAAAGCGTCAAATTTATAAAACTTTGAAAAAGTATGTAAGGAAGACAAAGTGGCCGCCTTACAAATCTGCTCCATAGAGGCCTCATTCTTAAAGACCCAAGATGAGGCCACAGCTCTTGTCGAGTGAGCTGTAATCCTGTAAGGAGGCTTGTGTCCCGCTATCTCATATGCCAGACAGATCATACTCCTCAACCAAAATGATAAAGAAGTGGCAGTGGCCCTTTGCCCCCTGCGCTTCCCTGAATACACAACAAATAAGGACGAAGTCTGTCTAAACTCTTTCATGGCCTGAAGATAAAACTTCCAACGCCCGAACCACGTCCAAATTATGAAGTAACCTCTCCTTTGAAGAAGAAGGGTTAGGACACAAAGAAAGAACCACTATTTCCTGATTGATGTTGCGACTCGACACTACCTTGGGAAGGAATCCCAATCCAGTGCGAAGAACAGCCTTATCGGCATGAAAAAACAAGTAGGGAGGCTCACATTGCAAGGCAGCTAGCTCCGAGACTCTGCGTGCCGATGCAATAGCCAGTAGTAACAGAACTTTCCATGAAAGAACCCTAATGTCAACAGTATGCATAGGCTCAATTGGAGCCCTCTGCAAAACCTTAAGAACCAAGTTTAAGCTCCAAGGAGGAGCCGGATTCCTGAATACAGGTCTGATCCTAACCAGAGTCTGAACAAATGACTGAATGTCAGGAAGCTCCACAAGCTTCCTATGCAACAGTACGGATAAAGCCGAAATCTGTCCCCTTAGGGAACTGGCGGCAAGACCTTTATCCAGACCGTCCTGGAGAAAAGCCAAAATCCTGGATACCCTGACCTTATGCCAGGGATATCCTCTTTCCTTACACCAGGACAAGTAGGTCCTCCACACCTTGTGGTAGATGTGACGAGTGACCGTCTTCCTGGCCTGAACGAGTGTCAATCACCTTTTCCGAAAATCCTCTCTTGGCTAAGACTAGTCGTTCAATCTCCGCGCAGTCAGCCTCAAAGAATCGAGATTTTGATGTAGAAAGGGACCTTGAACCAGCAGATCCCTGCGACAAGGTAACTTTCACAGCGGAGATGACGACATTGCCACCAGATCCGCAAACCACATCCCCTGCGCCCAATATGTAAATCAGGTTGAAGTTCCAGGGTACCGCCAAGGCATCTATCAGCTCCGCTTGGGGATCGCTGGATCGCGACCCAAATATGCGTAGCTTGCAATTGAGCCTGGACGCCATGAGATCTATCTCCGGGGTCCCCCATCTGGTGCAAATCTCTGCGAACATCTCGGGATTGAGGGACTATTCCCCTGGATGAAACGTCTGTCCCATAAAAATAAATTAATGCTTATCTGATAATTTCCTTTTCTTCTGATGGAAAGAGTCAACAGCTGCATTCATTACTTTTGGGAAATAAGAAGCTGGCCACCAGGAGGAGACTGTCATGACCCGCCTCCAGTGGGTGTATTTCTTCAGCCTATAAAAGGACTCCGCTACCATCTATTTTTTCCCCTCGGTTTGAAGTGGAAATCTATAGGCCATCGTTTCAGTGTTTCCCCTCAAGTAATTTAAATATCATTCAATTGATTATAATCCTTATTTATTATACTCGTAACTACCTGTTCTGAAGGAAACCTCTGTCAGTTTCTCCTTGAACTGTTATCTCTCATAACCTCTGCTCCGAGTATATCCACAGCTTTTCTCTGATCCGTGAGTTAGACTGCCTCTCCTGCAGTCGTGATGTCATCAGCTACGGACCGGCATCTCTGCTACTCTGCACGCTCTCAGCTTACCATCGCATCACACGCTGGTTTACAGCTACCTCTCCTCTGACTTCTATGACACAGACCAGCCTCTCATCATTTCTGCATGGTTGCAAGTTCCTCTGACTCAACTCTCAGCTTTTTGTCAAACGATCAACATCTTTACCTGCAGGTAACAGCTGACTTGTAACTACTTATTCGTCTCATATATTATGAAACATTCATGTTATTTTGTGTACACAGATGCGTGTCTAAAACCCTTATTGTAATCCTTTGGTACCATATTAATTATTTTCACTTTGACAGATTATCCTGAGGTTGTGTTTGAAACCTTTTCACACTTAATACAACTTCTATTATATTCTGTTATTAAGATTAAATGCAGAAGTCCTAAGACCTATAAACCAGTATGTTCACAGGATAAAGAATTTCCATTCATAACTGCTCTTAAGAGTTTAGCAGCTGAGTTGTTCACATCCTATTTAAATTGGTATTAACCTTACAGATACCTGACATATTACCAAGCCATGATGCAAGTGGATCCAGCTGAACTCGCACAAGCAGTTGTAACGGTGACACAAAGAGTAGATACCCTTTGTCAAGGTCTTGGAGAACTTCAACTTGAAGTTCAGAATTTACGCTCCTTCTTAACAGAAGATATTATGTCAGGTGGAACACTGGCAAGCTGACCAGGGGAGTGCAACCCTAAGGCGCACCAGAAATTGGACATCCAATGTCAGCAGCTGGGTATGAACCAACCTCCCTTGAGGCTCAAGCCACACGGCTAACCACCAGATGACATGGGCTACTCTGTGGCAAAGAGTAAAAAATACTCTGAAAACTTGGCAAATCCCTGACCAGGTTAGGTAGATGGAGCAAGGACATAGCCCAAGTTCCCACTACTGTGGAACACCCCGACCAGCCCTGAGATCCAAGATTCCAAAACCACCCAAGACTAGGTCAGGAAAAAGGCCAAGCGAAGATTCAGCAACCGGAAGTCTCAGGGAGAAAAACAGGTCCGGCACCTAATAGTTCAGGCAAACCTTACCCTAGAACTAAACACCCCAACTGGCCAAAAAGCCAGACACAAGGGTATGGATGCATATCCAGAGAATCCGGATAGCGAGAAGAACTCGAAAGCCCCAAAGGAAGGAACCACCCCTAGCTAAAGTCCAACGCTCCAAGGAGCAAGGCTAGAAGTCGTATGAAGATATTTCTCAGAGCCTAAGGACAACCAAGGGATACCTCGAGGTCAAAAAATCCTACGAGCAGGATTAGTCTCCCTATCACCTCCGCACAAGCAGAGGACACAAGGAAGAGAAAAGCACTAAGCCTACCCAGCTCAGGAAAACTCCGAGCTTAACAAAGTCCCCGCAGGAAACAACCATCACCCGGAAACACAGATCCCTAAAAGGAGATCCACTCACCCGGAGACAATGGAAGAAGACCCAAAGGTCTCTTATAACTCAGACAGACATGTCAAAGAGTAAGAGCTGCATCTAGATACACCATAAATAGCATACGCGTACACCTGCAAGGTGTCAAGAGCTGCAACTGTTTTCAAACTGCAAACCTACCGCATGCTAGACAGCTATCCTGTACAAGCTGTTGGATCAAGCCCAAAAGGACAAATCCAGAGGCCTAAAAAAATGAAGGCCAAACCGCTCAACTGTGGTAAGGGGCGTTAATCCCTCCAACCCTCCACCACATGGGGGAGGCTCTAGGTTCTGATGAAATCAGATGTCAGATAGAGTGCCGCAGTGGGAAACTCCCCTGCCCGGCCATCTATGACTGAAGGCTATAAGGACTGAAACAATCCTTCATGCCTCATGGACCCACAGGCCCTCTCGAATACTTAGTTGAACATGAAAAACAATGATAACCTGAGCACTCGGCGCTTCTACCGAACCAGCCGAGCAGAACAGCGCTACGTGTCTGAACAGCCACAAGACCGAACGAACCCGACAGGACCAGCCTACGCCTAGGGTCCAACTGGCAAGCTGCATAAATTCTTCCTCATAGGGGGAAAAACAGAAAACATAACATAGGACTAACATGTTCAAAACAACTTCCGAAGAAGTAAAGAGTATCAATCCCAGAAGGTTCCCGAAGGAAACAAAAACAAATAAAAGACATCCCATCAGATATAAATAAAATATAAGGCAACCCAGAGATTAACGTCCAAAAAGACAAAGGCCTACACACAGGACCAGCCAAACGGAGCACCATTATCTTACAAAACTGGGAAAGATCACAAACAAATGACAATCAGGAGATTACTTCATCCCCACATGTCTAATGAGGTGCACCATTCGAAGTATCAGACTGAAAATCCCCGTATCTGGTAATGATAGGGTCATTCAATAACTGAAAAACATGTCTGAGCAACACGCAAAGGCGTGCAATCCTGTAATGATAGGCACAACACTCAGGAACAGATACACCCACGGGGAACTGTAGAGGCCCTCTCCAAGGCGGAAGGACAATAGGGCACGAGCACATTCTCAAATAAACATCTGGGATCTTTAGACGAACAATCGCCAACATTATGTGGAAGAGAAAAAGCGCTGCAACCTCCGGGGGAAACACGCCACCCCGCAGGGAGGATCCATAAACTGGCTTACCCGCATTTTCAGAAGTATGATTTGGTAGAGAACTCGCCTCTCGGAGGACAGGACTCCCAGAGGTGGATGGCTCAGCAGTCCCTTGATTCCCCGAGCCCGAGGAACCAGGCGCTCTGAAATGGCATACGGAACAAAACTGGTTGACAGGAGTTAACGAGGCCACTCCGGATTCATCACCGGACAAAGAATCTGAATTTAAAATCAAAATAGTCTCAGTATCAGAATACTCCGTAACTGAATCTGAAATTATTACAGTCTTAGCATCAAAATCCTCCATAACTGGATAGAGGATATTTAAATAAGGACTAAAGTAGTAAAAACAAAAACAACACCTGACATGGCACTCACCACCTCCTATGACCAGACCCCTGTGGACAAAAAAGTTTCCTTACCACACGGTTGGGAATGAGGAAATGGAAAAACGGAACGTAGCCACGCACGATTACAAGGTGAACCCTACAGTCCGAAAAAAGGCAGCGTCACTTCCAAAGGCTTCAATGTTCCAACCACGAGCCCAGTAAATCTCACACATAAGCAGGTTGACTCACATAACAAATATGATTATAAACCCCCCACTGTTCAATAACTCCCCTCAGGAGATATTAACCCTCGATTCGAAGATACTAAAAGAGACTCCTATGTATAAGTTAGACCAGCAAGGTGGTAGCCTCTCGGGAAACATTCACATTACAGTAAATTGACGAATAAAGTAAAATGAAACGATCTTACCGGAATCTACGCTGTGGAACAGGAACACGGCCCTTCAAGTGTTATGGATAGTAGCATCGCCTCCGCCATGGACTTGAGAGAAGAAAGCAGGCAGCGGAGCGAAGTTCGACAACGCTGATTGCTTGAGGAGCTGTTAATATGGGTCGGGATGGTTTCACAGAAAGAAACTTCCTGCATCTCCGGACTCTAACTTTCATCCAAGCCCTCACTGAGAGACTGACAGGACTACTTAAAACTCCTGTCCCATGCCAAAGAGTACTACTCTACATAAGAGACAAAAACAAAAATTAAACATTCTGAAACTTCTCTGCCATCCTCCTGGGACGAAAAGGCAAAGAATGACTGGGGGATGAGGGGAGTGGGAGGAATATTTAAGCCTTTGGATGGGTTGTCTTTGCCTCCTCCTGGTGGCCAGGTTCTTATTTCCCAAAAGTAATGAATGCAGCTGTGGACTGTTTCCATTTAAGAAGAAAATTTGCTTCCCAGTTGTCTACACCCGGAATGTGGATGGCTGATAGCGAACAATTGTGAGTCTCCGCCCACTCCAGAATCCGAGATACTTCCCTCATGGCTAGGGAGCTTCTCGTCCCCCCTGATGGATTATGTAAGCCACCGAGGTAATGTTGTCCGACTGGAATTTGATGAATCGGGACGACCCCAGAAGGGGCCAAGCCCTCAGAGCTTTGAATATCGCTCGAAGTTCCAAAATATTTATAGGTAGACTCGACTCTTCTCGAGTCTATCTGCCCTGTGCCCTTTAGGCAGCCCCAATAGCTCCCTATCCTGATAGACTTGCACCCGTGGTCACAATCTCCCAGGATGGTCTCAAAAATGATGTCCCCTAAGACAATTGCCCCGGTCAGGTCCACCAATATAGGGACTCCCTTACCATATAGAGATATCTGTTGGGAATGATCTGAATAATCGCAGTTCCATTGTCTCAACATGCACAGCTGAAGAGGCCTGAGATGAAACCTGGCAAATGGAATGACATCTATGCTGGATACCATGAGCCCGATCACCTCGATACACCTGGCCACAGATGTCCTGGAAGATGTCTGGAGAGCTAGACAGTTGGATGCAAGCTTGCAACATCTCTGATCCGCCTAAAATATCTTTATAACTGAAGAATCTATTATCCTACCCAGAAATTCCACCCTGTTGCTGGGGACCAGTTAACTCTTTCCTTTGTTTATCTTCCACCCGTGGGACCGAAGAAGGAGAAGAGGTCTCGAGTGATCCTCCGCAAGACTGTAGGATGGAGCCTGAACAAGGATATCGTCCAGATAAGGAGCCACTGCAATTCCTCTGGCTCTCGCTACTGCGAGAAGAGCTCCCAGAACCTTTGTGAAGACTCTTGGTGCAGCCGCCAGACCAAACGGAAGGGCGACAAACTGAAAGTGCTGGTCTAGGAAGGCGAACCCAAGGGTCTATAACGTCTTCTCTTCAAGCCTCCACAAACATAGATAGTCTGCCCCCTACATGGTCCGAGGACGGACTGGGGGCAACCCCTTCATGCCGACTTTGATTCGGCAGGCTTCTTGTTCAGTTTGGACTTGTTCCAAGAGTTAGCTGGCTTCCAAGACTTTGCGGCAGGCTGCTGGCGCTGAGACTTGTCCACACGAAAGGGACAAAAAGTAGATCCCTTAGGCTTAGCCTTCTCATCCTGAGGCAATAAGGCACCCTTGCCACCCGTGACCGTAGATATGATTGAATCCAGGCCCGGGCCAAACAAAACTTTCCCCTTGAATGGAAGGGAAAACAAACGAGACTTGGAAGTCATGTCAGCAGACCCAAGAATTAAGCCACAGAGCCCTGCGGGCTAAAACAGAAAACCCTGATGTCTTAGCATTCAGGCGAATAATCTGCATGTTAGCCTCACAAATGAACGAATGAGCCACTCTTAAGGCCTTGATTCGTTCTAAAATCTCATCGAGAGGAGTCTCCACCTCGACCATTGCTGATAGAGCATCACACCAGTAGGTAGCCGCACCACCCACCGCAGCGACCACCGCCACCGGTTGAAAAACGAACCCCGTAAATTGGAACATCTTCCGCAACATGGACTCCATCTTGTTATCCATGGGTTTCTTGAAAGAGGAGCTATCCTCTAGCGCAGGGTTCTTCAAACTACGGGTCGCGACCCATTACTAGGTCGCAACACCATTTTCACTGGGTCGCACACAGGTAGAACTTAAAAAATATATGCAGGTGCATGGTAGGCAGCTGCACTGCAGGCTCTATTTAGTGCTCACAGCACTAACTTTAAAGTGGGCAACAAGCTCAGATCTGTTCTGACTACAGAGGCAGAGAGCGCAGGGCAGCCAGAGCATCTGGAAACATCACACTGAACTGTTTCCCTGCACAGCCCCTGTGCTCTCTGCATTACACTCACTGTGATGAGATGATAGCAGTGGGACCCGCCTCCCGCACTTCCTATTGGTTGTAACTAGGGCTGATGAGGCTCTGTGGATCCCACTTGTATGGATTGCGGGGAAGTGGAAACTGACAATTCTACAGCTGCTGAATATACGCAATCTCCTGTCCTGCAGGCTATCTGGTAGGTCAGAAGGGGAGGGGGGCAGGGGATCCTGCAGTTCTTATGATGTGCCGGTACAGCTCACGTTACAGTCTATGCAGGGCCCTCCTAATGTCTCTCTACCTCCTGCTAGTATAACTGGGGAAAGGTAATATTATTAACTTTTAACTTCGGAGGTCAAAACCATATATTCTTCCTTCTGCTGTCTTTTATTTAAAGGGACATGAAACCCACATTTTTTTCTTTCATGATTTAGAAAGAGCATGCAATAATAAACAACTTTCTAATTTACTTCTATTATCTAGTTTGCTTTATTCTTTTGATATTCTTTGCTGAAAAGCATATCTAGATAGGCTCATTAGCTGCTGATTGGTTGCTGTACATAGATGCCTCATGCGATTGGCTCACCTATATGCATTGCTATTTCTTCAACAAAGAATATCTAAAGAATGAAGCGAATGAGATAATAGAAGTTCATTGGAATGTAGTTTAAAATTGTATTCTCTACTTGAATCATGAAAGAAATCTTTTAGGTTTAGTGTCCCTTTAACCCCTTGGTGGCCACATGTATATGATATAAAAATAAAAAGAATGGCCACAAAAAAATCTAAAATTTATAACACAGCTTCAGCCTTCTGTAGCAACCAAAGGGTTAAATGCAGAAGAGCAGAAGGAAGAAGTTAAGACTTAAACCCTGTGTGTGTGTGTATATATATATATATATATATATATATATATATATATGCATATGTGTGTGTGTATGTGTGTGTATATATATATATATATATATATATATATATATATATATATATATGCATATGTGTGTGTATGTGTGTGTGTGTGTGTGTATGTATGTGTATGCGTGTGTGTGTGTAAATGTGTGTATGTGTGTGTATGTGTTTGTATATGTGTATGTATGTGTGTGTGAGTGTATGAATGTGTGTATGAGTGTGTGTGAGTGTATGAATGTGTGTGTGTATGAGTGTGTGTGAATGTGTATAAATGTGTGTGTGTGAGAATGTGTGTGTCTGTGTATGAGTGTGTTTGTGAATGTGTGAGTGTGTATGAATATGTGAGTGCGTATATGAATATGTGTATTTGTGTGTGTGAATGTGTATAAATGTGTGTGTGTGTGTGTGAGAATATGTGTGTCTGTGTATGAGTGTGTTTGTGAATGTGTGAGTGTGTATGAATATGTGAGTGCGTATATGAATATGTGTATTTGTGTGTGTGAATGTGTATAAATGTGTGTGTGTGTCTGTGTATGAGTGTGTTTGTGAATGTGTGAGTGTGTATATGAATATGTGTATTTGTGTGTGTGAATGTGTATGAATGTTAGTGTGTGTATGTGTGAGTGTGTGGACAGGGTGGCAATTGCATCCCGGCCTCCATTGATTGTAGCAAAGGGCCTGTGATTGGGAGATTACCCAGAAGCATGAGCAAGCAGTGAAAGCAGTAAAATCAGCACAGCCTGAGGCATTATTTTTCTTTGTAAAATTAGTTTTGTTTTTTTTCCATTTTAGTTGAATGATAATGATCAGAATTAGAGGTGTCATTCTTACATGTGCAGCTATTTAATTAGTGGCTGGCATTTACGTATCCAATATGTGTTACTTGTGCCAGTTATTGCACAAAGGGGAAAAATGCAATGCCAATGTTTGGTTACATTAATAGAAGCAGCAATATCAGTTTGCACTAGTGTGTATGGTGTGTCATATGCTTTTATACCACTTTCATGTTTGAATACAATCAGGACTAAAGTACGTCCACATTTTAGTCACTTTGCCAAAAATTGCTGTATCTTGCTGTATATCACTTCAGAAATTTTCAGACCAAATATAAAAATAGGGTCACGAAGGTATGTGCTATCAATTCACTGGGTCTTGGGAAAAAAAGTTTGAAGAACACTGCTCTAGCGGAATAGTCGTTCTCTTAGGGAGCGTGGAGATAGCACCATCCACCTTAGAGACGGTTACCCACATTTCAAGCTGCGCATCTGGGACGGGGAAAAGCTTTTTAAAAGAAGAAGATGGGGGAAAGGGGCGAACCAAGTTTCTCAGATTCATCATTTTTAATAATGTTAGCCATTTTGACTGGAACCGGGAAGGCCTGGGGCACTACCCAGTCCTCATAAACCCTATCCAGTTTAGGGATCGAAGGTTCCTCCGGTAGTTTCGGTTCCGGAATCTCCAACGTAGCAAGCACCTCTTTTAGCAGAAAGCGCAAATGCTCCATCTTAAACTTAAAATCAGGCTCCTCCGCGGACGGAGGCCTAGACGTAGCTGATTCCGACCCATAGGCGACATCCCCCGATAAGTCGGAGTTGTCCTCCTCAGCAGATAATCTATCAGAGACATCCAAAGGAGTCGACGACCCCTGGGACAGATAGCTGTGCTGTACCTTCCGCTTGCACTTAATAGGACGAGGCATCACATTAAATGGCCACAGAAACCGCCGTCTGTAATTGATCGGCGAAGTCTGGAGGCCAAAGGGCTCCTCCCGCAGGAGGATTGGTAGTGCCCTGGGGAACTGCTTGTGTAATCGGAGATGATTGCAGGGAATGCACCTCGCGGGGTGGCGAACCCTCAGAGGTGGACGGTTCAGTCGTACTAAATACCTTATTCTTTTTGGAAATAGCAATATTGTCAAAGCAGGTGGAACAGAGTTGCCTAGGCGGCTCGACTGGAACCTCCTCACAAAATACACAGTTAATGGGTTTAGATAAAGAGGGAGTATCCTCTAACATATCAGAGTCCTCCATAGCTTGCGCCTTTATTGCGGACTTGATAAAAAAAAAATAACACCTTTATATCCCAATGGCCGGGGCACTCACCACCTCCTATGACCCGGTCTACAAGAAACAGCCTTGCAGAGGCCACACCCGGTCACATGACGTGCCATGCAGGACCGCCCCTGCACTCAAGAGAAAAACGCGCCAAAAAGGCCCACCTCAATCCCTCGCTATGAACTGTGTTCCACACTGACAGTGTTCTCACACAAATGCAGCAAAGCACAATAAACAATATTATGCATAATAAACTCCCCCCTGTTCAATAGCCTCCTTCCGAGGGTATTACCCTAGATTCTATAAAGATAAAAGGAGCCACACTGTGACCCTGTCTTCATGCGTTATCAAATATATCAATGAAACGATGTTACCAGAATCAACGCCGTGGTACAGGAACACGGCCCTTCAAGTGTGACAGGTTAGTAGCATCGCTCCTGACATGGACTTGAGAGAAGAAAAGCAGGCAGCGAAACTCGTCAATGTTGATTGCTAATGGAGCTGTTAAACTCAGTCGGGGTGGGTTCACAGAAAGACTTTCTCTGCATCTCCGGACTCATTCACCCATGCTCTCACTGAGAGGCTGACAGGGCTACTTAAAACTCCAGTCCCATTTTGAAGAGTACTACCCTCCATAAGATACTAGTCCGATCTTCTGACACTTCTCTGCCAACCTCCTGTGATGAAAGGCAAAGAATGACTGGGGGATGAGGGGAGTGGGGGAGGAATTTAAGCCTTTGGCTAGGGTGTCTTTGCCTCCTCCTGATAGCCAGGTTCTTAATTCCCACAAGTAATGAATGAAGCAGTGGACTCTACTCCCATTAAGATGGAAATAGTGATCATCTTTGATACCAGGGAGCTTCTATTTTGCCCTCCTCCAAATTACCTACTAGGTCAATAAATCCCAGGGAGCAGATGGGCTATTATAGAGCCCCCTTTTCTGCTTAGTTTTACTTACAGAGAAATTAGATCCCTCTCCTGAAAAAGAATTCCCTCTACTTAATGGCAGGTCATATTCTCCTCAAAGTTGCAGGGGTTCAGCATGGTAATGGTGATCAGAGCCCCATCTCCCTCATAAGACATGCACAGGACCATATTTTGAACATAAAGGAGCTTCTTCCCAGTGATGGGTTCTTACTGCTCTGTTATTGGTGAGTGCTATAAAAACCCACCTAATTTATATATTGTAGGAAGGACAGTGGCATCAAAGAAATCCATATTCCCTAAAATAGTTTATATGAGACACAAATGTCACACATACTAGGTGGATTTTGTGGGGCTCTCTGACTTATAAATGGGATGCACCAAAATTAGTACTTCGGAAGAAGAAAATCCCATTTTTAAATGAGAGGCCACATACCCACGTGACTATCAAGTTATATCCATGGCAACAGTAAACACCTAATAATCATTGGGGTGAGGTAAGACTTTTCTTGTAAAAATGTGTGAAATTTTGTGAAAAATCTACATAGGATGATTCTTTTTGGTGCAAGTATTTAAAGTGAAAGTAAATTATTCCTCATTGCAATATATCATAATAATCTATATGTTAAATATAACATTTTTGCATGTTTTTTTTTTCCTTTACTTTAATCTAATCGTTTCTATTTCTATTATTTATTTCCCTACCGTTCTTGGCTTTACTCCTCCCACCCTCCTCTTCCTGGATTTTGTAGTCATTACGTATAGAGCGGTCCCACCCGCTCTACACGTAGGCTTGAAAGCTCGTTCCCGATATTGATCTATATTGCGCATGCGCTAATCGGCGATCGGTAGCGATTATAAATATATATAAATAGCGATTATTTGTTTGCAATATTCTAGTAATTACTTACTACCGCTTATTTCATTTGAAGTCGCAGAAGCCGTCTAGGACGCTGAAAATCTTGGCAGCAAATGATAATCAGGAATACGCATGCCCGAATTGTGAACGCGCAACTGACTTCACCGTGCTTTTATTGTACTCCGCGCATGCACATTCGATGCAAGCAGGCTGTGACGTAGCTTTCTGGCCGCCGATCGGCCAGAAAGTCAATTGGTAACTTACAAAAACGTGACCAGGAAATAAAGTGAATCATCAACAACGGGCTGAATTGAAGATACCAAAATTATGCAGTTACTTGCAGCGAAAAGGGTATTTATGTACACAATTAAAAAAAATCATGAGTGAAAGTGCTAATGTTTTTTTTAAGGATTTATGTAAATCTGCAGAGCTGAAGAGCTAAGTTTACTTTCACTTTAATGTTCAATGTTTTTTTTTCTATACTACCCTGAGTTTGGAAAGGAGTAGAAGCAAACTTTGTTAAAATGACTTATCCGTATGTGAAATGAAAATCATGTGTAGTTTTAAAATGTTCCAAGTATTTTATAGCTAGATATTTTATTACTACAAAGCGCAAGATGGTGCAAAGTGACAAAAAAACATAATTTATGCTTACCTGATAAATTTATTTCTCTTGTAGTGTATCCAGTCCACGGATCATCCATTACTTATGGGATATATTCTCCTTCCCAACAGGAAGCTGCAAGAGTCCACCCACAGCAAAGCTGCTATATAGCTCCTCCCCTAACTGCCATTACCAGTCATTCGACCGAAAACATGCAGAGAAAGGAAAACCATAGGGTGCAGTGGTGACTGTAGTTTAATGGAAAAATTACCTGCCTTAAAGTGACAGGGCGGGCCGTGGACTGGATACACTACAAGAGAAATAAATTTATCAGGTAAGCATAAATTATGTTTTCTCTTGTTAAGTGTATCCAGTCCACGGATCATCCATTACTTATGGGATACCAATACCAAAGCTAACGTACACGGATGATGGGAGGGACAAGGCAGGTACTTAAACGGAAGTTACCACTGCCTGTAAAAAACCCTTTCTCCCAAAAATAGCCTCCGAAGAAGCAAGGTATCAAATTTGTTAAATTTGAAAAAGTATGAAACGCAGACCAAGACTCCGTCTTGTAATCTGTTCAACAGAAGCCACATTTAAAAAAGGCCCAAGTGAAAACCACAGCTCTAGTAGAATGAGCTGTAATCCCTTCAGGAGGCTGCTGTCCAGCAGTCTCATAAGCTAAATGAATTATGCTTTTTAACCAAAAAGACAGAGAGGTTGCTGAAGTCCTTTGACCTCTCCTCTGTCCAGAATAGACAACAAACAAGGTGAATGTTTGATGAAAATCTGTAGTAGCTTGTAAGTAAAACTTTAAAACACGAACCACGTCCAAATTGTGTAATAGACGTTCCTTCTTTGAAGAAGGATTAGGATACAAGAATGGAACAACAATCTCTTGAGTGATATTCTTGTTAGATACCACCTTAGGTAAAAACCCAGGTTGGTACACAGGACTACCTTATCCGTACGGAGAACCAGATAAGGAGAATCACATTGCAACGCAGATAACTCGGAGACTCTATGAGCCGAGGAAATAGCTACCAAAAAGGAACTTTCCAAGATAGAAGTTTGATATCTATGGAATGAAAAGGTTCAAATGGAACTCCTTGAAGAACCTTAAGAACCAGCTTTAAGCTCCATGGCGGAGCAACATTTTTAACCACAGGCTTGGTTCTAACCAAAGCCTGACCAAATGCCTGAACGTCTAGAATACCTGCCAGACGCTTGTGCAAAAGAATAGACAGAGTAGAAATCTGTCCTTTTAAAGAACTAGCTGACAACCCTTTTCTCAAAATCATCTTGGAGAAAAGATAATATCCTGGGAATCCAGACTTTACTCCATGAGTAACCCTTGGATTCATAACAATAAGATATTTACACCATATCTTATGTTAAATTTTCCTAGAGACAGGCTTTTATGCCTGTATTAAGGTATCAATTACTGACTCGGAGAAGCCATGCTTTGATAACATCAAGCGTTCTGTCTCCAGGCAGTCCATCTCAGATTAGTTATATTTAGATGGTTGAAAAGACCCTGAGGTAGAGGGTCCTGTCTCAGAAGCAGAGACCGTGGTGGAAAGGATGACATGTCCACCAGATCTGCATACCAGGTCCTGCGTGGCCACGCAGGCGCTGTCAAAAGCACCAAAGCACTCTCCTGCTTGATCTTGTGCAAACCCCTCCGGAGGGAATTCCCACTCCCCCGGATGAAAAGTCTGACGACTTAGAAAATCTGCCTCCCAGTTCTCAACACCTGGGATAGGGATAGCTTTTAGACAAGAGTGAGTCTCTGTCCAGTGAATTATTTTAAGACTTCTAACATTGCTAGGGAACTTCTGTTCCCCCTTGATGGTTGATGTAAGCCACAGTCGTGATATTGTCCGACTGAAATATGATGTACCTCAGAGTTGCTAACTGAGGCCAAGTCTGAAAAGCATGGAATATCGCTCCCAGTTCCAGAATATTCATTAGAAGGAGGGTCTCCTCCTGAGTCCACTATCCCTGAGCCTTCAGGGAGTTCCAGACTGTATTCCAACCTAAAAGGCTGGCATCTGTTGTAACAATTGTCCCATCTGACCTGCGGAAGGTCATACCCTTGGACAGATGGACCCGAGATAGTCACCAGAGAAGAGAATCTCTGGTTTCTTGGTCCGGATTTAACAGGAGAACAAATCTGTGTAATCCCCGTTCCTCTGGCTGAGCATGCATAGTTGCAGTGGTCTGAAATGTAGGCGTGCAAACGGTACTATGTCCCTTGCCGCTACCATTAAGCCGATTACATTCATGTACTGAGCCACCAAAGGGCGCGGATGGAATGAAGAACACGGCAGAAATTTAGAAACTTTGACAACCTGGACTCCGTCAGGTAAATTTTAATTTCTACAAAATCTATCAGAATCCCTAGGAGGGAAACCCTTGATATTGGGGATAGAGAACTCTTTCCTTGTTCACTTTCCACCCATGCGATCTCAGAAATGCCAGTACTACGTCCGTATGAGACTTGGCAACTTGGATGTTTGACGCCTGTATCAGGATGTCGTCTAAATAAGGGGCCACTTCTATGCCCCGCGGCCTAAGGACCGCCAAAGTGAACCTCCATAAAGATTCTAGGGGCTGTAGTTAACCCAAAGGAAAGAGCTACAAACTGGTAATGCCTGTCTAGAAAGGCAAACCTGAAAAACCGATGGTGATCTTTATGCATCGTAATGTGAGGATAAGCATCCTTCAAATCCATTGTAGTCCTCTATTGACTCTCCTGGATCATAGTTAAGATGGTACGAATAGTTTCCATCTTAAATGATAGAATTCTAAAGAATTTGTTTAAGATCTTTTAGATCCAAAATAGGTCTGAAGGTTTCCTTTCCTTGGGAACCACAAACCGATTTGAGGAAAACTGTGTCCCTGTTCCTCTATTGGAACTGAATGGGTCACGTACACAATGCAAGAATGTCTCTTTCTTTATCTGGTTTGCAGATAAATGTGAAAGGCAAAAACTCCCCTTTTTTGGGGGGGAAAGCTTTGAAATCCAGAAGATATCTCTGGGGTATAATTTCCAATGCCCAGGGATCCTGGGCATCTCTTGCCCACGCCTGGGTGAAGAATGAAGTCTGCCCCCTATAGGATCCGTTACCAGATAGGGGTCCGTTCCTCATGCTGTTTTAGAGGCAGCAGCAGGCTCCTTGACCTGCTTATCTTTGTTCCAGGTCCGGTTGTCTCCAGACCGCCTTGGACTGAGCAAAAGTTCCCTCTTATTTTGCCTTAGAGGAAGTTGATGCCACACCTGCCTTGAATTTTCGAAAGGCACGAAAATTAGGCCTTTTTTGTCCCTTGATTTGGACCTGTCCTGAGGAAGGGCATGATCTTTTCCTCCAGTGATATAAGTAATAATCTCCTTCAAACTAGGCCTGAATAGGGTCTGCCCCTTGAAGGGAAGTTAAGTAGCTTATTTATTAAAGTCACGACAGCTGACCATGATATAAGCCATAGCGCTCTGCGCGCCAGTATAGTAAAAAACAGAATTCTTAGCCGTTAGTCTAGTCAAAGGAACAAAGGCATCAGAAAACAAAGGAATTGGCTAGCTTAAGTGCTCTAAGCTTGTCAAATATATTCATCCAATGGAGCCTGTAAAGCCTCATCAAGAGACTCAAACCAGAACGCCGCAGCAGCAGTGACAGGAGCAATGCGTGCAAGGGGCTGCAGGATAAAACCTTGTTGAATAAACATTTTTTATCCATTGGATCTAAAAAAGCACAACAGTCCTCGCCAGAGGTAGTGGTACGCTTAGCTAGAGTAGAAACTCTTCTCTCCACCTTAGGAACTGTCTGCCATAAGTCCCGTGTGGTGGCAACTATTAGAAAACATTCTTCTAAAAAATAGGAGGGGAAGAGAACGGCACACCTGGTCTATCCCATTCCTTATGAAAAATTTTAGTAAACCTCTTTAGGTATTGGAAAAACATAAGTACACACCGGCACTGCATATTATTTATCCAGTCTACACAATTTCTCTGGCACTGCGATTGTACACATTCATTCAGAGCAGCTAAAGCCTCCCTGAGCAACAAGTGGAGGTTCTCAAGCATAAATTTTAAATGTAGAAATATCAGAATCAGGTTAAATCATCTTCCCTGAGTCACAAATATCACCCACAGACTAAGCATATTGTGAGGTAGTATCAGACATGGTTCTTAAAGCGTCTGTATGCTCTGTATCTACCCCCAGAGCTGTTTTGCTTTCCTTTAATTTCAGGTAGTCTGACTAATACTGCTGCCAGTGTATTATACACAACCTTTGCCATGTCTTGTAAAATAAACGCTATGGGCGCCATTGATATACTTGGCGCCATTTGAGCGTGAGTCCCTGGAGCGGGAGTCAAAGGGTCTGACACGTGGGGAGAGTTAGTCGGCATAACTTCCCCCTCGACAGAATCCTCTGGTAAAATAAACGCTATGGGTGCCCTTGATGTACTTGGCGCCATTTGAGCGTGAGTCCCTAAAGCGGGAGTTAAAGGGTCTGACACGTGGGGAGAGTTAGTCGGCATAACTTCCCCCTCGACAGAATCCTCTGGTGATAATGTTTTTAAATACAAAAAATGATCTTTATTGTTTAACATGAAATCAGTACATCTGGTACACATTCTAAAATGGGGTTCCACCATGGCTTTAAACATAATAAACACAGAGCCTCCTCTATGTTAGACATGTTAGAACTAATAAAGAGACTAGTAAGCTTGGAAAACACTTTAAATCAAGTTAACAAGCAAATATAACAAACGTTACTGTGCCTTTAAGAGAAACAAATTTTGTCAAAATTTGAAAAACAGTGAAAAAAGGAAGTAAATCAAACGAAATTTTTACAGTACATGTAATAAGTTAACAGAGCATTGCACCCACTTGCAAATGGATGATTAACCTCTTAATGCAAAAAACAGATAAAAAAAACAAAAAAAAAAAAAACGACATTTTTTTAAACAGACACAACAAAACTGCCACAGCTGAGCTGTGGATTACCTTCCCTATAACTGTTTCTATGCAAAATTTAAGCCAGCCATGTGGAAAAATTAGGCCCCAATAAGTTTTATCACCAAACATATGTTAAAAAACGATTAAACATGCCAGCAAACGTTTTAAAACACATTCTTATAAGAGTATGTATGTCTATTAATAAGCCTGATCCAGTCGCTATCACTGCATTTAAGGCTTTACTTACATTACTTTGGTATCAGCAGTATTTTCTTAGTCAATTCCATTCCTTAGAAAAATATATTACTGCACATACCTTAGCATATATCTCTATCAATCAGCCTGGTACCAGTCGCTTTCACTGCATTTAAAGGCTGTACTTACATTACTTCGGTATCAGCAGTATTTTCTTAGTCAATTCCATTCCTTAGAAAAATATTTTACTGCACATACCTTATTTGCAGGAAAACCTGCACGCCATTCCCCCTCTGAAGTACCTTACTCCTCAGAATGTGTGAGAACAGCAACTGGATCTTAGTTACGTCTGCTAAGATCATAGAAAAAACGCAGGCAGATTCTTCTTCCAAATACTGCCTGAGATAAACAGCACACTCCGGTGCCATTTAAAAATAACAAACTTTTGATTGAAGAAATAAACTAAGTATAAAAAACCACAGACTCTCACGACCTCCTATCTATGTTGAGACTTGCAAGAGAATGACTGGTAATGGCAGTTAGGGGAGGAGCTATATAGCAGCTTTGCTGTGGGTGGACTCTTGCAGCTTCCTGTTGGGAAGGAGAATATATCCCATAAGTAATGGATGATCCATGGACTGGATACACTTAACAATAGAAATTTATAATTTTATATTATAATCAATTATTACATTTTAACAAAATTTCATATGTGTTTTGAGAAAGTAAATTCTTAATTGTGGAACCACAAGGTGTTTTGATTGAAATATTTAGGAAATAATGACTCCTACTCTAGTGTTTATGATGTAAACTTTAGTTTAACATTCATTTGGGTATTGTCCAAAATAAAGTGGTTGGTCTGCTGAACAAAAACCAACACAATATTTGTGTAGGTAATTCTCAAACAAATTAAACAGATTTTGAAATGCATTAAGTATAAATAGCTAAAGATGGCTTCAGCGCAGGAGTGTTAATAGTTAAGTATACACTCTATATTTATGGCCAACAACCCCAGCATGTATGTATACATCTTGCTTAGTGTACACTATAAATCATCAAGTACCTGCCAAAAGGAGATATGACTGTCTGCATTTGAGTAGGTAGCGAGATAGCGTCCATCCGGGGCAAAAGAAACCGCAGTTATCGATCCTTTATGTCCATGGATATTCTGAAAAATAAATTGGGAAGAATATAAATATGTGTTATTAGATATTATAGCTTCTGCTTATTCCTCATTACAGAAAAAAATCTGCTCAAGGCCTGGGGGGGAAATAGATTGAATTTTTGTTTTGTCCAAGAGATTTGTCTCTTGTAAACATTTCCTTCTCATTTCACCTGAAGGCTTACTATACATTATAAAATCATGCGCTTCTCACTTCCCTGTTGCACATTAAATATTAAAAACAAAAAGCAGGGTTTTCTTATGTGGTTGTTTGTTGGCAACAAGCCTTGTGATGTGCTCAAGTTAAGTTTATGTGAACAGCTTTGATTTGAAGTCTAAACAAGTCCAGCTGTGCCTCTTTCAGATCAGACCATTGTCCAAAGGCTTGTTAATCCAGAGGCGCTTGATCTATAATGATAAGAAATGCATCTGTGCATGCGTTCTACACAGCTTCCTAAGCTGTTGTGCTACACCAAACGGCATAACTTATTGGGCTGCTTTGATAAAACTTCGTCACACTACATTCCAACTGTTAGAAATCTTGGCGGCAATTCCATTTGAAAACCATTTTATCAGATTCTCACAGTTTGCAAAAGGCCTCCTAAGCACATAGCTGCTTGAACTCTTTGATTTGACTTCTAAATTTTAATAGGTGTATAGTGGGAGTTGAATGTAAAAAAATCAAAATCTACACCTATGTAACACATAACCTTTATGGTTTGCAAACTTTGAATCGGTTGAATGAATATAAAAAATAGTAACACCTTATGCACCATTTGTGATGGGGACTTCTAAAGTCATTTTGATAAGCAAAGTAGAATGGAGATTTAAATGACATTATGAAGTAAATGCAATTTAAACAAATTATAATTTTTTTTTTTTTTTTAAAGGAAATACATGTTTATTAGCAAATAATCATTAGCGCCAGCTCTATTGGTTGATTTCCATACTTTTAAAACAAAGTATGAATATTGATTATGTATTTTTCCGTGAGCCATCATCAGTCTATTCTATAATTTACCTGCACCACACCCTGATTGCTGTATCCAGTGTTTGGTGAGAGCACATATGTGTATGTATGTATGACATATATTAGGTGGAAATTTTTGTATTCGGCATTCATTTTCTACACGAATGTCGAATATTCAGCTATTTTCAGCATAATATTTATTTGTGTAATAGCACAACATACAAAGACCTATGCAAATCCAGATCTTTATGTGTTTGTTTAGTGCCAATGTTACATAATGTTGTTGCACTTAAAAAAATAAACTATTTAAAAAAATAAGTTTAAATTGTGTTAAAAAATAAATACGAAATAGGTTAATACTGTAGTGATGGTCAACGAAAATCAGCAAAAATTCATCAAAATAAATAAATAATAAAGGGAATGCTACTTCTCTGAAAGAGAAAGTGATCAACAAACAAAAAATAGAAATACGCTTTGTAAGAAAGATCTAAATAACAAATAGTAAGGAAAAAATTTAAAATAAAATTTAAAAATAAATGTTGCATATTTAATTACATTTTAATGTACAGCATAGCATTTGATTAGGTTAGTTTTTACTGAGATTTACAATGTATTTTTCTATCAAAATAATGGCATAATTATTGAAAACAATATTTTCCAAGCAAAAGCAGACAAGCTATAGAATATAGTAACAAAAAATAAAAAACAAAATGATAAACCTATTTCTTTCCAGGGATGGAGAGTCCACAAATCATTCTAATGACTAGTGGGATATTAACTCCTGGCCAGCAGGAGGAGGCAAAGAGCACCCTAGAAGAGCAGTTAAGTATCACTTACCCATAACCCCCAGTCATTCGACCGAAGGAAAATGGCAAAATAAGATAACACAAAGGTATAGAGGTGCCTGAGGTTTTAAAAAAGACAGGCAGACCTAAACTGAAGGCACCACCGCTTGAAGAACTTTTACCCCAAAAGAAGCCTCAGCCGAGGTAAAAGTATCATAATTTGTAGAATTTGAAAAAAAGTATGAATGGAGGACCATGTTGCCGCCTTGCAAATTTGCTCCACCCGAAGCTTCATTTTTGAAAGCCCAAGAAGATGAAACAGCTCTAGTGAAATGAGCTGTAATTCTCTCAGGAGGCTGCTGTCCATCTGTCTCATAAGCTAAACAGATAACACTTCTCAACCAAAGAGAAAGAGTAGAAGAAGTGACCTTCTCACCCCTACGCTTTCCAGAGAAAACAATGAACAAGGCAGATGTCTGCCGAAAACTCGTATTTGCTTGAAGGTAAAATTTCCAAGCACACACAACATCCAAGTTATGAAAAAGACATTTATTTTGAGAAGGAGGATTAGGACAAAAAGAAGGAACAACAATTTCTTGATTAATATTGCGATCCGACACTACCTTAGGGAGAAACCCCAGCTTAGTACGTAGGACCGCCTTATCAGCATGAAAAATAAGTTAAAGGGAATCACACTGCAAACCCGAAAGTTCAGAAACACTGCATGCAGAAGAAATAGCAATAAGAAACAAGACCTTTCAAGATAGTAACTTAATATCAACAGAAAGCATCGGCTCAAACGGAGCCTGCTGCAAAACAAGATTAAGGCTCTAAGGAGGAGCAACCGGTTTAAACGTAAATCTGATTCTGACCAAGGCCTGAACAAAAGACTGAACGTCTGGCAGATCTGACAGACATTTATGCAAAAGAATAGACAGCACAGAAATCTGACCTTTCAGATTACTGACTGACAAATCTTTCTCCAGGCCCTCCTGAAGAAAAGCCAAAATTTGAGGAACCCTTACTTTGTTCCAAGAAAAACCCTTTGAATCACACCAATGAAGGTATTTACTCCATACCTTATGGTAAATTCTGCAAGTAACCGGTTTACGAGCCTGAAGCATAGAATCCATGACTTTCTCAGAGAAGCCACGTCTAGCCAAAACTAGACGTTTAATCCCCAAGCAGTCAGCTTCAGAGAATCCAGATATGGATGAAGGAAGGGACCCTAAAGTAGAAGGTCCTTCCTCACAGGTAACCTCCAAGGCGGAAGAGATTACATTGTCACCAGATCCGCAAACCAGATCCTGCAAGACCATGCAGGAGCTATTAGAATCACAGACGCTCTCTCTTCTTTGATATGAGCTATTACTTGTGGAAGTAGAGCAAATGGAGGAAGCAGGTATGCTAGATTGAAGTTCTAAAGAACCGCCAGAGCGTCTATCAGAACGGCTTCAAAGTCTCTTGACCTTGAACCGTACTTTGGAAGCTTGGCGTTTTGACGAGACGCCATCAGATTCAACTCCGGAACCCCCCACCTGAGAGTTATCATTGTGAAAACCTCTGGGTGGAGAGCCCACTTTTCCGGATGAAAAGTCTGCCTGCTCAGAAAATCCACCTCCCAGTTGTCCACCCCTGGTATGATGTGGATGGCAGAGAGCGGGCAATCGTGAGACTCCATCCACTGCAGAATGCGAGTCACCTTCTTCATTGCCAAGGAACTCAGAGTTCCTCTCGGGTGGTTGATGTAAGCCACTGAGGTGATGTTGTCCGATTGGAATCTGATAAATTGGACCAAAGCTATTTAAGGCCAGGCTATCAAAGCATTGAAGATTGCTCGCAACTCCAAAATGTTTATTGGAAGAGAAGACTCCTCTGGAGTCCACAGGCCCTGTGCTTTTAAAGAGCCCCAAACTGCTCCCCTGCCCAACAAGCTGGCGTCCGTGATCATAATCACCCAGGAAGGCCTCAAGAAGCATGTAACCCGAGACAGATGGTCCTGTGAAATCCACCACGATAGAGAGACTCGTGTTGGGGAATCCAGATTTATCCTCTGCGAGAGATCTGAGTGATCCCCGTTCCATTGACTGAGCATGCAATGTTGTAGAGGTCTTAAATGGAACCGAGCAAAAGGAATGATGTCCATTGAGGAAACCATCAGACCAAGCACCTGCATACATTGAGCCACAGATGGATGAACAGCAGACTGGAGAGAAAGGCAAGAAGCATGAAGTTTGGATTTTCTGACGTCCATCAGAAAAAAATCTTCATGGACCGAGAATCTATAATTGTTCCTAGGAAACACACCCTTGTATCTAGTACAAGGGAACTCTTTCCCAGATTCACTTTCCACCCGTGGGAACATAGACTAGACAACAACATCTCTGTATGAGATTTTGCTAGATGAAAAGATGGCGCTTAAACTAAGATGTCGTCCAGATAAGGCACCCCCAGACCCTTAGTGAAAATTCTGGGAGCTGTAGCAAGGCCAAAAGGAAAAGCAACAAACTGGAAATGTTTGTCCAGAAAGGCAAAAGTCAGATATTAACAATGATCCCTGTGAATGGGAACATGAAGATGCGCATCCTTCTGGTCTATGGTCATCATGAACTGACTCTCTTGAACCAAAGAAAGAATGGAACGAATGGTCTCCATTTTGAAGGATGGAACCCTGAGGAATTGGTTGAGACACTTTAGGTCCAGGATGGGACAGAAAGTGCCTTGCTTTTTGGGAACTATAAACAGATTTGAATAGAATGCTAGACCCTGTTCCTCTAGGGGAAATGGAACAATCACTCTCAGGGAAGATAGTTCCCTACGCAGTTTAAGAAGCCTCTCTCTTTATCTGGTCTGCAGACAACCTTGGCAGGTGGAATCTGCCCCTGGGAGGACAGGATTAGAATTCTGGCGACCTTTAGGTCTGTTCTTTTCATCTTGAGGTAGGAAAGAGCCCTTTCCAGCTGTAATATTGGATATTATCTCAGCCAGACCTGGACCAAACAGAATTTTGCCCTTATAAGACAAAGACATAAGCTTGGACTTGGATGTGACATCTGCAGACCAAGATTTTAACCACAAACCTCTAAAAGCTAAAACAGTGAAACCAGAAATCTTAGCTCCCAATCTAAGAACATGCATGTTGGCATCACAAGGTATTGGCTAGCTTGAGAGCCTTGATCCTATCTTGGATCTCCTCTATAGTAGTCTCTTTTAAGATTAAATTAGATAAGTCATTGCACCAATAATATGCTGCTCCCACAACTGTAGCGATACTAGCAACAGGCTGCCACTGCAATCCCTGATGAATATACATTTTTTTTTCTTATCCATGTGATCCTCAATAGGAATAGTAGTCCTTGGGCACTGTGCGCCACAAGTCACGTATAAAGTCAGCAACAGGAAACATCTTTTCATTAACAGGGGACGGGGAAAACGGAATCCCAGGTTTATCCCATTCCTGAGCTATGATATCTGCCATACGGTAAGGAACAGGAAACACTTCCACAGATGTAGGTACATCATATACCCTAGACCTCTTTGGGTTCTCAGCGACAGACATGTCGGATTCTTCCAAAGTAGCAAGAACCTCCTTCAATAGTACCCAGAGGTGTTGTAGCTTAAATCTGAAATGAATCTCCTCTGAATCTGCAGAGTTGGTCACAACAGTATCAGAATCTGACAACTCACCCTCAGACTCCACTGAGGTATTATCCTCATCAGATAAATTAGAAAGACTAACGCAGCCTTAGCAGTGTCAGAATTAATAATTTTTTTATTTCCTTTTTCACTTACCAGCAACAGAAAAGGCAGATAAGGCTGCCAAAACAGCTGATGTTATCTGCACAGAAAAAATCCCTGGTAAATAAACCCCCCCAGGAGGATTTTGAGAGGAACCGCATGGCACTTCTTGTGAAACAGATTGGAACGTTTGAGGAGAAAGATGAGGCATGGCATGGACAACATTATCCTGAGAGACAGACTTAGGAGGGGAAATTTTGTCTTTAGACATTAAAGTTTTATCCAAACATTTGGAACAAAATTGCATGGGAGGTACTATCTGAGCCTCCAAACAAAACAAACACTTTACAAAATTAATTTCAGAATTTTGTTCTGTCCATCATAACTATGAAAATTAAATCCCACAAAAAAGAAATAAAGGAGCGGGAGATATAATTATCAAATACCTCCAAAAAAACTATTTGAATCTAATATAATACGCAGCCTCTATATCCTCAGTCTGACTGAGGTAACTCACCACACTGTAACCAGGAGGTCCCACCAGTAACTGGATAATAGCACAGCAAGACTTAGAAACGATCCTCCTTCAAAGCTCAGTTTCCATTTGTAATAAAGACTTCTCCGGTATTCAAAAGCTCCAGAAGCGTTTACATGCACCACACCCCCCACCCTGCTCTGTAAGCTGCTATGAGTAACACAAGCGGAAGAGCGAAAGGTCACGTAAGCGCAAGGAAAAACTAACTGTGCCGCAGAGTGAAAGCGTGCGAACCCTAAGCGCTACGTTAACTCTTTCCACTGAAAAAAGTTCCCTAAACAGAACCGTTACGGTCCAAGAGTGGAAAAAAACTCAACAGGGATTAAAATAAAACCCCTCCTGAAATACTTCCAATTCAGCCTCAGTAAATAGGGAACAACCTTAACCCTTTAAGCCTCCAGTTCCTCAATAATATATTGCCTGCAAAAAGTACTGTCCAAAATAAATTCCCATACCCAGGAATTAAGAGAGTGCCATTTAATGATCCACAGAGGAATTAACCTCTAGAGTGCTGCCCCCAGAACCTAGAAGGCAAGAACACTTACCTGTGGATCCAGCTGCAGGGAGGGACAGCTTCTTAGGTGTGACTGATATTCAGTATCTGCCAGAGACCTGTAGAAAAAAAAATACAGAGTAACCAACCCTGGTTTTCTATCAAAGGGGTAGCATAGATGTTAGAAATAAAGCAAAGACCACCTTCCTGCTTTCTAACTGCTAAAAGCCACCATTACTCTTACTAAAGAGATTGACATGGACACAACATAGCCCCAAATCCTTGATTGCAGGAAAAAGTACCCATTAAAGGATTAAACATCTTCAGACACCATCTTTGCACATTCTCCCTTGACAGAGATAAAGAGAATGACTGGGGGTTATGAGTAAGGGAAGTGATACTTAACAGCTCTGCAGGGGTGCTCTTTGTCTCCTTCTGCTGGCCAGGAGTGAATATACCACTAGTAATTAGAATGATTTGTGGACTCTCCCTGCCTTAGGAAAGAAAAGATATTTGAGTCATTACTGAACTTTTAAGAAAATTATTTTAATACTGCTGTTCTATGTCCTTTAAGCAAATACTGAAATGTTTTTTTTTGGGGAAAAAACTTACAAATATGTACAACATGAAACACAAGTGGTTGAGGAGGACACAACCTGACTGGTATTCATGCAGACACAATTACCTGTATAATGCAGGACAGGCCCTATGATTTTAAAGTTCCTGTGTGCCATGAAAGAGATTTCACTTCACGAAACAGAGCGTTTGACTTGTTTTTTTTTTAAGGTTTAGATCTATAAAAAAGGCTCTGAGAACAGCCTCGAAAGTGATTCTTATCAAGTTGATGTCAGCCTTGATGTATCACTACCGAGACTGTCAGAGGATAAAACCCTTTCTGTCAGCAACAATACCCTTCACTGCTGCTTTTCCTCTCACTAGAAAGGCCTAAATTGCGAGCCACATAAAATCCCTCTTACAATAAACGCTGTGGCTGAATCTAAAGACCAAATTAAAAACATCTGTGTGTCCTTTGCCAAATTCTATTTAAGATAAAATGATACTGATGTTGCTCAGCAATAAAATCATTATGTATTAATTTGACTTTTATTATTTTTCTCCATCAAGCTACCAGCATGTTTGAATTTGGAGTCACAAGCCTTCTGAGAGCCAGCTTCCAATGAGAATAAAGTGACCTTGAACAGCAGTGTATAAAAATACATTTATCACTGAAATGGCGTGTTGGCTGTCAGTCAATATATGGCTCTCATTTGTTAGGAGCCTGTCCTCCTGTGATGCCCTCATTACAATTGGCTTTAACTTCCTGGGCCAATGACAACCAGAAAATGAGTGCCGCTTCTTTTTTAACCATATTTAATCTGACAAAAAATAATATATATATATATATATATATATATATATATATATATATATATATATATATAAAATACAGATTGAGTAATCTATGTGTCACTAGACAGTTCAAATTATTTAAACATTAATGTAAAAGTTTGTTGTGATGCATAGATTTAAAAACAAAATAAATAAATTATGTTCTTAAAGGGAAACATCACAAATGGTGAATGCAGACGGACAGGTTCACTACTTGCGAACCTGTCCACGTGCAAGGATGGTAAATTTAACCCTAATGGTATGTTAAACATGAAAACTGTAGTTCCATGTAATAACAGTCAAAGCCAGGCAGAGACCAGAATCAGGCCCAAGCATTTGAAGGCAGAGCATCCCATTTTCAGGTTATGCAAATATGACCCACTGCAGCTCCTCCGTCAGCCACTGTGGTCCCCCTGCCCCCCTCCCCCGCTGATTAATAATAATATGCAGAATTGAAAAACATCATTCAGTAAAATGTTATATTGTGAGTTTAAAAGGATATTGTAGTACATATTTTTTATTTGTTTTATCCCGAAAATATTTTTTTTTATTATAAATTCACCTGTCCTGATTTTTTTTGTGTGCATCATACTAGCAGGGGCATATCTCTCTCCACAATTAAAGGAAGGGCAGTTACCCTTATTACGATAGCAGCTGGTGATTAAGTTTTTTGGGCAGATATGTTTTTTATTGTTTTAATACAGGAAATAGATATTTATTCTGCCTCTTCTGAGAATGGGCAAAAAACTACTTACTGTTTCTCTTGCATTCACTGAACAGTCAGCTAGCTCAAGTTACTCTAGTATACAGTTGAGTTGCCTTTGTAAACCAGTAAGCAACAGATTATTCAGTAGCAGTTGTGCACAAACATGTATTTTCCTACCAGTTTGGCAGTACATTTAAAGAGCTTTAACTTTTCCCCTAATAGCTGCACTTTCAATTGACATAAAAATTGACATAAAAATTGACAGTGGCAGAAAAAAGAACTGTAATGTGGTTTTCCGTATATTTAGTTTGCATTTTAATGTACTAAACAAAGTGTTTTACATTTTTTAGTGATTGGGGTAATGCTTGTGGCTCTGCTCATTTCATCTTACAAAACCTCAAAATTAAAGGGACAGTCATCACCAAACCTTTTGTTGTTTTAAAAGATAGATTATCCCTTAATGACCCATTCCCCAGTTTTGCATAATCAACACAGTTATAATAATACATGTTTTACCTCTGCAATTACCTTGTATCTAAGCCTCTGCAGACTGCCCCCTTATTTCAGTTCTTTTGACAGACTTGCATTTTAGCCAATCAGTGCTCACTCCAGGGTAAATTCAGTGCATGAGCTTAATATTATCTATATGAAACACATGAACTAATACACTCTAGTGGTGAAAAACTGTTAAAATGCATTTAGATTAGAGGCGGCCTTCAAGGTCTAAGAAATTAGCATATGAACCTCCTAGGTTTAGCTTTCAACTAAGAATAACAAGAGAACAAAGCAAAATTGGTGATAAAAGTAAATTGGAAAGTTGTTAAAAATTACATGCCCTATTTGAATTATGAAAGTTTTTTTTGGACTTGACTGTCAAATTAATGTCAACAATTGTCTTTACACATACAGGAGGAGAAAGAGAAAAAAAAAAAGCACAAATCTGCGAGTCTACAAATATATTTAAAGGACCAGTCAACACAGTAGATTTGCATAATCAACAAATGCAAGATTACAAGACAATGCAATAGCACTTAGTCTGAACTTCTTTTTTTTTTTATAATCTTTATTTTGGCTGTCAGGTTGATAAACAAAGCAAATACATACATTGACCAAACAAGGCTCTGTGAATTTTATACATAGTCAAAGAAAAAAAAAGAAAAGAAAAAATTCACAACTTAATTGCATATCTAAAGTACGATCAGTGTCCTGACATTTTATATTAACAACAAACTGGTCAAAAAACATCCAGGATAGATTTATTTAACGAGAAATTTACTTTCTGCCAAAATTGTCTTATTTTGGGGCAATACCAAAAACAATGGAGCAAATCTGCTCCTGGCATATGACATTTATAGCAGAGACCTAATTGTCCTGGTGTCCATTTAGCTAATCTCTTTGGAAAAATATAAGCGTTGTTGAGGAGCTTTAGGTGCGATTCTTTCCAGGAGGAGTGAAGGGGGGCTGTATTTAGCCATTTGATACCTTTCCTGATATTAGCACTTAGTCTGAACTTCAAATGAATAGTAGATTTTTTTCTGACAATTTTTTTTTGTCTATTTCCACTCCCATTGTACCATGTGACAGCCATCAGCCAATCACAAATGCATACACATACCATGTGACAGCTATCAGCCAATCACAAATGCATATAAGCTTATTCTGTGAATTATTGCACATGCTCAGTAGGAGCTAGTGACTCAAAAAGTTTAAATATAAAAAGACTGCACTTTTTTTAATGGAAGTAAATTGAAAAGCTGTTTAAAATCGCATGCTCTATCTGAATAATGAAAGTTTCATTTTGACTTGAGTGTCCCTTTAATGCAGTAATAAAGCCCCTTCCATTTAGTACATACAGTAATAAATAACTGCTAAAGTCTCTTTCTTTTTGCCCTCTTATTGGCTGGCATATCAGTGCCCATGCCTGAGGTGAAACAAGAGTACATATATATAAATATTATATAGAATAGTTTCCTAGTATGTATTTAATAGGCATACCACCTGGCTAAAATTTAAACCAATATTTAGGTAAAATTTAATCTGTTCCACAAATTATCATTAAATCAATTTATGTTAAATTATGAAATTAATTTGTGCTTTGGATAGCTTAAAATTGATAAATTACTGAAAATGTTATAATATTGCAACATGTTAATCTGCCCCACTAGGCTATTTCATGAAGCCACTCGGCTCGCAACATTTTCTGGGGAGAGCACTGTGTGGGAATATATATTTGTGTTATTAGAGGTCACCAGTGCTGTCCAATTAGATTGTGTGTCTCACAGGTCCCTAATTTCCCATATTCTAATATGTGTTGCTTAGCAACACATTTCTGGAAACAAACATTGACTGTGCTAGCTTCTAATGAAATGAGGACATGTATTCAATAAATTCCTGATCAATATTAAGAGATATGAGTCAATATATCCACACATATACATGTGGATAGATAATGGCATCATACACTGACAGCTGCTTTGGTTCCTTCTAATATTAATGAGCAGGGTCATTATTTATGTATTGGCTGCTTGGCCATATGACAAAAGTGCTTAATGTGAATTACATTTGCTCTAAATTTATGAAAAATAAAATATTACCAGAAAATTGTGACAGCAAAGATTTAGTACAAAATACTGTAAAACAGACTAAAACTGGGGGCAGCGTTTTATTAGTATACTAGTCCTAAAGCCTGTTCACACGGGCCATGTTGTGCAGTACAGCGGTCTCTCTCTCTCGTTTAAAGTCTCCTGATCCTCGCGCTGCTGTTTAAAGTCTCCTGATCCTCGCGCTGCTATTTCAATTGCGGAGGTGCGCGTGCGAGGTCGGGTGGGTGCGCATGCGAAGGTCTATTCTCAGCTCGGAGGTGCGCGTGCGAGAATCTAAGGGCAAGTCAGTCTCAGTCTCACTCTCTCACTCTCTCTCTTTTAAAGTCTCCTGATCCTCGCGCTGCTATTTCAATTGCGGAGGTGCGCGTGCGATGTCGGGTGGGTGCGCGTGCGAAGGTCTATTCTCGGCTGTGCGCTGCGAGGTGTTTTCTCGGCTCGGAGGTGCGCGTGCGAGGATCTAAGGCCAAGTGTGTTTGTCTCTACTGCGCATGACGGCTTCAGACAAACACACTTGGCCTTTTATAATATAGGATTATTAGATTATTGTGTTTAACACATAAATGTGCAGCCATGTATTTTTTATCCAATTATGTAGCTCCATTCATGATGAACTAATGCAGTTCAAGTATCTGACCATGCACATACAAACACTATGGGGTCCATTTATCAAGCTGCGGTGGACATGGACGCATATACGCGCCCCAGTCCGCTGCAGCTCGCCTCTGGCGGGCTGAATTCCCTTGGCTATTGCTTGCGTGCAATCCCACCCCCTGCCCGCACACAGTCAATCCCACACGGGCAGGAGCTGTCAATCTCCCTGGTCGGACGAGACCGAGGAGATTGAAATTCCCCACCTTAGATGTGGCAAAAGGTTAGAAAAGCAGTGGTCTGATGACCGCTGCTTGTTAAATACAGACTGCAGGCTCTCTTGTTAGAACCTACAGTCGTAGGGGGTCGAAAGGGTTGCAAAGCCTTTGATAAATTGACCCCTATCAAGTATTTATGTAATTACACAGGGAGAGGAAATACTTTTCGATGAGCCAAGTTTATCCAGTCTAAACCACCCGATCAGTATGCCTGAACTGGCCAAAATCTTGCTCATATTATACAAACCCCACTATGGGCTGCTCAGCACCCAGCTTAGTTTTGCACAAATAAGGATGTACAGCAACACTGTTATGAAGTTAAAGGGACATTAAACACAAAATATTTCTTTCCTGATAAAGATAGAGAATACAATTTAAAAAAAAAGTTTCCATTTTACTATCAAATTTGCTTTCTTCTGATGTTATTCTTTGTTGAAGAGCATGCACATGTCTAAAGCACTACATGACTGTGCTGCAGACACGTGCACACTCCAGATTTTTTCGTCCTGCTTTTTAACAAAGGATAACAAGAAAACAAAGAAAAAATGATAATAAAAGTAGTTTAAAATTGTAGGTTCTATCTGAACCATGAATTTTTTGGGGGGCTTTTTTATGCCCCTTTAACAACAAAAAAATTGGGGTTGATCACAATCCATTAGAAAAGTTTAACTTATTCACCATTAAAGTATATGATTTATTTTAATTTTTTTTAAATATAAAACATTTCAGAGAAAATGATTCTTCCCTTCTGCTCTAACATTTTTATTTTTATCATATTCCTGTATCTTCAACACTACTTAGAAGCTATTAATTGGCCAATATTATCATAAGAAAAATAACCGTCACTGTGATCAATGATCCTGTGCTCATAGAATTAAATTAATTTATTTTATTAAATTTACAGTGAGTGCTAGTGATTGTTACTTAGCAAACAGTCATCTGAATAATTCATGTGCAATTTATTTGTAATTTAGTCTTTTCACCCTTAAAGGGCAGGTGATTTGGTTTCTTTATTTAAAGTCTATTTCTGAAACGTAACCATAAGAGGGAAAAAACTATTTCTGGGAAATTGTTTCCTCAAATACCGAACAGACAACAAAAGAAATCAGTACCCTTCCCCCAGCTGTAAAACAAGCGGTATAGGTAGAAGCAAAGGAAACGGGTTGACAGCTATGACAAAAGATTTAGTAGCGTGCATCAAGAATAAAGATCTTCAAAGTAAAGGAAAGTGGAACTCATCCCAGAACATACAACATAAATTAAGTGCATCTCCCCATTCTTCTGATGCAAATTTAATTTTCTTTACTGACCTAATCACAAGATTTACTTTACATTTTGCTGGTCTTTGTTTCCAACTGTCTTAGTCCAAAGCCTATTCAGCGCATCGAGTAATATCATTTTGAAATCCCACTGGTCTTTCACATGGCTTTAGGTCGGTCACAAAGTATTTTTTTCTGAGCAACATAATCTAAGTGTATTGCATTGGGACTATTCAAAAACAATCATTGGAGAAAACACACACATTTCACAAAAGCTTCTGTTATGCAAAGCAAGATACGCTCTTCTTTCTCAAATAGGGTATTTTAGTTTCTGTTTTTCCTTGAGATAATGATATTACTGTACATTTGTTAAAATTCTACATTTGCTTCTCCCAGCTGAAACATGCATTTTAGAGAAATATGCCTAAAAATAGATTCTATTTTTCTATTTTATAAAATATATCTGGGACTATAAAATGAAATATATTATGCATGCACATGAAAAACGAAAAAAAAAAACAACAAACAAAAACAAACAACACAGAACTATAGATGCACAAACACTTTTAGCAAAAAACAAAATCCATTTGAATAAACTCTGTCATATGTTCTTATTTGTAAAGCATAAATCAAATATATATGATGACCATAGTGAGAATATTTAGTTTTACTTGATTTTTTTGAACTTAGGTATTAAACCCCCCCCCCCAACGTATTAAGCTATAGGGTTGATAAAAATGAACAGAGTATTTCTAATTATATTTATATTTTCAATTATTTTCATAATAAAATAATATGAATATCAAAATAATTAACATATTTATTATATTAATTTAAATCCAAAATAGCAACCAAGCTTATATATAAAAGTATTGAAATATATAATAATTTTCTACAGGATAAGCTCATGCTTTTTAGGATAAATATACACCAATAATAAAAACCTAAACTATGTATACATATGAAATAATAATGATAAATATGCAGTTAAAATTTAAGTTGAAATTTGTAATGTAACATACGATCCGCCGGTCTCAATCTGAAGCAGATCAATGCTTACGTCATTACACCTTCAGCTCTATCTGATACTTTTTCCAAGTTATCAACCTTTTAACAGGTACGCTCGTGGCTATTCGGACGCATTGTACCTGGTTTTCAATCCGCCACCCTGGAGGCCGCGGATGCCATAGAAATCAATGGGAGTCTGAAAGCAGCGAAAGCTTACGTTCGATGCTGCAAGACAAAGAAATTTAACCCATTGATTTCTATGGTAGAAAACAAGTAACGTTTACACCTAACACCCTAACATAAACCCTGAGTCTAAACACCCCTAATCTGCCACCCCCAACACCTAAATAAAATGCATTAACCCCTATTCCACCGCTCCCCAACATTGCCGCAACCTAAATAAAGTTATTAACCACTATCCCGCCGCTCCACGACACCGCCGCAACCTAAATAAACGTATTAACCCCTAAAACTCTGGCCTCCCACATCACCACCACTAACTAAACCTATTAACCCCTAAACCGTCAGCCCCCCACATCGCCATAAACTAAATTAAGCTATTAAACCCTAAACCTAACAAGCCTCTAACTTTAAATTAAAATTACAACATCCCTATCTTCAAATACATTTAAACTTACTTGTAGAATTAAAATAAACTATTTTAAACTATTAATTACCCTAACTATTATCCTACAATTAAATTAAACTACCAATAAAATTAAATAAATTACATATTAAAAAACCTAACCATACTCAAATTATTTAAATATGCAATTAAACATTATTAAAAGTACTAAATTACAGAAAAAACAAACACTAAGTTACAAAAAAAACCTATAATTGCGAAAAATAAAAAAACAAATTATTAAAAATAAAAAATTAGACCTAATCTAATAGCCCTATATAAATACCCCCCCCCCCCAATAAAGAAAAAACCCTAGCCTACAATAAACTACCAATGGCCCTTAAAAGGGCCTTTCTTGGGGCATTGCCCCAAAGATATCAGCTCTTTTACCTGTAAAAAAATAAAATACAAACACCCCCCCCCAACAGTTAAACCCACAACCCACCCAACCAACCCCCCCAAATAAAAAACCTATCTAAAATAATCTAAGCTTGCCATTGCCCTGAAAAGGGCATTTGTATGGGCATTGTCCTTAAAATGGCATTTAGCTCTTTTACATGCCCAGACCCTAATCTAAAAATAAAACCCACCCAAAAAACCCTTAAAAAAACCTAACACTAACCCCGACGATCCACTTACAGTTCCTGAAGTCCCGCTTAAAGGATCCATCCAGCCGGAGAAGTCCTCATCCAGGCGGCAAGAAGTCTTCATCCGGACGGCCTCTTCCATCTTCATCCAGCCGGAGAAGTCTTCATCCAGCCGGAGAAATCCTCATCCAGGCGGCAAGAAGTCTTCATCCAGACGGCATCTTCTATCTTCATCCATCTGGTTCCAATCAGCCAATAGGATTTGAGCTCTCATTCTATTGGCTGATTGGAACAGTCGAAAGGATGATAGCTCAATCCTATTGGCTGATTGGAACCGCCAATAGGATTTTAGCAGCTCTAATCCTATTGGCTGATTGAAATCTTTCAGCCAATAGGAATGCAAGGGATGCCATCTTGCATGGCGTCACTTGCATTGAAGTTCCAGTTTACAGCGGCGACCGTATAAAGAAGATGCTCCGCACCAGATGTCTTCAGGATGGACTCGCTCCACGCCGGATGGATGAAGATAGAAGATGCCATCTGGATGAAGATGTTTGATAAGATTAGGTGTAATTCTTTTTATTTTTGATATTGTGTTTTTTTTTGTGTGGTAATTTAGTGTTTTGTTTTTTTTGTTGGTAATTTAGTACTTTTAATAATGTTTAATAGTATATTTAAATAATTTGAGTAGGGTTAGGTTTTTTAATATGTAATTTATTTAATTTAATTGGTAGTTTAATTTAATTGTAGGATAATAGTTAGGGTAATTAATAGTTTAAAATAGTTTATTTTAATTCTACAGGTAAGATTAAATTTATTTGAAGATAGGGAAAGTTAGCGGCTTGTTAGGTTTAGGGGTTAATAGCTTAATTTAGTTTATGGAGATGTGGGGGGCTGACGGTTTAGGGGTTAATAGGTTTAGTAAGTGGTGGTGATGTGGGAGGTTTAGGGGTTAATACATTTATGTAGGTTGCGGCGGGGTCGGGGAGTGGCGGGATAGGGGTTAATAACTTTATTTAGGTTGCGGTTATGTCGGGGAGCGGTGGGATAAACATTTTAGTATAGTGGCGGTGTTAGTGACAGGGTATGAATAAAGTTGGCAAAAAGCCGAATAGAAGCGAGATCGATGACTGTTAGTTAACAACAGTCCGATGCTCATCGCCCAGTACTTGGTGCGCGTCTTTTTGCCGGCTTTTTTCATAAATAAGGAGAGCGCATTGAGATATGGGGCCGCATTGTTAGGCGAGCGTATTGGTGCCGGTGAATGCAGCATAGTTGACAGCTTGATAGATATCCCCCATAAACTCAACCACTCCCTACCCAAATCCATTCTAGAACATTAAATCCTGTCCATGAAGCTGGTCACTTAAAGGGATAGTCTAGACCAAAATAAACTTTCATGATTCAGATAGGGCATGTAATTTTAAACAATTTTCCTATTTACTTTTATCACCAATTTTGCTTTGTTCTCTTAGTATTCTTAGTTGAAAGCTAAACCTAGAAGGTTCATATGCTAATTTCTAAGGCCTTAAATGCTGCCTATTCTCACAGGGCATTTAGACAGTTTTTCACCACTAGAGGGTGTTAGTTCATGTGTGTCATATAGATAACACTGTGCTCATGCACGTGAAGTTCCAGGGAGCCAGCTCTCATTGGCTAAAATGCATGTCTGTCAAAAGAACTGAAATAAGGGGGTAGTTTGCAGAGCCTTAGATACAAGATAATCACAGAGATAAAAAGTGTATTTATATAACGGTGTTAGTTATGCAAAACTAGGGAATGGGTAATAAAGGTATTATCTATCTTTTAAAACAATAAAAAAAATCTGGTGTACACTGTCCCTTTAAGTCCTGGTCAAGAAAGTGCAAACCCACTCAAAACCACTGAACAACATCCTAGAACTTGATCACTCAGTTCCTAGTTAAGAAACCCTGAAGAAGAATATACAAAGCCACACTAAAATACTAAACTCCTCCTTGAATTGGACCATTCAAACTCTGAATAAAAATGTACAAATCCATCATAGCAATGTGAGCCCCATTCCTATATTGCAAAAACTCAATTTTTGGAACTGCCTATAGGACTGTCCCCCCCCCCCCCCCAAGATTTCACAATCCCAGTGGCCAGGAACACGATGGGAAGTATGAGTATTGAAAACCTAAACTGAATGTCCTATTTCTATTTTAATTTAAACAGCTTTTACTTAGAGGAACATGAACATAAAAAATAAACTGTCTAAAAGTAAGCACCTTTAGCTGCAGAAACAGGTGAACAGGAAGGGACTGCTAGTATGAAAAAAATCTAAATCAAAAGTAAAGTTTCATGGATCAGACAGAGCATGCAATTAAAAGAGGCTTTTCATTTCACATCTATTATCAAAATTAATTTCTTGCTTCAAGAGCATTTTAAATTTAATTTTGTTAGCAAAATCTTAAAGGGATTTGAAACTCCAAATTGTATGATTCATTATAAAGCATGGAATTAGAAACAATTTTCCATATACTTTGCTTAATTCTCTTAGTATCCTTTATTGAAAAGCATACCTAGGTAGGCTCAGAAGTAGCAATGCACTACTAGGAGCTAGCTAGATTGGTGGCTGTACATATGTGTTCAGCTAGCTCCCAGTAGTGCATTGTTGCTCTGTAACTGTTTTTTTCCCACTTGCATGAGTTAAACACACAGTTATATGCAGGCAATAATGCAATACTAATGCTCTTAAACCTTTTATGTAATTGTAACTGCTGCTCTTTGATATGCATGGCAGAGTACAACGTCACAGTAAAATGATCCTCAATCGTATTAAAAATTGCCCTATTCTCTCTGCCATTGTTCTTACAAAATGCATGCTTTAAGCTGTCGTCCAATAGCAAGCAAGCTTTCCCTTTGTTTAAACCACAGTTCATGCAAAAGAAGCAAACAACATCTGATTGGATGATAAGAAATATATCAGCAGCACAGGGGCAGTTCTGCACTTTCGATGGTAGGCTGTATAATGGCACAAACTGTATGTAATAGGAATGATTAACAACTTGTTTGTTTTTTTATCAATGATATACTAAATCAGTTTGCAAAAATGCCAACCACCCATTAATATGGGGTTAGAAGAATGGCTTTAAGGCTATGGAATACTTGAGGAATATTGATTTCAAGCGCTCACTGCCCTGGAGGGTGTGTAATGCATTTCACAATAATACTCCATAGTGCTTTCAAATCACTTGATTGGTTATGCCGCCTTTAGCAGATAAAGCAGCACTTTTGTATAGCATTTCCCTAATCTAACTATGTCACATTAGCAATTACGTACTCTTATATATGTATATTATCAGCATTAAACTAGCATCAAATAATAGAGATCATTTGCTGGGAATAAATTAGTTCAAAACAGTTAGAGCAAAAATGTGATGACTTCAGTTAGTCATACTTAATATTGGTTTTGTTGGCAACCTGTTTTCTTTTTTCTGGCAGCTTATAACAGCAGAGCTGTGTTCTATATATTACTTCTAACCTGCAGATGGGATAACAGGAAGACTGTTATATAAAGACTAATGTCTATGTCAGCTGCACAATTTTCCCATGGTGGAATTTTGATTCAAAAGGAATGAGACTGATGCGCACTGCAGCTATTCCCATAAAATAGGCAGCCCACCCTACTCCCTCTGCAATACATCACCCATAAGCAGGATGCTCTCTGTTTGTGCAATGCTCCTGCCTTTAAACAAATAGGTTTGTGCACATACCTGCCAGTTATACTTTATGTAAATGGGATAGACGTGCTGCCAGAGTAGATGCACACAAGAAAAGAACCAGCATTCTCTGAATTGCAATGAAAATGATATTATTATTCAATTAACATATCATTAAGACTGCAATGGCTTATGCATTTGCTGCAATCAGCATTTTCAAATTTGATAATATATATATATATACACACACACACACACATCTATTTACATATATATATATACTATTGCCTCTCTCTCTCTCTCTCTCTCTATATATATATACACACACACATCTATTTACATATATATACTATTGCCTCTCTCTCTATATATATATATACACACACACACACACATCTATTTACATATATATATATACTATTGCCTCTCTCTCTCTCTCTCTCTCTATATATATATATATATATACACTATTTACATATATATACTATTGCCTCTCTCTCTATATATATATATACACACACACACACACATCTATTTACATATATATATATACTATTGCCTCTCTCTC